>NC_135272.1:28931250-29247500 GCF_051311805.1 Agelaius phoeniceus
AGCATATTTTTGCTCACTTCAGTTAAGTGAATTCCATTTTGGAGTGGACTCATTGGCTTAAAGAAGGTTTTCATATTTGAAAGAAAATGTGAACACCTTTCTGTGTAACCTGAGGCTTGTCATTGTAGGAAATATGAATTCATAAAACTTGCCTTGTGATAATTGTTAGGCACTAGACTGTCAGTTTGAATGATTGCAGTTCTCATTATCTTCAGATGCTGCATGTTATTTTTTTTGTCTGTGAATATGTTGAATTGATTTTTGGCACATGCAGTCACTTCTCTTCCTGACAGCAGCACTATTGTAGGTGTAAAGTGAGAAACTGCTGTAGTGTGCATGGAAAATTAGCTATTTTGCTTGGGGAGCTATGGGGAACTTAAAATACAGTTATTCAGACTGTCTTGAGCACACTCTGTTGAAGAGTGAGGCTTTGTTCCTTGAGTGCTGTTCTGTGGTTCTCAATGACCTCTCTATAAACACATACTGATGTACACAATAAAAGTTCTGGGTTTTAATTTAAACTAGCTGAAAATTTGCTGTTTTATTTTTGGCAGATATTTCCATAGAAAGGCACTGTGAGATGTCTGCATTTAGTATTTTAATATGGCTGCCTTCTGTGTCTGGTAATACTTCTTGAAATAGTTTCCTAGGATGTGATAATAGGAGGATGGGTCTTAAAACATGAAATAGTTTGTTTGCTCAAGTTTCAAGCTGCTTTCTTTCAGAAATGCAAACTGTTTTGAGCCTTAGGACATTTATAAGAATCCCCTGTAGCATTTTGACTGAGCAAAAGCTTTGGACATGCTCTGTAATTAGTAGCATAATCCTCCATGTTTGGCTGCCACTTTTTGTTTGGTCTGTTTCCCTGCACTGTGTCACTTTGGTTTATCCAAGCCATGCAATGTGTCTTTCCAACAATCCTTTTCCAGCCCCAGAGACACAGTGATTGTTTATTTTACCACTTTCAGGACAGTGGGAATACAGAGGTTTGTGTGCATCACCTCTGAAGAGCTGCAGCTCAGAATCTTTCCTAGGAGTTAATCTAAAATCCTTATTGCCTCGAGATTACCAGGGTGGGAGAGGTGAAATCTCTTGGCAGAGATAAGGGTAGCCTTGTAAGAGAAACACAAGCCTAGGACTTATGCAACATGCTGATATCTGAACTTTGATAAGCTCAGGTACAGAGAGGTTCAGTCCCTTGGTCACCTCAAGAGCTGAAAGTAAAGCACATCTCACAGACTTTCTGTAAACCTCAGTTTATTAATGTTTAGCAGATGTTTGCAGCTCAAATGGATTAATTTATTGCTGCAGTCACTGTATATAGTGTGCCAGGATAGTTTTCTCATTTCTGACTGTGTTCATATTTAGATTTTCAAGTCAGTTGTTTAAGAGCTGAGGCATGCCATGATCTCTTTCCTGCCCTTGCTGGGTTATTATTGCTAACCTGAGCATTTCCACATTAATTGTGAGTTTCAGACTCTTCCCTGGTGGGAACTGCAGAGTCCTTGTGCTGTGAGAACATGAAGTCAGAATAACCAATATATTACCAAGCTTGATTTAGAGTCAATATCTCTAGTTCTTCCCTTATTGTGGCATTTTGGATTGATCAGAATTATTTTTACTGAAAGCAGTTGTGGCCAGCTAAGTACAAATAATGTAAAATTTGCTGAGAGGATGCCTTACTGACTGGGGGGCTTCTGCTTTGTTGTTTATTGCAATGACCAAGTTTCCATTAAATAAACAAGATTCTGTGTTCATCATGAATATAAAACACTGTCATGTTGAGACTACAGTGTTAGTATGCAAAAATGTGTCAGTGTGAACTCTCAGCTATTTGGCAAAGGGCAATGTTTATAGAAGAGGATTGAAAGATGTGCAGGGTTTCAGATCTGTCATAAAAGGATGTGAAATGTAATTAACCTAAAATAACCTTTAAAATATTTTTAAGCCTGATAAATTAAATGAGCTGTTGAGATAACTTAATGAGAGATTTTAATTTTACACCTTAAATAATATCCTATTAAAATCCTCAAGATTTTGCTTTGTGATGGAATCCACTGAGATTTATATTTTCACAATGACCTCATGATTCAGTAACATTGTTAATATATTCGATGCATATTTGAGGGGTAAGGTCTAGGTTAATGGCAGCATTTATTCTTTAAGTGCTCGAAGCCACAAAGCTCTCATTGAAGATTGGAATGTTCAAACCTCATTATTTTAATGTGGTCATACAGTATAGTGACACTTAAAGTAGTTATGATGAACTCCTATGGCAGGGTTCATAATTTGTGCATGAAAACAAATTATTATGTGAAACTTGGAATTAAAATTCTCTGCCTTGGAGTTTAAATAAAACATGAAACTTCAGGTCTAACATGGTTTCTGTATTTGTCTTTGCTCAAATTAGCAACAAGCATTTGCATACCTTTAACACAGAGAATTCTGCTGTGAATTGTTTACACAAAGTTACAGTGCATGCTCTGAATCTCTCACACAAAGCTGCCTCAGGAGGTGCAGTGTGATGTTTTTGTTTCAGGTGGTTAAGCCTGCAGAGGTACTTTTGGCAAATCTGCATCTCAAATTTTCTAAATATTGAAGTAATTGAAGTAATTTAATGGATGAGCTGTTGTCAAGGAAAATACATGCAGTGCTTATCACAGTGTCAGGAATCCAGGGCTTGGAGACAAAGGTCGGAATGTTCATTCCTGCTTGCATTTCATCAGTGCTGCCAACCTTGGTCAGGGCAGTTTGCACACTGGGCTGCCTCCACTCTGAACTAGATCCTTTGAGACCTCTCCTACCTTTTCAATGTCCCTAAGCTCTCCTTTCTCTCCTGTGCTCTCCCAGAAGTGTTTATTTTCCTCCACGGCTTTCCCTGCCCCCAGCAAAATCCTCCCCACAGTAAAATTCAGTTCTTATTTCTTGATGATAGCCAGAAAATTCTGACTGATTGTGAATTTGGGCTGCTTTATGCACACATATGCTCACTTCTACTGTGACCTCCTTAGTCCCTCTCCACTGTCAGTTCTTTGGACTATGGGCTCCTGGTGTGGGAACTGTGAGCACTGTAGAGTTGTATCTTGTATTGCAGCTTTACAGCTGCTCAAAATTTGCACTCCCCTTTTCTACTGTACAGTTACTAGTTCTGGTACTACCTTTATTTCTTTAGTATCTCCTTGCTAAATGAACAGTGTTCTAAGTCATGAGCTATTGATCCTCAAGATCTTTGAGTCTGTTCAAATGGCAGTATGCAACATAAAAGTCAAGTTTGTGGGTGTTATTAAATCTATCAATAACTATTTGTTTGGTTTTAGGTAAGGTTCTGATGTAGAGTGTTACGAATTTCAAATGCAAAAATTTCTTATCAAAGTTAATTCTTGAATCTTATTAGAATGAAATAGGCTAATGGAAGGGAAGTTTGGCAAGATAAATGATCAGGTGTTTGTAAGGAAAGAGGAACAATGTTTAATGTGGCAAACATGCAGAACTCTCTGAATGGAGAGGAAAAGAGCTATGTCAGCATTGCCAGATTATATTGATCAGGTATCAACATCAATCCTGATTAAACAGGCAGCTGTTTAAAGTGGTACTTTTGACAGTGACATCTTTTATTTTCTGTATGATTACTGGCCTGCTGACATGTTTACTTTCTCAATATAATTTACATATTGTCTTTAAAATGTTGCTGACTGAGAAATAGTTGAAGGCAGCAATTATACAAGGCAGAGTAAGAAAAAAATCAGACCTTCTTACAGCTGATATGAACATGTATGAATATCAGGTAATACCTACAAACAAACCAGTTGATTTATGTACCAACTTAATTCTAGGAGAGCACACTCTAATAAATTAAATGGCTTGCTTATCTTCTTACTTTTTTATGATAAAGGTGCTTTAGAAATCAGTATATATATATATATATATATATATATATATATATATACGCACACACACATATATATATATACATACACACACATACATATATATATATCTGAGACTTAAAAAGAAAATGGCTGCAAATGTTTCTATAAATGAGGGTTGTTGAAACCCTTGGGAGACCCTGTTCCGTGTGGTTTATTGTCAGACAAATCTGTGGTATCAACTTCCCAGGGAAAGTGTGAAGAATGGATTAAAAACCATGTGAGGGTGCTTGGCTATTAAACTTGGGTCTGCAATGAAGTGATAGATGTCTCTTACAGTTCTAATTGCTGAATTTCTCTATTTTTCCATAAGCAAAAGGTGAACTGCTCATTCCCTTGGCTTACTATAAATTGCAGTAATTCCAAGGGAAATGTGTGATGGTGCTTAGCTTCTTCAGTGAAGTACATTAATGATGCATGCCCTTCCATCTGCTTTGGATTTCTTTTTGTCCCATTATCAACAAGGATTTTATCATCAAGCTTTGCCTCCGTTGAGTGCAATCTCCATCTGAGAATAGTCATGGACAGCTGTTTGTAATGGTCAGCTCCATTTTTCTTTGCACATCAGGAAACATCCCCAGTAGTTTGGGTGTTCAGAAGTAGGTAAGCACTATTTCACATTCTGGAGCAAGCCATGAAATGTTGTTTGAGCTCCATTTTGTGTTATGTAAAAAGGATAAAGTTGATTTAACTCCATTTCACCTAAGCTATATTATTGAGCTTATGCTTTGTGTTATAAGCTTCTATTCTGTGTTGACTCCCCCAATTCAGGGTAGTGGAAAGCATATAATAATGTTCACTGCCCATAAGTGTAATTACTACACTACAGTATGTTTTACAGATAATTAATCCCATAAAATGCTCAAATTCTGTCATGGCTATGCTGAGGACTGCCTGTCTCATTCACATGCAGTTCTGTGTCCAATTTCCTGTCCTCAAACTGCATGGGAAAGGTTATGGAGGCTGGAAATGTGGCTGGGTGGTGCTGCATGTTTAAAGACCCTGCTCTCTGCTCCCTTTTGAAACAGGCAAAGCACACCCACCAAACAGGCAGAGCACACACCACCAAGCCTTGAAGCTTGGGTCTAATTAAGGTGTATTAATTGTGCATGGCAGGGGATGCTGACTGCAGTGTGCTGAGGAGGATTGGACACCCTGGAACAAAATGTTAGTGGGAGAATTCGCTTGCTTCTGTGTTGACTGGGCACATGCCATGGTGAGAGCAGACTTTACATGTTCAGTGATGGTTTCATAAAACAGATCATGCTCCAGCAAAGATCCCATGGGAGGAGGAGCTGTTGGTGTCCTTAGCAGTACTCAGTTCTGGTTTAAAAGGTAATTAAAAAAAAAAAAAAAACACCCTAAAAGCTGAAATAGAAATAGAGGTATGCAAAGCTAAAAACAGTAAAAAAAAAAAATCTGCTTTGAGTTTCAAATAGATGAACCAATTTAGAAAGAGAAGTGTGAAGAACCAGGAACATCAGTGAAGAGACCTGGATCTTTATAGTCTTCACAGGACTGAACTAAGGACCACTCCTTCAAGGCAGCAGAGGAATGCAGAGTTCCCCTATCCTACCTATGAATAAAAATTAAGAATGGTTAAAAGGAAAGCAGAATGGTGAGGAACAGACCAAAGTAGGTTATTAATTCAGTGAGTGAAAGGAGATAATGACACAGCTTTAAAATAATTCAAAGATGAAATGTGTGAACTACTATTTGTGCTGTATAGGCAATTGCTTAAAATAGTCTGAGGACTGGAAAATGGCAAATTGAGTACCAGTATTTGAAAAAAGGGTTCCATGAGAGATTAATGGAGTTAGAGTTGCAGATGTTCCCTTCATGCTGTAGGTGCCTAAATCCTAATTCCTGTGAGTGTAATTTACCATTTGGTTGCATTAACATGGTACATCCACAGAGCAGGTCATTCAGATCACCCTGACAGTGCTGACCTCACTGTTCATTCTCTGTTAGAATACATTTGTCATCGGTGGCTTTATTTTTAGGTCACCCATTCATATAATAGAATCATAGAATGGTTTGTGTTGGAAGGGACCTTAAAGACCCTTTTGTTCCCACCCCCTGCCATGGGCAGGGACATCTTCCACAAGACCAGGTTGCTCAAAGCTTCATCCAGCCTGGCCTTGAACACTTGCAGATATGGGACATCCACAACTTCTCTGAGCAACCTGTGCCAGTGCCTCCCCACCCTCATAGTGATAATAATTTCTTCCTCATATCTAATGTTATATGCATGGCTGTTCTTTTGACATAGAAAGGTCATATTCCCTAGCAATTCTTCTGACAGCTACTTTTAAAAATTCAATTGATTGGCAGGTTCTTAACCCAGAAAGTTTTGCTGTTTCCTGGAGATACATTTTCTTTAGAAATGTAGTTTTCAGTCAAGCTGTAAGCTCTGAACAATTCAGAGCATTCAGATGTTTACATGTTTACTTGATCAGCAGAGACAGTAATTTAAACAGCCCAACCTCTACCTCTCCCATTCAAAAGCACCTAAGAACTCTTCTCAGAAGCCACAGTGATTTATTTGCAACATTTTTTTTTCCTATGAAAATCTCAATAACCAATGCTATGATGCTTCCCTACTTGTTCTTTGGAAAAGCTGATACAGGACTGAAATAATTATTTTGCCTTGGACATTGTCCTAGCTGCTCTGAAACCTCCTTGATAATCTGCTTACTTGTTTGGCTGGGCAGGAATGGACTTTGGCTTGTCCTCTGCTTCCTGTTGCAAAAGCAGCTTTGATGGCAGTTCTGAGAAGGAAAGGGAGCTGCTAGCGTGGGAAATTCAGGAGCACAGAACAGAGCAAATCAACTACAATCAACTGATAATGCTGATGTCTGATAACTCAGAGGTATATTTAGAATGCTGCTGCTGTTTTCATGTTTGTCTTTTGTTGTCCGTTGCAGCTCACACTTGCATTTAGTTGCTTTCTACTTCAGTGACTTCGAAGGAAACCTAAGGAGACAGGAATTTCTTCAGCTTCATTAACTATTCTGGAAAAAGCTTCTCCTTTTCTTGAATTCCACCTTGCCTGTAGACATTTGTGTTCTGCTATGAGATCATTCTGTCAATACAGGCTTGTTTACTTTACAACTTCAGCAGTTTTGGGAGGCTCCTTTCAATACAGAAACATCCACCTTTTGCACTAACAGGAGCATGGAACTGTGAATCACAAGTGATGATTGTCAGTGTTTCTTTCTTCTAGGAAGACCTAACGGTAGAAGTGAATTCTCTGTTTTCTAATGTAGTTTCCTGTGTTAATTGGTTTCTTGCTGGATCCTGTCAGCCTCACCGTGATACCAGACTTCTGAGATGCTTATTTTGTGGATGCATTGAGAAAAGGCTCTCCTCCTTTCATGGAAAGAATTTTCTCTAGGGATGCTGCCAAGTCTCAGAAGACCAAGAAATGATATGGTTTTGTATTTAAGTGTAATCAAACTGGCATTCATGATCATTTTGTCTCTTTAGAGCAGGAACAGCTCTGTAGATGAATATATATTTTTAGCATTGGCTTTAACCAAAATTGAAAGTAATGGTATAAATGATCCTGACTGCCAGAAACACTGAACAGTAGTAGGGAGTCAGTTTCTCCAATTGTTCCTTCTTTCCTGGTAACTTACAAGCCGCTGGCCAATATCATCCAGGCTTGAAAAGAATAAGAAATGTCAAAAATAACTGTAATTGCAATACTATAAGAACTGGAAAGCGAGTGGGAGACACCCCCTCACATTCTCTCAGTGACAGTCAGTTTGTTGTTTATTGTGGTTTGGCAGCACTGGTTGACACTCAAATATGACAGCACTGGATTAACTGGGGGAGGTGCTGCCTCCAGCTGGGTGGAGAGCAGAGGAGGAGAGCCAGAGTTACCTCTGTCAGGGCTATGGGAGGGAGCAGGAGACAAAAAGTCAAACTCAAGTCTGTAAGAAATTGGGCGTTTTTAATCCTTGTTGCTGAAGAAGCAGCTTGTTTATATTGCAGGAATGAAAGAATCTGGCATCCTTCTGTTTCCAGGAACATGGATGTTCATGACCTAACTCTGGGCAAGGTTGGAAGGGCAGCTTTTGAAATGCTTCCCTGTAGTCAGTTTGGCGTGTTGCTTTTGCTGTGGGAGGAGTGGTGGGATGCTACTTCAGCAAACTGGAGGTCTTTCCATGTGTGGTGGCCTTTGCAGTGCCCTGTGGCTGTCCTGCCTGGGACTGCACTGCAGGGTCAGCACAGGGAGTGGTGGATGTCTTCCCTGGGCTGTAAATCTGACCTTCCAGAAAGGAGGGAAGGGGACCCTCACGGTTCACTTGTGCATATTGGAGCTGAGCGTACTTGTGGCATCATCTGCAGTTTATTTCTTTGCTTTTCACTACTAACAACATTACAAAAATTAGTATTCTACAAGCTTGAAAGACAGACTATTATCTAATTGGCTTTTGGTTAGGAGGATACTGATTTCTAGGTCAATGTAAAACAAATGAGCATTTAAATTGAAGAGGAGCAGCTGTTCCAAAGCCCCTTTCCACAGTGCCTGGTTTTGTTAAGGATAATTATGTCTAATTTTAAATTATGATAGCTTTGAGTATTGAGCTTTGCCTTGTTACATCCACTAGCTCATTCTCCTTCATCACTAAGAATGTTCTATCATGGAGCTAGGTTTCTGATTGGGTTTATTTTTCTGGGCCTTTTGAATTATGAAGAGAAATATAGCTTTAAGGATGGCGTTTTCAACACTTTCATGCCAATGTTACCACACTCACATTTTATTTTTTGAGGTCTCAAAACTGATACAGTGTGTCTGATTCCTGTGGAAAGATACTGCTGGGAAAATACATATTTATGTAAATGTGTAAGATTTTTGTTCATATTTTTAGCTTGACTATGGAAACGTCAGACTCTAGTGCTGAAAAATCCAAGAAAGCTCTTGTCAGCCTTGGAAGGAAACATATGCTAAAGATGTCCTGTGGATTACATACTGCTTGTTTCAATTAACACATTGATATTCTCTGTCAGTTCTAGAGACAAAAAGCCCAGGTGACAATTCAAATGATGCATGAAAATAACATTTCAATTTTTACTGGTGAGCTCAGATTTTTTTTTTAAACAAAGAGCAAAAGATTTCAACTGTTTTGGTCAATGTTACATTAGTAACTCAGTAGTATGTCTGAATTCTTTAAGGAACATATATTGTAAAGATGCTGCTGCAATGGAGCACATTTGTTTTTCTGAAGCGTTTGCCACTGGACATGTATTGTTGTGTCACATGTAAGAGTTTTGTGTTTGAGTTTAATTTGGAGTAAAGTGTAAATGTACCAAGAAATGGAAAACGTATATATTTGACTTAATTTGAAATCCAAGCATTTTTTATCTGCTACTTTTATGGAAGGAGACATGTTTTCACATGCCTTTTAAAATAATTATTGTCACACTTTTCTTTTGAGAAATATTCTTTGAGTCTTTTAAGCCAGCAGTTTTACTGTCTTTTGTTTCTTCTCTCCTGACTGAATGTAAGTGGTTCTATTAAAAAAACACCAAAAAAAGTTCAAGAGATTGCCAAATTACTATTATGTCTCTACTCTTTTTTAAGTGAAAAATAGCTTTCAAATGAAAAAAAAAACCAACCATGAGAACTCATAAAAATGGGAGGTCTGATGCAGATCCTGGAAAAAAGGGAGAATTGAAAAAAAAGTTATCATTGTACTGTAAATCTTTGAAATCTTGAATGAATTTATTATTTTTACCTTTCTTTCTGTTTTTGTTCAAGTTTAGTGGATAAATGTCAGAAAAAAAGAATATCTATAAAAAAGCTTTTAACTTGTCCAGCACTTTAAGGAGATGACAAAATTGTGAGAAATCAATAGCAAAGTTTTGTCTGAGACCAGAAACGGAAGAATAAAATCCTGTCAGAATCCATCAGTAAAAACTGCTGTGAGATGTCTCCCTGGATATCGATGTAAGCTTAGTCAGGTATAAATAAGGAGAGTAGGACAGAATAAAGCCCTCTAATTCCAAATGTTTTGGCTTATCTTCAAGTATTTATTTCAAAGGCAGTGTTTGATGTATATCATGTTGGTCTTAAGCCAGCAAAATGGTACAACCTGTGGAGCTCTGTTTAAGCACTTTAATGTCAGTGGGAAACCAAAGTAAAATTCATGGTATATAGAAATGAATTGTATGTGGATTAAGTTGGAAAAATATATTCAGTGCTGTAGACTCTGTTCTGAGCAGAATAATTAAAGAAAAAGCGGTTGTTGAGTTTCATGGCATTTTTCCTAATGGCAGTGTGAATCATTATTTGTAACTATTTTACCAGTGTAATAGAAGAGGTTCCTTGTCTCATGAAACATCAAATGTTTGTTTTGAAGAAATGAGTGTTCAAATATCCTACAGATACAAGTGGGAGGAAGATACAGTGAAATACAGCTCGGTTTGGTCTCACACCTCTGCAATTTGGTGTCCTTACAACTCTTTTAATGAAAAGCGCCATCTTTCTATTAAAATTGTCTAGCTTGTACTTCAAAGTTAAATGTGGCTTTATTGATGAAGTAAGAATTGGAAGCAGAAGTTTGGGAGGAGTTCACAGAAAAGGGAAGTGTGTATATGCAAACCACTGCTGCTGTGGTGAGGCTGCAGCAAGGGCAGAGCTGGTCAGGAGTGTGGACACTGGAGCAAATCTTGTGTGTGCAGTAAAATGTTGGGAGTATTTATCAGTAAGTGTGTTTGCATGAGATATGAGGTGCATCTGTAATTTGTAGCTTTGCAGAGCCAGTTTCTAGGGCAGAATAGCTTCTGGGCTAAATGGATTCATAATGTCTTTCCTGGGGGATTCTTGAAACTACAGCCTTTGTTTCCATAAACATTTCAGTAAATGTCAATAGCTTCATTTGGGAAACACACAAGTTGGTTTTGAGTCCTTGAGCTTTGGGTTTGTTGTCATTCTGATTGGAGTTATTAATTACTGAGGTTTAAATCCTAACGTTTGAAGCATGAGGGTTGTCTTATAATAAAGAGAAACTTGATTTTGGTAGTCATCAAATGTTTAGTAAATAGAAATTATATTTTCCTCAGGTTTAAATTTGCAGTCTATATTGAAAAAGGCTTTTCTGCCTATCAAAACCACGTTTCTTTTAAAAATGGCATTGTATTTGAAAGGTAGCATGAGACAAGCTGCTTTCCATTCTGCTCTAATGGCAGTTCAGCTCCAGAATATGAATTTGCATAGTGAATCCCACCTTTTCTATAAATATGAAATTTAATTGGAGATTCCTTTCCAAAGATGTTAGCTTGAGCCAAGGTTCTGCCTGGAAGCTGGTGTCTCTTCTGCATGTGCCTTCTCTGTTACAGTATGGAAGCAGTTGTTCTGTAGATGAATGAACTCTTTCCTCCAGCCTCGTCGGCAGCAAATTTACATTTGTATGGAAGATGAGTGGGAGTGCCGCCTTTCATAAGGCATTGGATGTGGGGGATGGGGCAGTCTGGCCCGGGAATCTAAACCTAACAAACTGGGAGCACAAAGTGTGCTGTGAAAGCCTGAGTATTGTGTAAACCTTGAGGATTTTAGACATTTTTTCAGTGTTTCTTTTTCTGGGACCAAGCCTCGTAAGCAGTGGCTCAGGATGAGCTCCTGCTGTAGTTCATTGCTAATGCACAGCTTTGCTCCAAAGGTCTTACTTTATCAAACTGAATCTTGTAAATAGGCAAGACATCCAGAAGAAATTCAGACAAGCTGTCAGGCGAGTTTCCTTAGGTTGGCTGCCAAGTTGTTGTTTTTTCTTTTTTTAAAAAACAAGTTACCTCATCAACCTTCCTGGTTTCAGTATTCTGTCAGTGTATCTTGAAGAGACACATTTTTAAATCTCCAGATAAACACAGCTTGATCAAAATAAATAAAAAAGCCCCAAGCACTTAAGTTTCAGTTTGACAGCGAAACATTTGGCTCATTTTTTTTTTTTTGCACAGATAAATGCTACCAAAGACTTAAAAAAAATGTCACTAAAGTTGTCAGCTTTTAAAATTTTGGAAAGTGATCTTTTTTTCCTACCAGACAATATGTTATGTAAGGAAATGTTATAGCTTTAAAGTTTCCCACAGCTTGATATCTTGTTGCTTTTAGTTTTGATTAAATAGAGTAAAAACTATAATGAATTAGGAATTATGAAATTCATAATTTACATTATGAAAAATGTAAATTTTGACTCTCAGTATTTTAGATCAGGGCATTGGTTCAAGAAATTCCTTGATAATACAATATATAATTAAAACCATTGCTTCTTGCTGCAGAAAATTGAAAAGCTGCTGGTCTTTTTAGCCTGATTTTTGGGTGGGAACACTCTTTGTGTGGAAAAACGTGAATTGGTGATCATCACAAGATCATCCTTTTGTGTAGTGCTGATGTCCTTCACACCCCATCTCCAGTGATGGGGCCCTGGTTGTGTGAGAGACTTTCTGGTGTTTTTGTGGTGAATATGAAATATCAAAAGTTTCTAAGTGGTCAATATAAGTGGACTTGGACCTTTGGAAGGACCTCCAAATTCTCTGGAGTTAGGAATTTAAGGAGTGCAGTTATTGGATTCACTTAAGCTACTCTAGACAGCACACACATTTTTGATCCACAATGTGATGATTTGATTGCCAAGATGACCTTTACTGGTTTTGCCTTTTTGGTAATGGTAGTTTTCAATTCTGATGCAACAGTATAAACCACAAAAGATGTCAGGATGCAGTGCCAAGAACCTGAAATGACTAGGAAGTCATAGCAAAATTATTTGCCTTATTTTAATTTGTAGTTTTTTCACGGATGTGGAGTGATACCTGAAATTCACTGCAAATATCAATTACAATTTCAGATAGGTAGTTTATATTCCGCATAGAAAGTACAATATGCAAACTGAACACAGCTCAGAGATGAGCCACGTGATTCTACACAGATATGTCTTTGTGCATATGTAAATGCACTCTGATATAGTAGATACAGACTCCTTTCTTATTTATTCCCCTTTGCAGTTGCTTTGGTGAGTAGAAAATGTGAGTAATAGGATAATAGCTTATTCAGGAATTCTCAATTATGTTTCAGTAAAATGTATTGTACACAGGAGCAATTGCACAACTTCTAAGTGACTTCCTGTGGTCATTGCTTTTCTGACTGTGAAATTGGTCTGTCCTTGGTCATCTTCCACTGATGCTATTTGAAAACCTGTGGGCTGCAGAAGAGCTGAAAGAGTTGTTGTTATGATGGTACTGGAGTTAATAGATGGAAAACTCTTGTCATTTTCACCTTGGAAATGTTCTGACCTCTCAAATTTTTTTCTTTTACGAGAGAGAGAAGTGATAGATTTTGGTAGCAGGCAGTGGAATGGGGTCTGAATCAGCATGAATGAGAAGAGATTTCTTCTTATCAAAAGACATAAACTGCTGACCAGAATCCAAGCATAGACCCCTTCTAGAGACCTCTGAGAAGTAGGGTTGTTTGCTGTCTAGTGTGTAAAAGGTAAAATTCCAGGTCCTCTTAATATTCTTCAATGTCTTGTCATACATATGGCTTTTCCTGGGATAATGAAAGGAGATTAAGTTCTTGAAGTCTTTTAACACTGATGTTTTTCTACCCTGGAAACATTTTGTTTTGGATCTTTCATTTTATCAATATTAATTTCAAAATATAGGCCACAGACATGATTTTCCATGGTGATGTCATCAATATTATATCTAGAGACAATACCACTAATTTATGATGTGTAAGTTCTTTTGTTCTGTTCAGAGATTCCTCAAACTGTCATAGCTACATACTATTTTTAGAATTACTTTTTAGTTTAAAAATTCACTGTTACACCTGGTTCATTTTTGGAGTTTGGATCCCTTTTAGGATGCAAGACACTTTTGTCTTGGGCAAGCACTACCTTTGGGCTTTTTACTTAAACAAAGCCACAGAATGGTTACCCTGGCTGAGCCCAGGACCTTATCTCTGATTGCTGGTGTCTAAGGCAGAGTCTCTTCCCAGAACACTTGCAACTGTTTGTGACTCTGGGTCAACTTCAGTGTGTTTCCCTCTTTTAAGAGTTCTTGGCAGATTCTTCAATGCATTTGTCCAAACACTTCTGCCCATGCTTGTGATTCTTTTCCCCTCCAGCCTTTTACAGCCAGAAATAGCCCAATGTGACTGTTGTGTAAAGCAGTAGCTCCTTTTGTTTCTTTGGAAATTGCTCTTAGCCTGGTTTAATTCACCCCAGTATTGGCAAGTTGATAAACTGCCCTTCCCTACTTACCAGGTTAATCCTTGTAGGAACATACTGGAAGTTCATGGCCATTTCCACTTCTTGATTTCTTCAAATCAACGTTCAATAAAGAACTTTCTCAGAGCTTTTTCAGAGCACTGCAGCTAAACAGGAATTGGTTTGATTATGGCCAGGAGATCCCAATGCTACACTACCCTTTCTCTTTCCTTGTTGCTGCAGAGCAAAGCAAATTTTCTCCAGATTTGTAAATTTGATGGAGGAAGGAAGAACTGAGTTAGGAGCTTACTAAAGTTGTTGGTTAACCAACTTTAAAGTCCCTCTTTTAATCTCCCTTCCTAATTTCTTTTAGTGAAGTTGAATATTAAGGTAGGTACTCTCATTCTTAAAGGATTCAAGTATTACATGACCTCCTTATTTTTATTTTTTTTCCTCCTGATAAATAGTTTTTTTGTTAGACCCTTTCTTGGTGTTGCCTGCATCTGGAAACTGTTAGGGAACTTTCTTCTAGAATTAACTTTTTATATAATTGATAAAATTACATTTTGTCCTTCTGTTTCTTTAATATCTTTCAGTAATACATCCTTTAATGGAATGTCTTAGACAAATACTTTCTCATCTCTAATTGGAGACTTACCTGCAGACCTTTTAGGATGTTAAAATCAGTGTCTAAGGGTAGTGTAATATTTTGGTGAAATGATGAGTAAATTAAAATTTCTAAAGGTAGTATTTAGTAAAAAAATTTTCCATGTCAGAGAGTTGCTTTGAAATTCCATTTGTCCTAAGTATTGGTCCTAAGTATTTTCTCCCATCTTCTTTCACCATTGATTTTCTGTGGTAGATTTTGCTGAAGGAAGAAAAAAGAGAGAGAGGATGAGTCTTAACAGTTAAAAAGCAGAGAGGAAAAGGTGGTTGCTCCATTTGTGATGTTTTTGGTGGGGGTTTTTGAGCTGATGTTTAAGCAAACACTGAAGAAGGGAAGGGGACAGGGAAGCTAGAGGAAAAGCCATGCCTGTTTTTTTTTTTTTTTTCCAGCAGCCCCACTTGGCTTCTCTAGCCCAGAAACTGGGGAAGTGTGGCAGGCAGCCAATTTGAAAGCATCCTCCCCAAGAAAGCTTGAAATTTGGAAGAGAACAGATGATTCTCATGATATTTCAAGACTCATGCCAGGCTCAATCAATTACAAGTCACTTGTGGAGACATATTGAGAATTGGCAATGTCTGAATATTATGGTAAATAATCCAGGAAGGATTAGATGTATATGTGCCAATAAGAATGCTTCCAGTTATGTTATGGAAATAAGTTATGGTTATATACTACTGTTATCTGCCTGAAACATTTTCATTTAGTGGTTGATTTAGGAGGAGATGACAATGGGAATGGTGTTGCATGATTGTTAAGATGCCTTGATTCCTCTCACAGAATGTGTTGTTTAATGCTGGTGCCCTTAGAGGAGGTAAGATCAATGATCTGGTTAGTTCATGGTCTAATAGAAATATTTCTAAAATCTATTGTAGACTAAAATAAACTGCAAAGTGCACATAATGTATGTGAGCATGCATGCCAAAATGTTTTGTTTCTATGAGATTTTCTTAGGTAAAAATAGAATTTGTATAGTACTAATGTCTGATAACTGAAGTTGATATTTTGTATTTTTTCCTGAGGAAGCTTACTTCACAGCAAAATGCAAGAAATGATATTGAAAACCATCATGAACGTTATCCCAGTGAAGTCCTATGATCATTTTACATTCCTGTGCGCTTTAAAACCGAGCTTAATCTGTATTTTTATGTCGCTGTTCCCCCCGGTGACACATCCTTAAGTTCTCCCGCAGAGTTTTGTGGCTGGCTCGCTGTTCCCCAGCCCCATTTGCAAAAGCAGATGCTGTTCCTTTAAAATGAAGTGGCTCATGGAGTTGTTTTCACTAGCGCAGGTTTTTATATGGTACAGTAGGCTCCATGCAAATGAGCTCTGCCCTCTCCGGAGCGCACAAAGGCGCTGCAGCCCTCGTTCGGCATTCGCTCGTGTAAATCGGCAGATGGATGGAGGCAGGCGCGGCAGCCGCAGGATTTATTAGCTGCTCTCAATAAAAGACCACACTCGCTCCGCCGAGGATCAGGAAAAAGCCTGGTGAATGGGATTGAGTTGTATCTGCTTTCAGCTGACTTTACAATGATGTGTTCAGCTCATGTGACTCGGTCACTTAGCATGAAGATCAGCTGAAGATTTCCGTGTAAATCTCCGCTCCTTTAAGCACGGCCAGACCCGTGTGCTTGGCCGGAGACTCTTTTGGCTCGCAGCTGTCAGAGCTGCGGGGACAGGAGCGCTGCCCGGGCTGGGCTCCGCTCGCTGCTGCTTTGCACACTCGAGGATGTCTGGCTGAAATCCCCTCAAAAACACAGCTCTCGATGAAGTTTGATTTGTGTATCTCATGAAATCCTTCAGAAGTTAGGTTCTTTTTAAATACAGTGTTTATATTCAGAAGTTATAAATAGGCTCTCTTCCTAAGCTTTTATCAGGAGATGAAATCTGTTGCTTTAGCTTTCTGCTAAAATATTGAAGGTCATTGCGGCAATAGGTTGTTCATTATATTTGCAATACTTTCTTTTTTCCTTTTTAATCTAGAAAGGGCATGTGTAGGACAAAGGCTTCTTGACATGCTCAGAAATTTAAATGATACTGGCATGAACATACCTAGATTTTTGGTTTTACCGAAATGGTGTTTGGTATAGCTAGAAGCATTGTTGTTGTTTTATTTTTCAACACATGCTATATGCTCGTCTTTTAAAATGGCATTGGCATTATGGACCTAGAGGGGCAAAGCCCTTTTTGACCTTGCTGGAGTTGTCTGTGTGAAGGTAGCTGGAAAACAGGAACTGCAGGACAGACTGAAAAAGCCTCAGCTGAACTGTGCTTTTTCAATTTTTTTTCCCCCCTGCCTTTTTGCGATGGATGACGATGAGGGAAGGGCTACTTCAGACAGCTCTGTCAGGGATGAATAGATGAATGAATTCTTAAATGTTCAGGACTTGCAACATGTGTTCCAGACCCTTCAGCACATGAGAGTCGCAAGATCTCAGCAATGAGCTGAAGAATGTGCCGTGCCTGCTGCATGGAGGAGCCCAGCATACCTCAGAGATAGCAGAAACAAAAGAATGTGTGACAGTATCTGAAGAATCTCACAGTTGCTTTGTCTTGCAAAGGAGTAAAGGAATTTTTCAGAATTGGGAAAAATAAAATTTCCATGGTTTTCATAGAGAGATTTTTCTGTATTTTTGGTGCCAGCGTATCGTCCTGTGTGCCCACAGTATTGCTTTTTTAGTTAGCGTGACTGTGTGTTTTTTAAAGGAAATGTGACCTGGATTTTGTGAGCTTATTATACACAGTAAATGAAGGCAGCTGTTTTAGCTTACTGATCCCTTATAACAGCTCGAGTAAATTGAAATAAAGCAAAAATGCATGTGTATGGGATCTGAATTAAATTCCACTCTTTGGCATTACGTGGAGTTGTGGATTATTATTATATATTTGTAGAGAGCTCTGTGTATGAGGGGAGTGAGACATCCAACCTTGAAAAGATTTAGGAAAGTCGAAGAGATTTTTTCAAATGTGACCTGCTAAATCTGCCACAAAGAGGCAGGCAAAATTACATACAGATAGTCAGAGACTGGGCTGCAGCTCTTCCTGACAGGCAAGTGAAAGACCATGTCCTATTTTTAGCAAGTGGACGGAGGGCGAGTGGGAGGGGGAGAAAAGTTTGAAAATAATGGACTTCTTTAACAGTTAGAGAGCAAAGCTAGTGAGAAGCAAGTGAGCTTTAGTGATCAGCAGTGGAAATATGGATGATTCAAGTATTCTTCGAAGAAGAGGGCTGCAGGTAAGTGTAACTTCAGCCTTCTTTTATTTATTCTTCTGCTTGTAATGTGACAGTCTCATAAAAATGCTGACAGTTGTTTGGTGTGAATCAGGTTGACTGAGAACATAATGATACTAGAATTTGAGTTTTTCTGTTTTTACCTAGTGTATATTTTATAAATTAAAAGCAGGATTTTGTATACAGTAATAAAATAATATTTTAATGTCTTGGATTACATCCAATAGTTTTGTGACCATTCCTATGGTAAGAAGGGAAGTATAAACTATGAGGCTTACCTTATTTTTGGGACTTCACTTTTACAGATACATACAAAAATCTGTTACATGACTTGTCAGACTTGCCTTAGAGTAGCCATTTTACTTGAGCATTAATTAAAAATTAAATGTCAAAGCAGATTGAATATTCTCATTTATTTTTGACATAGGCTTCTTTATTGCTTCAAATGCACAGTAATCCAAAACCAGAATGCAATTCAACAATGCAAATAATATTTATATTTTACTTTCAACAGCTATCATTGTTAAAATAAAGACTCTAATTTGTTTTGAACCCAAACATCCTAGTGAAGTTTTATTTTGTACTGGTGCTGTGGAAGCTGGACTCAGTTGCACTGGTCTGACCAACAGTAATCTGTGCCAGTGTCAGTGGTGTGTGAAAACTGAACTGATGCTTATGGAATAAAACTGCTGGAAGTGAGTGAGCTCCAAAACCTTGTGTGAGATGGACAGGGAATAGATTTGTGCTTGAGAGCAACATATTTTTCCCCTCCACCCCCCCACCCATTTCATTGTAATAGGATGGTATATAGCCTATTACATACTTGCTAGCATAAGTAATTGTTTATAGACCATGAACGTTGCCTATTAAATTAACCATGTCTGTCCCATTGTTTAACTTCCTTTGAGGAAAATAAATTTAATATTTTAACATATTGCTATTCATGCCTTGCTGATGCTTTAAGGCAATTACAAAGTAATTGCTGCCTTATGTGAATATGTTCTACATCTCACCTTTCTATTTATTTATTTATTTATTGCTTATTAATATTACTGAAATAGCTTGACACATACTATGCATATACCATGGTGACAGTGTATTAGGATAGTGCATTTCCTCATCATAAAATTAGCTGTATTTACTTTCTGTATAACTGAGTATATAGGAATAAGTAAGATTATTTGGGGTGAAGTTTTGGATAAATTGATATTTATTTTCAATGTATATAATTAGTTAGAGTTCCATAACCAAGAAGATTGTTTCTGTCCACAGATATCAAAATTTTTTTCAAGCCACTTATTGCTTTTCTGAACCTAGCATTTCTCATGGATGTTTTATCTGTTTGACATGCCAGGGAGTGGTTCTCATGCTAATTCTTTAGGGGAGTATTGGAAAAGGAAGGGAGATTGGAGGAGCCCAAATGTCCACCAGTGTCAGCAGAAGACACTGCTGGGAATGAGAATTCATTTCCCTGGTTTAGCTTTGTAGCATGGTGAAATTCCATCATTTTGGTGGTCTTGAGTATTTGCTGTCTAGATGGGGTGTTGTGTCTGTCCGCAGTTGGGTAGGTATGTGTAAATGCATATGCATATATATATATATATAGGTGTAATCAAGATCTACATCAAAAATGCTTCAGGAACTAAGAAAATAGGCTAAAAGGATATCAGGAAATAAGGCAGATGTCTAAAAGGAAGTTCATGCTGGATGATTTTTTTCCCCTCTGTATTTTGGAGTAGAATTTTTGGAAGAAATTGTGGCTTGGAAAAGTGACCATTTTTTAGTCAATTTCATCTTCAAAAATCAGGAAAAATTAAAGAGCTGTTGGGACATTGCCAAGGCAATATATTTAATTACTTCCCTTGGAATGCTGTGTGATACTAGTTTGAAAGGCCACTGATGAAAAAAATTAGTTTCTTAGTTCAAGCTGGATGGTGATGGCTTTTAAAATGAACATCACAGCCCAAATTAGGTTTTCTAATCCAACCTCTCCTCTCAAAGCAATGCTCATTCCAAAGTTAGATCAGGCTGCTGAAGGACTTGTCCAGGCTGGTTTTGAGTGTATCTAGGGATAGGAGATTTTGTAGCCTTTTTTTTGGCACCTGTTCTGGTACTTAAACAAGTTCACTGTGAAAATCTTGTTTCCTTTATGTTTCACTACAGGGCACTTTTTCAAATGCACACATGTTTTCCTTGTGCTCCTGTTTACCTCCATCACCTGAAATGCTTGTGATATCAACACTGTGATAACTTTGTCTTCTTGGGGAGCTCTCTCAGCCTTGATCCCTGCAGGAAATAGCTGTGGACTAGAGGGAGCAGATAACCAAAAGGAGCAGGAATGTTATAAATATATATATACATGCAAAGTCAATATAGTGGCACGTGGCTCCTCTGTATCACTTTCTTCATTTGTTCAGTTCTGCTTTTGTTGCATCCTGTTTGGTGCCACAAATTTGGTCTACAAATTTGTAGTGGTGAAATGTGCGGAAATTTAAGGTCCAGGAGAGGCAAATCAGATTTTCTGTGTACATGTAACTGTATATATTTATAATATACACACACATATAGCATGCTCACAGTGTGGCATAGCTGTGCAATAGTATTGAGAAAAGGCTGAGAAAGCTTCTAATAATGGAATATTCCTTTAATTTCTAGGCTTTCATTTTAGGTAATGAACTTGGACTTTTGACATGAATTACTGCCTAAGGACAGGTGCTAAGTGGTGGAGCTGTAAGTGGTGGAGCTGTTTCTGCTGCTCCGTACAGAGATGTGTTTTGGATTTCCAGATTATTTGGTGTTACATAAAATACATTGTGATGTAGCCACAAATGTTAGGAGGCTACCTAGGCTTGTTATTGTTCCATGTACACTTATTGTTGCTGGTATTTTAGTGCAGATCATAGCAGTAGTACCCAATGAACCCCTGTGAAGATGAACTGGTACTTTGCTCATCTTGTGCTAGAAAATAGTGGGGGTTTTGCTTTCTTATGCATGTGCGCTTTTACTCTTCTCACACATGCAAGAAATTGGAGTTTCTATCCCCAAAATCCTGATTAGTGAATGCAAGTAAGAAAAGTAATGGAGAGTTTGATATTCCAAATTTCAGACTCTTGCACACAGTTTATATTCTGCATTTGTGCTATGTGAGCAGTATCCAGATGTGGCTGGACATTATCACCACAGTTCCCTGCATCCATCTTTCCCTAGAGTGTGGTATCTCTCTTTCATTTTCTGCTGAAATTTGGGCTAACTTCAACTAGGTAATTTACTTTGTGGGACCACTTTTCTGCTTGAATGTGCTTATCTTGGCTAGTGTTTCTACTGCACAGCATGTTTGGCCAAAATATAATATACCAAAAACCCCATGCCTCCTAGCCCACCAGAAGAAAAATTCATTAGTTTTTAAGATAAATCTAACATTTTCCTCCTGGGGGCAGGGGAGAAATAGGGCATAGAGAGTATAATCTGAGTATTTGGTGGACTTGGTCTTGAGCTGGTTTATTTTACTCTAAGGACTGAGCACTTTTTTGTTTTGTTTTATAAGGAAAGGGAATCAGAAAATCAGTGGAATCTCTAAGCTTCAATATATTTAACAGTAGGAGGCTGACTGCACTGTACAGTTCAAGCCTTCTCTGGCAGTTCTTTGGCCATAATTTAGAGACCCTGAAACTTGATTGGCTCTTCCTAAAGAGTGTCTTTTAGAATTATTGGAGACATTTTTTGCTGGCTACAAAGCTCATTACAAGTTCTGATAAAAATGGTGTTAGTAAGAAAGTTGCTTTTTACTGTATTTTTATAAAAAAATTAAAGTAGAAATGGCTCACTAAAGGCCTGTAAGTTGTTCACAGTGAAGGAAGACTCTAAGTGGGAGTCAAAATTTGATTTTTCTGTTCTGGTGTTAAAAAACTTCTGAAATACACATTAATTAAATAATTAGTATCTACATTTTAAACTGAAAATTACCTTTGTAAGTTTAGCATGAAGATAGGTGCATCCTATACACATGTAAAGATCTTCAGATGTTACCAAGTCTCTTGGATTTGAGTTTTTGGAACTATGTGCTGCAGGGGAGCCTGCCATGGGAAATATATTAACAAGACTTATTTTATACTGCTCACAGATTTACCAGGAACATAACTGCACCCACAGGTCAGATATCTGCTGAAGAACTCCCAGCAGTGATGATGTAGGCAGTCACCACGTACACTGACATCTGAGGAAGAGATGATAACATGAGAAGATAAATAAAAATGATTTATTCAGATACTGAAATTTTAAACTCATCTTAGAATACCAGAAAGTGCATGACAGTTTTCTTTTTAAAAATATTAGTTAAAGAAAAAGAATTTTTTCAGGTTGGCTTCCAAAAGAAGCAAGATTTATGTTTAGGCTTGGTTCCTGTTCCCTCAGTAAATTTCCAACACCTGAAATTAATTAACAAGACAGTCTAAGTTCTTTAGCTTCTGTGAAAATTGGCAGCTGACAGGAGGAGTGGGATCTGCATTGGTGTTACCTGTGTGCAGAAGGGAAGTGACCTTGCTCTTGTACAGAGGTTTGGGGTGAGGGTGTCCAGCCTGTCTGGGCAATGTGCTCTGGCTTCTGCTGAGGAGGAGACTTGGGGAACTCTGCCAACACATGAGTGGTTGCTAGAATTCATTAACTAGATCAGTCATAAGCAACTGGTTTTGACTAAAGTCAGTGGAAAAATGCTGTGGAGTGTTATTGTGTGAGTCTGTTGTAATCTGGTGCTGGGATGCTGTGTGTCACAACGTGGGAAAATGGATTGTTGTGAAATCTGTGTGGCACATCTCACTGGAGGACTGAGGAGTCGTGCTCAGACAGGTGTGGAGCCTTGTGGGTTTTTGGTGGATGTCTTCTGGGCATGTGAGCTTTCCCACTGGTTTGATTTCTCAGGACTGGTGCTTGTGGTCCACTTGGCAATGGAGTAGGGAAGGGAACCAAATTTGGGGGGTCATGAGCTTCTGGCATTCACTTTGAGGGCACTAGAAAATGTACCAAGGCAAAAATGTGAAACCTTGTTAGAATAAAAAGTCCTTGAAACATGGACAAGGAGAAAAGGTTAAATGGTTTGCTCAGGCAGAAAAGATGGCATTTAGCTGCTGTCTTCAGGGTACTGTTAAATTGGTTTGATAATTTGCTGTAGTTAATGCTTAAATAAGTGCTTTCAGTTTGTCAGTAAGGACATTGTGAATGCTTGTATAGCTGCACTAAACTATTTATTTTCAGGCTGTGAGGAAAGATAAAAATACCAGTAATTAATATTCTACTACTTCAGGAAGAAAGGTTTTGTTAGCAGGTGACTGCATGAAAGAATGGATGTATGTGTGTGAACCTGAGCCCAAGGAAATGCTGGATAGAGGAATTCTTCCCAAAAATAAGCAGCAGTACCTGTTTCACACATTTCATTGGCTTGAGCATGTCAGCTGGACTTGCTTGTTGCCATGAATGGTGTTTGCTGCTGGTGACAGGGGTTGCTGTGCAGGGGGTGGGAGTGTTTCTCCTCCTCACCATCAGCCACTTGGAGTGTTTCACTGGTGTTAACATTGCTGCATTTTGTACTTGCTTGATGCTGGAAATCCCAAATCTTAAAGGGAAACCAGCTCTCCAGCCTAGCAACATAACATAATGCTGCCATGCTGCAAGACTGGTGTTTAATCTGCTTATCTTGAACAGTCTTCACTGCTTACAGAGACCCACTTACCTCTTTAATGAGAAGAAATGTCCTGCAGTGAGGCAGTGTGTATTTTGCTTCTAGGCTTATGTCATCAGTCTGGAAGTTGAAATTGGTTAGAGCACATTTTATTTTCCTGCTGTCAGTTCTGCTGGTTATGGTTGTCTCTTCAGTTCCTCAAATACATTGAAAGATGGTATAGAGGGTTTTTTGTGTTTTTTTTTTTAAAGGAAACCTAATTAAAACATGCCAAGTGAAAAAATCTAATTTTGAAAAACTATCACTATTCATTGGGAGTAGGCAGTGCTTTTGTGTTTTCAACAGACAAATATTAATTATCTTTGCATTCTAAATATTTGTAAATTGTGGATAGTAGTCACATACATCACAGAAAATATTTTAGGAGTAGCAGTATTTAATAACACCTAGAAAAGGTTCTCTAAAGTGTCAAGAGAAATTTAAAGTCAGTTGTAAATATGTGGCAGTATTTCCCATGTGATTTATCAGTTGGTCTTCTTTTATTTTGTATTAAATTGCTTTACCCAAGTCATTAGTATTTATCTGATCTGTAGAAGGTATGGGATTTTATCATTTCTGAGATCAAGACAGGATAGGCTTTTCAGGGTTAGTGATTCTTGAATTTCTAGGAGCTACTATTAAAAACATGAAGTAATTTGTGGACTCCAAAGTATTTTAGTGTTCTTCTCTGAAGGAGCAGATATTAAATCTTGGTTTTTAAAGAAATGAATACCCAAGACTTTTTGATGTGCATTCTTAGCACAACAGTGAGAGGCAAGAAGCTGGATTACTTTATTCAACAGCTACATGAATAGCAGAGTGTTCTTGCCCAACAGAGCAGTGTGCAAATGCAACTGTTTTTCTCGTGGCAACCAAGGTAGGTCAGGTATTCCCTGTAGTTTGTTTTCAATTGTGTGGATGTATTCTGAATTTTCCAATCTCTGATTATAGTTTAGCGGCTCTTTCTCTTTTTTTTCACAAAATGTTTGAAGTTTACATGGTCTTTCAGTAATTGAAGACACGGGGTTGGCTTTGGTGGAGGTGGACTTAATATTTATTAAGTTTTGCTCACTGAATCTTCCTGTTTCTAGTTGTTAAAGGTTTTTCTTAGTTGTGTGACTTCTGGCCTAGCTATCTGTGACATTCAAAAGAATTGCTAAACAAAAAGCCACCTAAAACTACAGTAAATTCAAGTGGTATGAAAATTATTTGTTAGACTAGGTTTAATGTAAGCAGGTATGCTTCAGAAATATGAATTTTCAGTTTACTCATATCTTGTGAAAACATTGGTTTTGTACTGTAAATAATGAAGCAGAGTTCCTTAAACTTGGCTTATGAGCTTTGGAATCATCATCTCTATTTAAAGATTTGCTATGAATCACACTTTCTCGTTTTGTGATTCACAGTGTGAAAGTCTATTCCACGTTAGAAAGCTAATTTCAGCTTGAATACAATTATTGTATACTGTAGTAGAAATATATAATATGTGACATTTTACATAAATGCTTCTACATGATTAAACCTTGAAGTTTCTTTTCTATTGTTTCAAGGATCAAGAATAAGATCCAGTAAAAAGTATTAGGTTGTTTCAGATTTTGATAGTGTTTATTCTAACATTCAGCCTTACTGTCCATAACTGTTCTCCAATATCAATTTTATTGATATGTGTGGAGGTAATCAGGGCCATTTTTCCATGCATCCCAATGTGTCGTGTGCTGTGGGGCTTTGGGTGAAGTGCTGCACTGCAGGCATGTCATAATATGGTGAATTAAGGGTTTAACTCTTCTACTTTCTATGCAGAATGCTTCCTGATAGATGTCATTGCTGCCTTTTGAATGAATTTCTTGAATAGATAATGGCATTTATGGTTTTGTACTGTTTCTTTTTAGAGATGAGGTATACATAGAGATCCTTGAAATCTGGACTTTGAAGTTATCAGCACCTCATCTGTGAATACATTCTCTGGATGGAAAGTGGTTCAGCTTTGTTTTTACCTGGTCAAATCTATAAATGACTCATTTTGCTAATAGCAATGCTCCCTTTAAATCAAATTATTGAAGCACAACAGATGCTTTTGTAGCCAAAGGTTTCTTTTTCAAAATGCCCTTCGGTATTAGTGTGATAAAATCATGTTTGGAATGAGGATGAATATAAATATTACCTATTGTATGGCAGAGCTTAAACAACTGTAACCTGATATAATTACTTTTAAATTACTTTCCTCAAAAGATGAAAATATTAATTGCCTCTGACATTTATCACTTGTTTTACATCAGCATAGGCTAATAAATGTCACTTGTACTGCCAGCCAAAAAAAAAGAAATGATATCAGATGTCACTGGGGTAGGTTGGTGTATTCTGTGAAAAAGGCCCTTTCTGCTCCACTGGTCCATGAGCTGTGGCTTGTTCCTGCTGGGGATGACTCCATGGGCTGAAATGGAGCAAGCCAAGCCCACAGCCATCACTTCCCAGCAGATCTGTGGCCCTGAGAGTGTTTCTGAGTGCTTCCAGTATTACACTGGTTTTTTTTCCCTTAGGTGTATGTAGTGATCTCCTTTTAAAAATGTGCATTGTTTGCCTTATTTTTCGTAATTACAGTGAACAATTTGGCTAAGGTGGAAGAATGTGTGCTGGCTGGTAGAGAGATCCCCTGGGGGGGCTAATTGTGAGGTGCCTGTTGGGAGGCAATTAGGATCTTAGAAAACCTAAACAATGGGGATAAATTTAAAGGCTGAAAGAGGAAAGAAGAATGGATTCTAGTGAGCTATGGGCAAGAAAAAGATTGGAGGTGACTTAAACAGGGACATGAGTGATTTTACATTTAAGATTGATTTCAGATTGCAAAGGCTGTGGGCTGACAGTTTATTCTCTCTAATGGTCCCCAGTCATTTACTGTTTGTTTTCCTAGCTTTTATCATTTTCTCTTTCAAATGTGAATGTCAGGCAGCTTCCTGTTCTGAGCTTGCTGACTGTTTTGGTAGGCCCTACCTTAAAACTCTGTGGACCAAATTTACACCTGGCAGTTCTGTTCCACTTTGTCTCAAAACATTTATTTATGAAATAGCAGCCAAAACTTCTCGTACTGAAATGGGCAAACATTGAAGTTTTTTAAAAACAATTTTATAATCTGGGATAGTTTTGCTGTGTGGTGACTGCCTGCTTGTAAATTTTGAGAGTTTGACAGTGCCAAGCTGATATTTTTCTTCCAAAGTGGCTACCATGAAGAAAGCCCCTCAGGGACATGAGACTACTGGAGACCTTCAGAAAGCAATGTTGTGCTTGATTAAGTTTAGACAGATGATGGAGTGATGTAGTAAAATCATTTTTGTTAAGGCATAATACAACATAGAATCCAGTGTAGTACCATTGGGACTGATAAAAATGAAATACTAAAGAAAACCCATGCCCTTACATACAGCTTTCAGCAGCAGATGCAATAGGTGTAATTTAGTTGTGTGGTGCTGGGAACATAATATTGATTTACCATGAATCAAGAGAAATAGCCTGTACCCTGCCTGGCTGTATGGATTGCAGCAATCTTGGGGAAACCTGTTACCTAAAAATGGTGCTGTAACAGAATCCCTTCTTTTTGATGGCTGTGGGGAGGTGAGTATAGCCAGGTGAAAAATCCAGTTACATATCTAAATGGGGGAGAGGGGGTAGAGGTCCTTATATAATGCTGCTGGGAATTGCCAATTTTCCATGTACTTAACTCACGCTTCTTGAAAAGAACAATTTCTTGAAAGCAATCCCTTGCATAACTTGCATAGAATTGAAGGCAGTGGAATGAGAGGGGTCTGGGGTAGATCTTGCCTTGTATTGCTCACACAAATAACTTCAACTTTTTGTGTAGCATTTGTGTACCACAAGATATTTTTCCTCTGTTTAAAAAAAATAGCAAGCAAAATAGCATTTGGGGTAAAGTTGCAGTGATTTCAAAGAAGGTCAGGCTGGTCACTGTGGCATGTGAGTTCTTTCTGGGAGGCAGTAGTTCTCTTAGTCTTTTATAGGAGAATTACTGGATGAAGTGATTACTGTTTGTGTTTTTTTGGCAGACAATATAATGCTACCAAAGGGTTTTAATAACTTCACCTTTCAACCAGAAAGAGCTGTATTATCTTACTCTTTGAGAGACTGGTGTATGGCTTTCATTCATTTACCCCTTAATCCTCAGGTGACCTAGTTTATCCTGTAGTAAGATAGCTTTAAATACCCTTGACAGAGACCCTGATACTCAAAACAAAGCACTCCTGGATTGGTGTCTTGGGTCTCTTTATGTGCTCATGACTGATATCAGGTGAAAGTGAGTGTTTCAAAAAACAATGATTCATTTTTGGTTTTGGACTTAAAAAAATTTCTCCATTGCAGGCAAATTGAAGCCTTGTCACAAGAGGGCTTTGCCTCCCCTCATTGTTCCTCATTTATCCTTATGCCACAGTGCAGATCCTTCTGCCAGGTCCCAGTTGTTCCACAGGTGAAGTCAGACAGAACTGTGCTCATTCTATAATGGGACTCAAAAGGGGGTTTTGTAGTTGAGTTCCTTCTGTTTTTTGAAAACTTTGGAGTTTAACAACCATCATTTCAATATTCTCTGCTTTTCTTTCAGGAAGTGAGCTTGATTAGAGGGCTGCTAAATTAACGTCAGCAGGGTGCATTGTGCAAATGAAACCTGACCACTTTAGAGCAGAAGGGATGATTGAAATGGAATGGTTGCCTTTTTTTTCCCCAGCTGGCAACCTTGGTTACTCCCCAAATACTCTTGGTGAAGAATTAGTGCTTCTAAACTCCTAGAAGGTAGATTTCAGAAAGCATTAAAATGATTCCTGTTGGTATTTCAAGAGCCCCCTGCTCTCTTGGAAAAGAACCAAAATAAAACCCAAAAAATCAAGCCAGCAAGATGCTTAGCTGTAGAAATAAAAAGAGGCCACCTTTGTACCTGGGCTGGGTTTTTGGGTCTTTGCTGAAGGTTCTTATGGAAATGGTTGATTTGGCTTTTGTTAACTTTATAAAAAAGAAATGAACAAATACTGTTTGTTTTCAGGAGCCAATGAGAGGCATAAATTTACACTGGCCTTGTGTGGAACACGTTGTGGTTAGGATGGGGAAGTATGGGTGAACCAAATATATGTGAAAGCTGCAAGCACTCAGTTTGGGATGCTGAGTTAGTTCTGATAGAACACAAAACAAAGGGAATTCCTCTTTAATATTTGTGTAACAAGCAGGTTCAGGGAATATATTATGCTACACAAAGGCAGGGGAGAAAAACCTCTTTGCCACTTTTCATCTTGGATGTGTGCCAATTTTAAAAAAGCAAAAATAGAATACAATCCTATTATTAGTGTAACAGATCATGATTGATAGTTGTTATGGCTAGAAATTGGTTTTAAGCACTGTATTTTGGAACAGCTTGAGCAATATTATAGGCTTTTACGTAACACACCTTTCTTAAAATCTTGTTTCTGCTCTCAGTCTTTCGACCATGCAAAGAGATATATTTGGACAAGGTATCTATTTTTTATCTGTTTGAAATAACATTCACTTTACTGTTCAATAATCAGCCTTCTTTTTTTCCCCTCTGAATCTACCATTTGTTATTTGTGTTGCTCTAAACTGCTCCATAGCAGCAAGAAAACAATAATGAAACTGAAAACGAAAACTGATTATGATGACAAAAAAAAAATTGTCATCAAATATATTTGAAGTAATAGTTGTAGTAAAAAGACTGTACTTAATTTCTTGAATAAAGATTTTTCCAAACTAAGGCCATTTTGAAGATTTATGCTTAAAAAATGTAGCCAAAGGAGTCAAAGTAGCTGTAAAGATCATGAAATGCAATAAGAGAGAGAGCAATAAGGTAGAGATAAACATTCATAGCATTTGAGCAGGATATTAGTTTTTAAAGGTTAAAATTTTAAATAAAATTCAGAGGAAATATTTTTTAATTAAAAATGAGGTAACGTGAGAAAAATGAAAGTTGAAATAGAAGTTGCACTCAGAGTTGTGGTCAATGCTTGATGTCCAAGGGGAGAACAGTGTTGAGGGGTTTCCTCAGTTGGGACTGACCCTGTTTAACACTTTGTTGGTGATGTTGGATTGAGGGCACCCTCAGCACATTTGCTGGTGTCACCATGCTGCACTCAGGAGTGGGTGACGTGCTGGGTGGAAGTGATGCCACCCTGAGGGACCTGGACATGTGTCAGAAATGGCCTGTGAGAACCTCATGAAGGTCACCAAGGCCAAGTGCAAGGTCCTGCACGTGTGTTGGGGCAATCCCAACCACAGATCCAGGCTGGGACATAACAGATGGAGAGCAGCCCTGCCCAGAAGGAGCTGGGGGTGCTGTGGGTGAGAGGCTGGACGTTCCCCAGCCATGGGCTCTCCCAGCCCAGAAAGCCAAATGTGTCCTGGGCTGCATCCAAAGCACTGCGGGCAGCAGGGGAGGGAGGGAATTCTTCCCCTCTGCTCTGCTCTGGTGAGACCCACCTGGAGCTCTGTGTCCAGCTCTGGAGTCCCCAGCACAGCAGGGACATGGAGCTGTTGGTAAAAGACAAGTCTATATTTGAGCCTGCATTTTGGGAGTGGCTGAGTGAGAGATTTGTGAGGTTAGCAGGAAATTAGGGGGGCAGGAAGATGAAATCCAAATTCCAGGCTGTAGGTCCAGAGCCTTTCAGTACCTTCCTATGTGAATCTATGCACAATGTTAATTCTTGCTACAGTGAAATGAATTCTTGAGTCAGTGGCAGGTAAACTGAGCAGTTGAAATCCCAAGTAAAAAGAGATACCTGTCAACCTGCTAAGAGTTGTTTGCCTTTGTAAATATAACAGAAATCAAAATTCATGGAAACAAAAATGAAAAAGTAGAAACTTTAGATTTAACAGTAGTAAGATGCTTAGAGGTTATTCACCATTGCTGCTGTGAAGTAAACTGGTAGGTTATTAAATTTTTGTGTTTGGAAAAATTACTTTAGAAATAATACACCAACTTCTAAGGTCAGGCAGTTTAAACCAAGTGTTTTAAAAATTGATTTATCAAGTAACTGTCAAGTTCTTAGGGAAGAATACAGAACTAAAAAGAATAGAAACCTCATAGGTGGAACCCAACAAAATGCTACATCCAAATAATTGAATAAGTTTCCATGAGAGAAATGCTGAAAGGATTGCTCTGGAAATATCTTTCTTGTGTTTTAATTGCCCTGTCAGAGAAGACGATCTCATTAAGTTTTGTTTCTCATATTAAAATCCATGTTTGGGTTCTGTAAATGGTTCCATACATCATCTATTTGTATTATCTTTTACTAAACGTCTGAGTTGGTTTCAAATTCATATTATGGATGAAAGGTTGTAGTAAATGTTGAGTCTAATCATATGGATATACTGTCTTTTGAACATTCCTGGAAGCAAATCTTATTTTGCTGCTTTAATATGTTTGAAGTCCAAATTAATCTTACACCTAGATTAGCATTACTGGGATGTGATAATGGATTAAGTACTGATCTTTTCTGCCCCCTGTTTCATCAGCTGCTTTCTTCTGCAGGAGTGGTAATTGCTTTGGAATGGAAATCTTCAAATAGTATTTCAGTTGATAAAGATTTGTGCAATATCCATGCAGATATTCTTTTGCATTAAAAAGGATTTTTCTACTATTTATTTTGACACATGTTAAATAGTGTAAGAGATATCAGAATGTGAATCATAATTCCTTAAAGAACTCATGTAATAGCTGCATGAGTCGTCTTGCAGAAATAAAAAATCATAACATGGAGATCAGCTCAGGAAAATCTTAAAGTAAAAATATGAGTATCAAATAAGAAATAGAACACTTATCCTACAAAATACCTAATGCCACAGGACTGACAACATACAAAGTAGAACATTGATAAGGGGACAATATGCAGTATTAGCTCAATGAGAAAAATACAAACATTAGTACTAACAATACACAAAAAGTGCTAATGTTGCTAATGTGAATAAGGTCTCCTGTTTTTTGTAACAGGTAAAAATTCATCTGTACTGTTTTGATCTCAAGCATTCAAAGACAAAGCTGTCAATTTCATGGAGTTTCAAATTGAAATATAACATAATTCCAATTTTGGAGTCCAAATAGAAACATAAGTCAGCTTTTAACTTCAGGTGAATTCTCCAGGGCAGACAAGTGTTAAGAAAGTTAATTAAGATAATGTAAGACTTTTAATGGACTTGCAGCTGTGCACGAGGCCACCCACTGCATCTGACTGAGATGGGGCAGCTTTGTGTCTTTGTGTCTTGTCCTTACCTGGGCACCTCCAAGCATTTAACCACGGCCTGGTCTGCAGACAGTTTGAGAATTAACTGAGAAATTAGACCATTTATGCTGTTCCTCAAGGACAGTCTTTAAACAATGGGAAAAACTCAATTGCAATATTTAAGGGCAGCCAATATGCACTGAGGTTGCAATAATAATTCCAGCTTGCAGGGAAGAGATTAAAACTTCACTAACAGTAAAATATTAAATACGATCGCTTGCTAAAAACAATTTGAACTTTGAACAGAGAGAAGACATAATTGTACAAGAAATGGAATTTTGGACATGGGAGGTTGCATTCTGATGCACAAGACATAATAACAAGCTAATGCTAAAAGAAAAGCAGGTTAGCTGCTGTTGTCCCCTGATGCTGGACAAAGTAGAACTTTCTCCAAAGTACATAGAATTATAATTTTAATTTTTGCACATAATACAAGATGCTGATGCATTAACAACACTGCCAACAATCAGAGTTAGATCTGAAATAATCCTTTCTCAGCTAAGAAAGATTGCATCTTCATCTCCAGAAGCTGTTCAGGAGAGACTTGTCACTCTCCTCCTGTTGCAGCATTAATGGTGGGGATTAATCAAGCAGTGTATTTCCAAAGTCCATATTGTATGTATGTGCAGTATGAAATTTAATAACCAAGTCAAAATTCAAGTAAATATTTTCTCTGATTAACATAAAGGTTCTAATTCCTTTTTCAGTGGTGAAAACCTCAGTGATTAGAGATGTAAAAACCTGAAGTAACAGCTCATAATAGTTGCTGGTGGAATGGCAGTCAAATGACAAAGCCTTTGGATTCTTGGTAGCTCTTCCTTCTCTTGGAAGAAATCCTGATCCACAGTGTCTTCAGGAGTTTGATTCCTATTCCTGGAGTGCATCCTCTTGTGAAAAGATGTGGTGATGTAGCTCCATCCATCCCAAATGACACATTTGTGGCATAAGAAATATTTCAGCTGAGACTTCTGTGTATCAGCAGCAGATGGATCCTTCTGTAGTCCTCATTTGCTGGAAATTGGGGCTGAGAGTCTTGCAGCAAATCCCTCAGAAGTAAACTGTAGTGCAGTAGAATAATGGAGTGGAGTAAAAAGCCAAAAAGGTTGATTGTACTAAAGAGGATTCACTGAAGGTGGGCCATAAAACAAACAAAAAAGTGCTCCCACAGAAAATGGCAATGGCAGCCGTAAAATCAGATAATAAAGGAATCCTACCATGAAGACAAAAAAGCCAAAAACAATTAAGCCCCCCCAGAGAATCAAACTAAACAGAAAACAAAAAGCAAACAGGCTTAGGACAGGGAGACACAGGCATAGAGCAGCAGCCATGTTGCCACTAAAAAAATCCTGTGCTTAAGCAGATTAGGAAAATTCCTCTTGCCCTAAGCTCCCACAGTTTGCCTGCTATATATATTGTAGGCTGTTTTTGAATGCCTCCATAAATTGCACATGTAGAAAATGCATTCCAGACACCTGTGGCTTTCAAGCCTTTTGTTTTCTAAAGAAAGAAGTCAGTTGTAAAAGAATGTGTTGGAAATAATGCTGTAATCTGTGGTGCATCCGAACAAAATTTCCTCTTATGGTGTCTTTGAGGTTTGTATATATACAAAAGAAAATGTGTGAGCTTTCCATTTATCCCAGGAAAATAGAATTTCTTTGTGTCTGTGTATTCATAGAAATCATGTGTATGTATGAAATATGTGTATGTACTGTCCAATTGTATCTCTTTAGGACCACAAAGAATTTAAGTACTTTATTGCTACTGTTTTACAAGCATAGTCTTCTGAAAATCAGAAACTTTTAGTTTCCCTTTGTATGGAAATGGAAACACACCTATTTGAGTGCATCATTTCTTGTGCCAGCATTGTCCTTTGTTCTGAGTAGCTTTCCTTCTGTGGGAATTCTTCCCTCAGTTAATCCATGAGACTGTCCTCACTGCAGCCAAAGACTTCTTGTGCTGGAATGATGGCTGCCAGCATTTGAATATTCATTTTAGATAAACTGGAGGCTCTCCTTGCTGAGCTGTGGAAGGCAGTGCTGTCACACTGCAGGTGTTTGAAGATACTTCTCCTTTGCCTAGAAAGAAAAGTTATTTCCTTTCTGATGAAAACCCGTTCAGTAGTGGTTGGAGGGTTTTTTCTAGCTTTAGGCTCAAGTATGTATTCCATAGGAAAATGAATTTCAGGAGTAGTAGCAAGCTGTCTTGGCCAGGAGTCTGTCATTTTTCTTTGTGAACGATGTGCCCAGAACCAGACATGGCATCATAGCTGCTGCTGTGCTTCTGATTGAGCTAATGCCATTATAATAATTTCCATATTATGTTCCATCCCGTTCCTGATGCTGCCTAACAGCCTGTTTGCCTTTTATTCCCCAATTAAAGCTGTCCATTGTCTTCACAGTTTGTCCTCTGTCCTTTGTCAAATTAGTTCTGGTTTGGCTGTATGTGGGTGGGTGAGGAGTGAGTTGTGTATTTGATTCTGATTCTGGTTCTGATTCTGGCCCTCTTGCCTGATAAATCCCTCACACTGCCAGGATTTACAGGAAATCCACATTTGGTTCTGTGCAGTATCTGCTATTGCAGTGTAATCTGGAATTAAGTTAGGAAAACTCAATCTAAATGGAAAACCAAAATCTCAAATTTCTAACATTTTGCAGTAATAAAATAATAACACACTTTTGAAATTCTACATTAGTTGTTTGGGTTTTGTTTTTAGTTCTGTATGTAAAATTTTTGACCCACCTACAACATTAGCCAGCTTTCTGTCTTATCATCTGGGATACTGAGAATGCCCAACCTGTTCAGAGATGCAGGAGTGAAAGGAAAAGAAATTTCTAACTTGTATGTAGAACAGGAGACAATGAAAAGGTTGGCTGTCATCAGCAAAGAGAGAATGCCTCAAGTCAGAAGAGGTAAGTAAGTAATGCCTCAAGTAAGAAGTAGCCCATAAATTCAAAATCTGAACTTGCTCTTGGATAGATGTCACCTATTTTTAATTTACTTAATAAAAGTAGAATAGAGTGGGAGGAGAGTAAGTTTAATCACTACTTGAAGGAGAAGCTTAATTAGCATCAGGTTCTAGTACCTAACACATTGTTAAACATTAGAGACAGGTAGAAATCTGGCATCTAAGTGAAGGCTTCTCCAGTTTTTGCAGAGAATGCAGATCACATGATGGAGCAGGTCTTCAGTGTGTTCATGTGTGTGACTCAGGGAGCTCTCAGCACTGAGAGCACAGGTTTGCTGTTAAAGTACCTGAGCTGGACAAACTTAGTAGAGAGGCTCAGAGGTGAGACCTGCAGGGACACACAGGGGCAGCCCCTCTGCGCTGCTGCTGAGGGTGGACCTGAGCTTTTGGACAAGATCCTCCTTGCAGACAGGGTCATTGCATCCTTCTGTGCTGAGGAGGCTCCTGCAGCAGAGATGATACCCCCAAGGATAAGGGGAAGCTGACTGTGGTAGTGGGTGATTCTGTGAATAAATGCAGTTAACTCAGGTTCTGTGTGGGAGGTTCAGGGAGGGATGCGTCCAGGGTAACTCGAGGTTGCCAAGTGGGCCATTGAAATACAAGATTTCTGTGATAACATTCTCTGTAATACCTGCCAGTTCTGTGTGTGAGAATCTGTAGACAAGAGATTAGCAGCCCACATGTGTGGACAACATAAAGGAGTAAAAAGGAGGAATTAGGAGTGATGGAAGCTGATCATGTCTTTGGCACCAAAGGCTTCTGCCCAGGAGAAACACTGCACCCCAGTCAAGAGAGAGTCGTGCTGTGGGCACTAAAAAGGAATGTAGAGGGCTGAAGACAAACCCAAAATAGCATCTCTTCTTGGAGTTCAGACTGCTCTTTTGTTATCCTGGTGAAGCACTGGCCCAGATTGAAAACTTCCATTGTTGTGACTTGTTCTATCTTTGCAGCTTCCCTGATCTTATTTAATGTTTCCTGATTGTTGCCATTGCCTTGAGCTGAGAATTGGTAGCACAGCCCTGGAACTGTATTTTTGGCTCTTACAGGCTGGGTTTCCTGCCCAAAGGGATTCTGTGATGCATTTCTTCTGTAATATTTTTATCCTGGTAAATTTCATCCACAGAGCATCTTCCCTGCTCCCACAGCTTAATCCATCAATCCTGATAAGTAAATACTGACAGCACTATCCCACAGATTATCCTCCTGTGGGCAGGTGTGTGGGATGCCTGTTACAGAGAGTGGTTTGATGCCAAATATACTTTTGTTTTATTTTCCAGGCTTCTAGAATTCATGTAGAAGCACCTGTAAGTTCTGCTTTGCTTTATGCAGTATTGCACATGGTAACTCCATGGAACTGTAGCCAGATTCATTTCCCTTTCCTGTATCTTGCTATTATATTGTTTATTTGCCTGTTGGCTTTTTGAGCCCATTTTTTGCTCTCTGCCTTTCCCAGGCTCCAGAGACTTATTTGCTTTGATAGGAATACCTGAATCTGTGAAGCAAAAACCTTCTAGGCTTGAAGGAAGCCATAGATGAAGATTTTCAGACACTACAATGAACCGAATTTCTCACCTTTTCCATTGAAATGAATGGACATTTGTGTAGTGATGTTCCAGTACTGTTTTGAAAATACTATTTTTTTGGTCAGTCATTTGCTTTAATAGTTTCTAGGTCTGAACAGTGGAATGCTATTTAAGTACACTGAACTTAGGAAAACTTGAAATATTAAGATGGAAATAAGGTTTTGCTCTCCTCAGTATGGTAATTTTACAATAAATTCTTTCAAGTTTGTATAACAGTACAGATTCTGCTTCCTAGAACCAGTACACATTTAAATGCTCTCTATCCATTTGCATTTAATGTTAAACTTGGGTAGGGAGGCTATAAATATTCAATTAGAATAAAATGAAAATGGGAAAATGAAAAGAATATTTTATTAATCTATAATGTCTATTGATTTTTAGGTGAGTAGGCATAATGTCTATTGATTTTATTTTTTTAAGGAGCATGTACATAGCAATTTAAGCACTCTGGACATAAATGCTGGGCAGCTTCTTTCAGGTGGGGGAGGGAATATGACTTGAGTTGCTTTTCCTTCATCTGAAAAATAACCCAACACCATGTTAACAAAGCAGTAGACTTTCCCAGGGGCTCACCTAGTAAGACACCAAGCTCACTACATCTGGAAAACTGCTTTTAAATGTTTTTGTTGCCCAGTCTCTGATAGTTCTTGTGTCCAGGTGAGCCATCCTAGGATTTTTCTTAAATAAATACTAACCTGACTTTTACATTTATTTCAAAGATAAATGTTCCTATAAAAGTAAGTGATGAGCAGAAAAGAAATATTTATTATTTAAGAAACTACTGTGGAATTAAAAGCAGTGAAAATAAAGTGGTACCTGTGACACACTTTTTTTTTTTTTAATCCTGTAAGTGAGGAAAGATCATTTGAGATGTTAACTCTAAATTGTCACTTAGCACATATGTAAATCTGGACTAACCCCAGGGGCTGCACTGGGTTTGTTTTGGGTGTGTGTGTGTTAGAGAAATCCCCCTATAGCCAGTCATCTGTAATTCCTTGACTAGATGGTGGGTTTGCTTCCTGGTGTTAAAATTCTGAATTCAACAAGTACAAAGTTTGCATTAAAAACCAAATCTTTAAATCTCCAAAGTTTTTTCCTCCTGATTAAACTGAAATGCTTAAAATACAGTGGTGAATTTGGAGCAACGTTTCAGCTCCAGGAATAGGATTTAAATTGGAATTTAAGTAGGAATCACCATCTTGCCTTTTCTTTGCTGTGCTTTTTACTTTGTGAGAAACTGAAAAGTGAAACATGTTAAAAGAGCTTTGAGCCTCAAGCAGTCAGACCACATTGGAACCATTTTATCAGTTTCTAAACTATTTTATTGAAATGAAAATTATCAGTTATCACAGAATTTAAATTTGGAGGAGAATTAATTAAATTAATTCAATTTTGTGTATGCACTAAATGATTTTGCAGGATCACTTTAATGCTTTTACTAATCCTTTGTTCTGGCTGCTGAAGTTGCACTTCTGTTGTGAGAATTTGGGAGCACCAGGACAGCTTGTGGCAGCACTGCCTGAGAGAAAACATTGTGGAAATAGGGATTAAGGAGTTAAACATCTAAGGGAAACAAACCAAGAATTTTATTGATGAAAAAGATAACTTATCATACCAAGGAGCATGGGTAGATGGTTGCTATCAGGAAATGAAACCTTGAGTCATTCTTTGAAAGCTATTTAGGTTAGTTCTTCACAGATGGTCACTAAACTTCCAATTTTTTTTGTTATTTCTTTGAAGTTTGGTCCCTCTCAAACAAAAATGTAACAAGTTCAGTGAAAAATCTCATAAGGCTTTTTTTCCCATTAGTTAGCAACATAAGAATTGCTTTATTGTCCACAGCAAACATTCTTTGTATAGGAAGTCCTCTAATGCACATAGCAGCACATCAAAATTGTAACTTCTACTCTGAAAAAAGCTCTTGAGTTTGGGGTGATTGTTAGTGAGGTGGGATAGACAAAAGAAAATGACAATAAAACTTCAAAAACAGCAGTGGGAAAGCTTGTGCAGAGGTATAGACCTGGTTTTTAGTAGTGTGAGCACCATTTGTACTTAAATGCTTCGATGTACTGAAGCTTTTTGCCTGTTAGATAGTTTGCAGTTTCCATGCTGCTTTTTCTTTCCAGTATGAGTAGCTTTTTTTGTGGCTTTTATGAAATATGTATCAGAGGAGCAGGGACTTTGGTTCTGGTATTCAAGTTCTCCTACAGTACATTACAGACATCAAGTTAAAAACATTGTATTAAAGACTTTTTGGCTCCCCAGAAGCTATTCTGAGCTGAATGCTTTAATCATGCATTGAATTCAACCTGAAACTGTGAACAAGGCCATTGATTAGACTTGTGGTTTTGAGGCCTGTCAAGTTGAGGAAAAGCCCCTTCCCAAATCCTCTTTGAAGAAAGAGACTGTTCAGTGACAATTGGTGATGAATTTTCAGGTATTGCAAGTCTTTGGAAATTTTTTCTGTACCCATAAATGCAAACAGGAATATACCTTAAAACCTCACTTTGAAGCCAACAGCTGAATTAAAAAAAAACTTGCAGTTTCTTCTAAAAGGAGTAGAGGATGAAGAGGAATGCACAGCAGAGAAATTACAGTGCAGACAGTCCTGAATACCTGCAAGGCTTTTCCTGGTGATGAAGTCAGTGCTTGTTCTAATTTGAAGTATGGTAAAGGACAGAAGGCAGAAGTTTTAGATATTGATTAGTATCTTTTGTCTTGATATTTTCAGGAGAGTCCATATTTATAATTTAAATGCAGCAGAAAGAAAATCCTTGCCAGAACATGTCTTTGTAATAGAATCAGCTGTTTCTGTCAGCCCATTACAGAGCACAGTAATCGCCCATCAGAGCTAAAAGTCATTAGGCACAGTCTGCACTTTCTCAAAGCTGTGCTTTGGGAGTGAGTGCCTGTATTTTACCACTGCTTTAATTGGGGATGAATTTTCCTTTACTCTGAAACAGATCTCTTGGCACTGAGTAAACCTGAATTATCCAACTATATTAAATGTAGGGTTGTTCATAAATAAATCTGTAAAAGATGCTTAAATGTATCCCATGCTTTTTCATAGGAGAAATCTGAGTGATCCAAAAACTTCAGTTCTCTTGACATTTGCAGAATTTATGATGTAACTATAGGACAGGGCTGGATGTGGTTATTTAAATATATGCCCAGGGATGAGGTTGGTCAGTGTCTATGGTTCCCAGCTCACCTGTCTTTCATTTTGAAAGCAATAAATGCTGGTTTTGTGAGATATGTTCTGTCTCCCCTAAGCCTGAAGTTTTTCTTAGCTACACGAGGAGAAAACTTTCCCCACACTGGGTTTGATCTGTAAATGAATGCTGGGTTTGGCCTAGCACCACTTTGCAGTTTCTTAATTTATATTCCATCTTAGAGCATTGTCCCACTGTTGAACCCTTGAAGTTAATATAAGATTGTGATTTTAAAATTAGAGTTCATTTGGTGATTATTACAGTTCTGTCTCACTGAAATGGAGACGACAATTTAATTACTTTTTTCTAATTTTTTTTTTGGTCTTTATGATTAATTTAAATATGCCTAAGCAGAAAAAACCCCACCAACAAGTTTGAAAGTATGAGTGAAAGATGATAGGAAAGCATGTTCCAATTTAATGTTTGGTTTTTTCACTGAAATGATTGTTTTTCAGCACTAATAATAAAAAGTTGTGGTATAAAGGCTTTGTGTTATAACTGAAATGAGTCATGCTGGGTGTGTAGCCACCTTATATATATCCAGGGGTGAGTATTCTTCCTATACAGATAGTATGTGTAAATGTCAAATATCTGTGGCTTTTGCTTTTGGTGTAAAAAAATATTTATTTTTGGGGAATGAAGCAACAGAGCCCTTTCTTTCATCACTTTTGTCAAGGGTTTATGCTCCAGTATGGAGCCCAGCAGGCATAAGCAATATCAGAGACTATTCACTTCTGAGGGCAGAAAGAGAAGTTAAAATTCTCTTGTTTGCTTACAGAGGTGTAAATACTGTCTGGCTCTGATTATTCCAAATTTTCACATGGTGCTCAGCATGTGGATTTCTTCACTAAGTGGATGATGGTCTGTAACTGTTCCTTTACAGAAAATGCTCAGAGCACCCTGTCTGTCCCTCCTCCTGTGGTTTTGTGGGAAGCAGTGATTTGAGAGGGGTAGGCTGAAGTGCCTCATGTAGCTTAGCTAAGCAATGGAAAATTACATCTGCTTGTTCTGTAAATAATGTCCAGTCAGAGCAGATGTAATTAACTACTGAACTTAATGGATGCCACGTGAGGTTACAGATGCTATCAGTCATAAACTAGATGAAGGCAAGGGAGCTTTATGTGCTTGGAAATCCTTTTAGGACTAATTACTAAATATCTTTAAAATTGATTGCTTATGCTTTCAATTTCTGAGAGTGTTTTCCCATATCTGTGTGGATGGATTTGATGCAGCTTTAAGGAAGGATGGGAGACACCTTTATTGTTGAGGCTTTTTGAGGAACTAAAAGGTTTCTCTTCCCTGGGACTTTCTCCCAGAGCTTTACTGTTAGGAAACCTGGTGTTATTTTAGGGCTGGCAAAGCTGTCCAGCTGTCTGGCAGCACTGGCCTGGCACATTTTTCTTTTTGTCTAAATTAATTGAGGAATAGACAATTGTAAAGATAAAATTCTATTGGTGTGTCACAAGTCTTGGCCTAACATTGACAAAGAAATTGGAGACATGGGGAGTACCTCTCAAAAACAACCACCAAATTTAATTTCTGCCTGTTTGCTTTCCAACACTTCACAACTGGGGAGTCAGTGAGAAACCAGCCTGACAGACTTTGGACTGGTGGGAGAGACCTGCTGCTTATGTTAACACTGAACTGAGCATGTGCCTTTTGTTCCTTCAACTATGGTATTGAAAAATGTCCAATTTATTTTAATATAATATAATACCAATGTATTTCAATATAATTTTAGGGGCAACCTTTGAATTTTGTTCGTGGTCTGTATTAACAGTGCACTGAATGAATATGAGCTGATGAGCCAGGGCTGGAGTTTTCATAAGATGCTCATTGTTTTATATAGATTTTTGTAGGATAAACCAGAAAGGTTCTTGTGGAATCCTTTTGTTGGGGTTGGTTATTCAGTTTTAAGGGATATTTAAAGAGTTTAAGAATCAACCTTGTTGTCAGGTAGCCTTGATGACAGTTAATTTGTCTAGAAACAACCTTTTAAGGAGTAGACCTGTGTATAGTAGAAATATCAACTGACTTAATCATAGATTAATATTAGTATGAGCTACAAGGGAGAGAATAAAACTGGATTTGTTTATTTGTAATGCTCTTGGCATTTTTAGCAGCTGTGACTGTTTCCTTGTGACCATTGCATGCCCAGTCTTGAAGGAATTTTTGGTGCAAGTCAAGACAGAGTAATTTTAAGAGCGGTTTCTAACAATAGCATTACAGCTGGAGTTCTGTACAGCTCTGAGATGAGACTCTTCCCTGCATTTTCTAAAATTTTGCAGAATGTGACCTTTTGACTTAAATTTCTGAAACTGGCGCCGTCTGGCAAAATGGAAGAGAATTTTGAACAGTTGCTCCCATTATTTGGGGTGAGTGTTCAGTGCTGGGCAGGCTCTTTCACACATCAGGAATCTGCTTCATGGCCTTGTAAAACTAGAATTAAGTAATGAGAAAGATTAATGAGCTGTCTAAGCTGTGTGCTTTATTACTCTCAGTATTCCTTTGCCTTTAGGTTAATTTGCGCAAAAATATATAAGGAAGATTTGGAACATTTATTATTGGTGTTATTTCTCAGTTTTTTAAGTATAACCTTTTATTTTACAGAGGACTACCATGTGTCTCACTTTTTATTTTGTTGCTACACATACACACACACATTTTGGGTTGCTGCTGTTGTTTAATTTGGGGAATAAGTCATCATAATGGTCTTCCAGAGCTGGTGCTGTTGCAATTTATGGATTGTCCGTTAGGAGAATAAATTCATAGTTTTTCTTCTGCTCTGCTGGTTTTTTTTTCTATGCTTCTGCATCTTGGACTCTAGGTTGCAAAATTCAAGGTGTAATATTTAAATTTACTTTTTCCTGCTAGTGAAATGACACCTTAAAAACATTGTCTCTTATGTGCTCTGTAACATTTAAAAGTAAGTTTGGCAAATTTACTTGAAGACAGCTGCTTCTATGGTTGGTTTTATTTTTTAGCCTTGAGGAAAGCAATCAAGTTAATAGTAAATTAGTTTGTTGATGTCTAAGGATTGAACAGCTGAGTTACTGTACCCCTGTTATTGTGACCAGGGCTCTTAGAGGTTGTCTTAATATTCAGAAGCCACTCTTTGTTTAACCACAGCTGAAAAGCTTGGGATGGAATATAAATCTAGGAATTGTCTTTATTATGGGAAGAAAGAGACTTCTGCTTGGCTGAGGGCATGAAATCAGAGTGACCCTGTGCTCCTGGTCCTGAGAAACAGAGATAGGAAAGAATCCTGTGGAGGAAATGAGAGCTGCAGGACTGCAAGTCACTCATGGCTGTGGCTGGTGAGGGATGCGTGGGTGCCACCCTGCCTGGGCTGTGGAAAAGCTCTGCCTTTTCCTGGGGCTGGTCCCTTCATCCCTTGGGAATGTGGTTTGCATCCCTTGTTTTTATTGCCATTTGCCAGTCATGATGTGTGGTTTCAGTCCTGTTTGTTGCCATGAGCAGTGGCCCATGCTGTGCACTGTGTAATGTTGTATTTTGGGCTGGAAAACATGATGTAATGTACAAAATATGGAGCAGACACTCCAGCTTACTAAAATACATATAGATATAGTATATATATACACATAGGAGTGGGCACTGAAAATATTCTGAAGGAAAGTGTGAATTCTTGCCTATTTTGAGATGTATTCTGGAATTATTTTAGGTCAAGTAGCCAAAATCCATAATCTTATGGAAAGCCCTGAGGTTAAGTGATATGAAGGGTTAGTGGGAAGCTTCTGGTCACATATATTCTTGACAAGTTAATGCACAGATGTGACCTGGATCCTTAGCTTTGCTTACCAAAGAATAAGTTTCTGTTGCCCATTCAGAAGGGCTGGTGGGGGAGGGAAAATAATTTGCTGTGTTTGAGAATTTTGCTTGAAGTTTAAAGGGCTTTTAGCTTTATTTCCTTCTGCAGTAGCTCTAATTTGAAATAAATCCAAAGGCTTTTTATTTTGCTGACTAGTAAGGGATTTCTAAGCTGAAGAGAAAAGAAAGACTGGAAGATCTAAAAGCATGAAATGCATCATTGGCTGATTTGTGACCTGTGGGTCGAAAGACTGATGTACACTGAATATTTAGAGAAATAAGGCTGCCTGTTAGTTAAACAGCTGAGGGGTTTTTCCCCATTTGGTTTTATATGTTAGAATAGTTGCAAAGGATATTTTTATTGTCATGCAACTTCTGCTGAGGTAGAAAATGAATCAAAACAATAACTTTATTTTGCTTTGAACTGGTAGTATGTTTAGGGTAGCACTGGGTGAACAGATACCCTATTGACTGTTTTGGTGTCACACACATTTTTCTGGAGGCTGTGACCCTTTGCCACCATGAAGGTGAGATTTCTTAGGAAAGGGTGGTTCCAGGCAGTTTGGGTGGCACTGGGAATATGGAGGGATGCCCTGGGACTAAGCTATCCATGGCATTTTAGAATTTGTGTGATGGCAGACATAAATTCAGTAGAGTGCAGAGAAAGGTCTGGGAATTAAATCCATGTCCTCTGAATATTTTGAATGGTATTGGCAAGAGGCTGGGTATTCGTTTTCTGTATTTTAAGTATCTCTGTAGCTAAACAGATGATCTAACAGTATGATCCTGAATTTAGTTTCTAAAAAGTCAGTAAATTATAGAAAATATCTGCAGCATATTCCATAGGTTCATCTGACCTTCAGTACAGATATGGTTGCAGTGTTGCTGTTTAAAATTCTTTACTGATGAGTTTGGGAAACAAGTTCAGATGTAATCATTTCTAGACAGAGAAATTGAGAAGTGCTGTTTTTAATAACCATTTACAGTGATATGGTGAAAAGAAGGAAATTATTTTTCCTGACAGATTCTGATAGCAGAAAGAAAAGCTTAGCATGGGGCATTTTTTTTTTCTTAATCACCAAGAAAAATTCCTTCCTGTTAATCTGATGGATGGATTACAGTTTGTCCTTGCACGGCCAGGTTGTACTTTCCATCAGAATTGGAGATTCCAACCCTCATTATATCATTTCTGTAATGCAAATGGTTATGTATAGAGGGAGATTTAATTAATCCCCTGCTGGTTGGTAGTATACCCTAAAGCAAACATAGTCAGCAAAGGAAAAAAATTAAAACAAGAGTGCATGGTACCAGGTCACTGACTGTCAGTGGAATTTCATCATCTGTGAAATATTAACTTATTAACTGAAATGTATTTACTCTTATAGCTGTAAAAATATTTGTCTATTGTCCCAACTGGTATGATAGTGAGTACCTTGCAAGGGAGCCAAGGTCAAAAGCAATCTCAGGAATCATGCTGTCTGCTCTGGCAAAAATATGGAACATCCTGTGTGGCGATGGTTCTCATTTTAATTTGCAAGGACTCCATTTAAGCTGCCATCAGTGCAGGCTCCAGCATCCAACTTTGCCTGTGGGTCTGTGCCATATGTGCAGATACATATTCAAGGACAAATTACAAGACTGAGAGAAAGTGACAAATTTGAGTGATGGGTTCCTGTTTTTTCACACTTTTATAACATAACGGATCTGCTGGAATGATGTGGGCTGTATTGTAGGTCAGTGAACAAATAGATTTCCAGACTTTATTTCCTCTCCATATTGTGTGCACACACCTATGCAAAAAGCCAGCATTCTTCCTGCTGCCTGAAACATTCCAGTTTTCAGATGCAGTTTCTGTATATATAAAAAAAACCACAACTGAATAAATTTTTCAGTATTTATGTACTAAACAATGTGTTTTACAAACAAAAATGATCTTTCAAATGACTGGTATTTTTTCTCTTTAGGCTCCTTGCTGCCTGTAAAATGAGGATTGAGTCTTATTGTGAAACCTCTTCTGTGGCATGATATGGTGTCCAACTGATTTTATAGCCTCATGATTGAGGTGATGAACTTTAGATAAAAGGAAATATAAGGAACTCTTTTGAAGGCAGACATTTGAATCAGCTTTTATAAATTCTGCAATGCTGAATTTCTTTCCCAAGGCTCCTTTTTAACTGCTCATCTGAAAATCTGCTGCTTCTTTTGTCTTGTAGAGATCAAGTTGCATGTTTAATAATTATGCCCTGAAATGTGGAACTGGTACAAAAAATTAACTTTCAGAACAGTCTGTTCTTGTCATTTGGGTACTGCAAGATTTAATACACTCCTTATTTTTTAGGATCTGTGAAAGTAGTTCTTTATTTCCACTTCTGAAAGTTCTTTGTGAATAATGTGCACCAATATTTTATAGTGTTCTTATGCTATTTAGCACTTCATATAAATCAAATACAAATGTAAGCCTCTGTTTTGAGGGTTATATTGTTGACCTAGAGAGCAGGTGGCATGGAGCTGGCTGGAGTAATAATGGTAATATAAATATAGCTACTGGCAGCACAAGTGCTCAGGGAGGCAGATGTGCTGTTGGGAGGGGCAGTTTGGAATCTTGTAGGCTCCTGTGTTGTTCTCATCAGAAGGGTGGTCTTTAATGAAAAATGTCCTTCAGGATAAACTAGCATATTGAAAGGATTACAGCTGCACCCTTTAAATAGTGTTTCAGACCAAGGAGTCACAGCTCAGCACTCTTTTATTAGTTATCTCACCTCTTAAAATGTGATTTATTTTTTCAGGATATATGGACATGTAATGCCAAACTCCTTTGTGGTGTGGGTGGAAACCAGTTAAATCATACCACCTACCTCATAATTTACTAACTAAAACATTTAATAACTACTATAAATGATACTATATATGATTCTGAGTAGACTTTAACCTTTATAGGGTGCTTGTGGAATGCTGTTGGACTTAGATTTTTCATAATTATTGAATCACTGCTTTTGTAGTGCTGCTCCATATGTTTGAAACCACCCTGTCATTATAAGATACAAACTCTCTGTTGGTCCCATTGCACACATTGAAGTGTTGAGCTGTCTTAAGACCCAGCTGAGTCTCAACCCTGTGAGTGTATTCCCATCTCTGGGAGGCATTTTCATTGTCCCCTTGTTCCCCTGGAGATCTGCAGTGTTCTCCTGGCAGTGGGCATCCTCAAATAGGAAATAATTCAGCAGTTGTCTGCAGTCTGCTCCCTCCTTTTCCATCTCCAGGAGTTTTCTCTCTGGGATGTAACTTCTTCACACACAAACTCCCTGGTGATTTGGGAGAGCAAGTCTCATAATTACATTGCTTGTGGTTGTGTAATGTCCAGCTCTGGTGCTTTTGCCTCGGCCCCACTGTTCATGGCCTGTTTTGGGGATTATGGGGGCTGTTACCAGCTCTGGAGAGGCAGAGAAGGGCAGAGAGCTGGGAGAGTGCATTGTCATTTCTCCAGAGGCCAGGGAAGGTGCTGCAGAGGCCAGGACGGGGTGGGCTGTGTGGCTGTTAGGGTTTGTGAAGGGGATTTTAAGACTAACATGAACTGAGGCATAGTGGGACAACAGGTATAAAAATTGATTGTTTTGATTGTGCTCTCTGTTGTCAAGACCACAGTGGTATTAAATGTGAACTGCTGCCTATTGATTCCACAGCTGCACTGTGTTTGTCAAGGCGGTGGTGCAGAATGAAGACAATTCCTGCATGGATAGGATAATATTTCAATTGCATTGAGATGTCATCTGCCAGGACTTTGTTCCTTCCTTATTTGGAAACTCAGTTTCCAGGGGATGTTTTCAGGAACAAAGCCCCAGGCAGTCCTCCTCCTTACCTTGCATGGATTTTATCCTGAATTTCGTACATTATAGGAAGTATTAAAGGTCATATTGTTTGAGTAAAGCAAGAGTTCTGTAAAGGAAAGGATTTGTCCATTCCTGTTCCTGGGCCATGTTTCTTGTGATGTATGTCTGGTAATTACAAGTCACCATTACCAGAGCTGTGCTGCTGCAAGGGAGTGTTCCCTCTTTAAATGACTTTTCAGCTCTAATGACTAGAGCAAAGCTTGTAAAAAGGAACCCTAGAAGTTTAAAAACTTGAAGGTAGTTAGATTTAAAGGTCACTGTTTTGCTTTTTCATCCAGTACTATGAAATTCCAGAGTTTTATACATTCATTCTAAACCTTTCTGGGGCTTACTGTGTTGGAATCAACAGAAATATGTCATTTGAATAGAAAAAGTGCCTTCTGCCAAGAGGTGACATCTTCTTTGAAAAGCATAAATTAAATACAGCTGCTCATATGGTGAAAGAGACATATATGCATGTCTAAGTAACACACTGTCCAAAGAAGCAGGATAACATATAATACCTATATCTTATCTGTTTTTTGTTTTTCATTTGCAGTAGCAAAAGCTGTCTTTGCTACATAGGTTTCACAGTTGGAAACTAATTCTTTCTAACAAATGAGAGTGGAAGAAATACCTTTTTTAGAATATAAACCACACAACCTGTTATAGATGCTAATGATTTATTATCTTACGCACTTGAAGTGTTTTGATTAGATCTTGACAAGTTTGTCTGACGACAGGAATTTATTTCTCCATGCTGTAAGCTGTCAGCCTTGAGATAATTCACACATGGAATTTGCTCGGCGCTGTTAAACTGTAATGAAATTTCAAATTATGGTGAACTAATACTTGAAAAGAATAATGGCATGTAAGAATTATTTATTTATTTGTTTGTTTGTTATTAGTGGCTGTAACTTTTTGGTATCTTTGAAAAACTTGAAGCCAAATCCAATGTGTTACTGATCAGACCAGTCAGTGCCTGTCAATAGCATTGTTAGTCATGTCAGTCAGCACAAACACTGTAGCTAAAGATGGAAAAGAGATTACCTTACCAGTGTTATGGATTTGATTTTTTTTTTCCTATTGATTTTTTTTTTCAATATTCAGTGAAAACACTGATTTTTTTTTTTTCTTAGAGAGGGGTAAAAAACACATCCCGTTGATCAGTACCCTGACACCCAGCTGGTATTGGCTGTGCCGGTGCTTGCTGGGCTCAGCCGAAGCGAAGCGGCCGGGGATGAGTACGGCCCGTGCCGATGTTTTAAGGAGAAAACCCCCAGAATCGGGAGCCGGGCCGGCGGCCGCGGCTGCCACCTGGCGGTGTCCGGCGGGAGCGCAGCCCCCGCAGCCGGGCGGGGCCGAGGACTGCGGACAGGGGACAGTGCCGAGGGGGGGACAGTGCCGGGGGGGGGGACAGTGCCGGGGGGAGACTGTGCCCATGCGGTGGGACAGGGCCCGTGGGGTGGGGACAGTGCCGGCGGGGGGACAGTGCCAGGGAGGGACAGTGCCGGGGGGGGGGACAGTGCCCGGGTGGGGACAGTGCCAAGGGATGCGCCGTGTCCGGCAATGCCCCCGCCTGGGGATGCCCCCGGGCTCTCGTCTGCAATAAAAACGGAAAAATCCACCGGCTGCCTTTGCTTGTGCTGCTGAAATGCAAAATGCTGCTAAGTGGAAATTGTGTTTGGCCTCGAATTTTTTATGATAATACATTACACAACTAATGTGTATGTTTAAAAAAAAAACCAACCCAAATCACCCCCCAAATGCACTCTATGGCATTAATTCTTCCTTTTGGTGAGAGTGTGAGACCATACTGCAGCAGCTGCAGGCGCACCACGTTCCACACTTCTGGAAGTGGCTCGGTCTGATGCTGATGAGGTATGTAGGACAGAATTAATTACTGCCTTATCTGTGCTCAGGCTTGAATTTCAAAGTTATGTTTGCTCTGTTGAGTACTTATGATTTTTAACTCCAAAGGCAATGATTGTTTAGGCAAAATGAGCAACCTTCATACCCCAGACTGTGCATTGTGAATGTGCAGCAGCAGAGCTGTGCAGTTCCACACTGAGCATGCGCTGGGAAATGGCCAGCTCTTTATTCATTCCACCTCAGTCATTTATTGATAAATAAATCAGTCATATATAATAAAAAGTAAAATTAACTCAAGGTTTAATTTTTTTTTTTTTCAGAAAGAGCTCAGTCTCCCCAGAAGAGGAAGCTTGTAAGTATAAGTATTCCTTATTCATCCCTTGGTTTGTTTTGAACATATATAGCTGTTCAGTTGTGGAAGTAATTTAGATGGGCAGATGCTCTGTTTTGTCTGTTCAACATTTTCAAGAATCTGTCGTGGGCTTGGAAAGAGCTAGCTTGGATTTCTGTGAGACTGAAGCCTCTATTCATTTCCTTAAGTGTAGCAGGAAAAGCAGTGGTAGTGTAAGCTTTCTTCTAATTACCAGCCTGAGCTGCTCCTGATACCAAAGTAGCTGCAGTGTTGAGTGCTGCCACTCTGATGTGGCTGAAGGGACTCCAGAGGAGCTGCTGATTATTTATGTGATATGGACAACTCTGATCGCTGCTCTCCAAACAGTCTGTTGACAGAAGTCTAAGCACACAGCTCCTGGGCCACACAGGTCAGGTGTTTGTGGAGCAGGCAGCCTGATGGAGGTGTCTCAATAAAGTAGTGCATGTTAGGAAAAGTAGGCTTTTAAAACTGTCATTTAAACAAACAGCAAATTTTTTTTAATGCATTATGATGCTTAAAGAATTTCAGCGAACTAACTTGGTGTTTCAATGGTATTATAAGAGCTTAGCTTCTGCTATGCTTACAGATTTATGGTGGAAGAAATTGCATTATTGATTGCATTATATAAAAGAGAAAGCTTTTGTACTGCCTGCTATTGCATTATGATTTAAAATTGTTTCCCAAAGCTTGTGGACTACAGACATGAAGCTCACAAAAGCTTAGAACCTTTCTTCCTCAGGTTTCTGGTTCTAATGAGAAATGATTTTCAGTCTTTCAGTGTAAGCTATCCCCTTTGTATAAGAAACAGTGTTTGGAAAATGCTGTGTAGAGCTTGTGATTCAGGGCTGAACAATGCAGAGGATCAAAAGGTCTTTTTTTAAAAGTGGGGCATGACCAGACCTTTTTGTTTAGTTCATATGACAATGATAAACCAGTCAGGGACTTATTTAAAGAACATGAAGCACTGACTGGTTTTGGGTTTTTTTTTAACCAGTATGCCTCAAAGGCTGGCTTAACAAGATTTGAGAGATTTCTAAGACAGGTGGTGTTCATCATTTGAAGATTATGAAAGTTCTTTGATCAAATAGTGGAGCAGTGAGTTACCAGCGAGTTTTTTGTTGAATGTAATTTTTGCACAAAAGTTTTGGAATTGAAATTGAGGATGCCAGAGATATTCCAGCTCATGCCAGCATGGAGGTGGGTAAGACACAAGACTAGTCATGTATTTTCATTTGAGCTATCTGAGATACATGTACAAATGAAGTGCTTCAGATGTGTAATGTTTTAGTTACTGGTAACTAAACCAAATGATTGAATATTTTATTTCCGTATTACTTAACTCCTGCAATTTTCATTACTTCACTTTAGTTTTCTTCCACAAGTGAGTGCCTTTTAAGCTGTCACTATGTGAAGTAATTTAGCAACCTGTGTCAAGAAGATCCAGGCCATAAATTTTAAGCACAAGGTTGCAGCTATTAGTGAGACTAAAGATCTATGAAGAATTGAAATGTCTTAGTTGTCTGTGTTGTCTAGCTGATTATTTGATTGTAGTTTCTGGAATTACAGATTCTCTATCAAGTCAAGTACCAAGTGTAGTCCAGAACCGTATGATGTCTTGTGGTTTGAGAAGTTTTAACTGTTCATGAAGTCAGTGGTGCATTGTGGCTGATATAGACCTGTGTTGATGATATTCTATGAAATGTACAGGCTCACTGAAAAGGTTCTTGTGGAGTTGATCTGCTTGATTTTGCATATGCCAATATCAGAGTGCTTACTTGATTTAAAAAAAATCCTCTTTGTTTTTGAATTAAAAACTAGAGAAATTTACATCAAGGGAATAATTATAATATATGCATGTAATATAAGGTAAAATATACTATGCATAAATTTGTTCAACCATTTTGTCAAAAATAATGGCATTTCAACTGTAGGCAGTTTTCAGTTCTTCTGGAGGCTTTTTTTCTGCTGGAATCAACTTAATTGTGAACCTCATATTCAAAAAAAAAATTCTGATAATAAAATTTATTCTGAAAAGCTGCTGTTGTGCTGTGGCTGATGAGCAGGGATAGGTATGGGTGTAGCCATGTCCTGATTCATTGACTGTCAGTCACTGACTTTTGATCACTGACAGAAGCAGAAGCAGGAATGGACAGGAGGATGAAGTACCTGGCTTGGAGCCAGAAACTCTCAAGAGGTGCATGAATTTTCTTCACAACCTCCAGCCTTTGTAGCAGTTGAGTAGCAATTGAATTATATACAAAAATCAGCCACTCAGCATTTTTTTGTGTGCTAGTCTGGAGGTTGGGGTGCACTTCTGTAAAAAATCTGCTACTGCTGACTGGTTTGGTGATTGCTTTGCTGGATTGTTGAGTTACAAAGGTTTTAGCCTGTGGATCAGCTTGGGTATTTGTCATTGCTGAATGAAAAAGGATGAGCTGTTCCTGAAAATGCTTCTAACTTTTTCTTTATGTGACCCTCAATATTTCATATTTCCTGAGTCAGTGTGAGTAATCTCTGTTTTATTGCAGGAACTGATTATAAGCATGGACAACAAGAGCTGCTGTGCTTATTTGTGCTAAGGAAAAGGAGTGGAGTTACATGTCTCACTGTTTTTGTCAGGAGAACATGAGAACTTTTGTCACCTAAAGAAACTCTTGGGTGGGAGCTGAAGAGAAGGAATGGTGGGATGGAGCCTGTGAAGTCTGTTGATGAGTGCTGATGACTGTTTCCATATTAGCAGAAGGAAACACAGGCACACTGTAGAGGATGGCTTTGCACTTGGGTGTCTTGCAATCCTGAGTTTGAAATAATCAGCACACAGCGAGCAGACATGTAAAACAGATGGGGGAATTGTATGCAGGGTGGCATTAAGAGAAATGCCTGATAATTTAGATACCATTTTGTTGTTAATGTGCTTAAAGTGTTTGTGTTTCTATGGGGGGTTATGTTTAATGCACTAAAGGAGATGATATTCAGCTGAGTTGTAGGCTGCTAAGAGACTGAATAGTTAGAGAACAGGAATAAGTAGTTATACTTTGTCTCTGGTGTGGTTCAATAATCAGAGTTCAAAGTTTTCCTTTAATGAATTATGCATATAAATGTATTGGTTATGTTTTTCCCCATGCTTTGTTCACAAAAGAAATAATTACCATTCATGAATATTTTCTTTAGTTTCAAATAGTGGATGTGGAGTGATAGACTCAAACTTTGATCTCCAGCCTATTAGTCAAAGTGGTTTAATTATTTTCAGCCATTATCCTGTTCTGTTCTCTGTAGAGATTGGGTTTTGTATTGTTGGCTGCAGCTTTCACATGGTTTTGATGTGCACCTGCACGTGAATCACAGCAGAGACGTTCCAGACTTGAAGGGACAAAGGTGGGGACTTTGCAGCAGGAGCATCCCATGGTGAAGCACCTCTGTGTGCTCATGTGTCTGAGAGCAGTTCAGCACCCAGAGGATCAGGCTGCAAACTGCATTTCCTCCTGGCTGCAGGATGCCCAGCACCAGCCTGGAGCTCACTATTGCTCCTGCTTGTCTCCTTGGCTGAGCAGTAGTCACTAAATCCAGTTGGGGCTGCCCTTGAGCCATCTCATTTCTTGTTCAGTACCCCAATAGTAATAAATTAATTAAAAAATTCAGTTCTTTATAGCATGAACTTTATTGAGCTGTTCAGGCTTTTTAATGAAAAATGTGGGTTTGTATTTTAAATCCTCATGGTTTCTAAGGCAGGGTTGGTGGTGTGGGTTGCTGTAATTTTTGTGCTAAATGTAAAATTTTCTAAAAAGAAAACACAGCTTTCCCATATTATATCCAAATTTGAAAAGAGTAATTTCCTCAGCAAACTAAATTTGCTAAACCAGTTTCTAACTTCAGCTGGTTTTTTTTTGTTAATTATTTCCTGCTATCAACCATCTGTATCAAATATACTTTAAAAGGCTGTATACAAATGGAAAAAGAAACTGGAGGCATAAGAAACGTGAAAAAATAGTTTTAGTCCAGAATATATCCAGTAAAAATACACATTTATATGAACCAAATATTACACATTGTTGTTTTGATGGTGATTGGTGCTGGTAAAGAGTAGTATTTACCTGAAGTTTTTATGTCTATCTCTGAAATATGGTAAGCAACATAAAAGTGTTTGTTGAAGACGTGTGCTTGCCTTTTATGGTGGTCTTTATTCCTTCTAATCACTTTTTAAGGCAGTTTATGACCCCTGTGGGACTTGTTTTCTCTCATTCTCTCCCTCCTTCTCTGCATTACCATTTTACTTTAAACCTCTGAAGATTCTTAGTTTCTGCTGCCCTAGACATTTCTGAGGGGGTTTCATTAAACAAGTCTTCATCATAATTTGTTAAACTTGCCCCCAGCTTCTTGACAGTAAAATAACACACAAACACACCAAGGAATTTCTTTGGGGAGATGTGCTGAACTGCTTGTATTTTTTTTTTTGAATGTTTAGACCTTGGAAACAATAAGAAGTTTGATGGCAGGAAAGAAAATTTCTGGCTTTTAGTGGTTTATGTCTTCGTGCTGCCATGCTCAGGTGCTGTGGGAATTTGCTCAGTGTCTGCAGAGAAATGGAGTATATAATTCAGTTTCTGCTCCTCTTGGCGGGTGAGTGTTTCTGCTGGTGATGGATCGATGCCGTTTCCCTGCCAGGAGCGAGTGCCACTGTCCCAGGAGTGGGAAAGCCAAAGTGCAGGAAGTGGATGAAAAATGGTTCTGAAAAGGAGTAGGGGATTTTGCTGCTTTTGCACTCTGTTCTGATTTGGATGTGGAAATAAAGTAAGAAATAATGCCTGCAGTCAGTGCATTCTGCTTGTGGTGTTTTATATAGATGGGGAGAGAAAGAGGTGCACTCTTCTGACCACCCCATCCTTCTCTGAGCACGTAGAAGCAGCTCACAAACAGTAGGTCAAAAATAACCTGCTGCTCTTAAGCTGATCCATGGGGCTGGTTCTGGAGGTGGAACATGCTGAATTATTCTTGTGGAGCTCCACAGCACTGCTGCTATTCCTGTATTAGATTTTAAAAATTATTTGAAAGCATTGTTTCTTTAAAAGAAGTGATTTGGTGAATCAGGAGTATTTTAGTATTATGTATAGACTGTAATCTCAGAGACAAAGAATTTATGGAGGTTTTCATCAAGGATTTAAAAGTGGAAAAAGTGTTTTGTGCAGTTTTTATTGTCAAGTTTCCACTACTTAATCCAGGCTCTCATTTAATAAGTACAATAGAATTATTTGTAGCATACCAAATTTGTACTTTCTGTTGCTTGCTGTGCTATCTGACTCCAGAGGCACAGTGTGGGGGCAGGGGCTTTGGCTGTGTAAGGAGCAGCCACCCTGGCCCTTCCTCCTCTGCCTGGCACTCTGTTTTCCTAACCATTGAGAGATTGCGATTTTCTCGTGTGGGGCTGCGATCAGAATCCTGGGAAGGTCTGAAGATCAGAGTTGGCACCTGGAATTTGACTTGGTTGATGAGTATTTGTGAATGGCTGCCTAAATACAGCCTTTAGCACTCTAAAACCTATCAAACATATATCTATGGAAACTTTTTTGAGGAAAGTAACATTCTTACGAATACACATTTAAAGAAATTTTGGACATCATTTGGGGGCAGTTTTGTTAATAGCACAGAGTTGATTTTGAGCTGTTTGCGAGCAGAAGTGTAAAGGGAACATTTCTTCCTGGTGAAGGTGGTTCCCCTTCCTCCCCTGCGCTCCCCGGGCTGCTGCGAGCGCTGCTGCCCTGTTCTCGGTGCTGGAATCCATCAAGTCTCTGTGTGGGGCACAGCTTGGGGGTTTCGGGAGGCTGTTTGAAGCTGCTGTAGTTCAGGGATTGATTTCGGACCGGGGCTGGTTCGCGTGTCCCGCCGGCCGGGCGCAGCTGCTCCCGCGCCCGCTGCGGGCTCTGCCGGGCATCGGGTGCGAGCGCTGCTCTGCCCCATCGCCCTGCGGCTGTCCGGGCTGCTCCGAGACCCCTGCCAGGATCCTTGCACTGTGCCGTGCCTCTCCCTGGGTTTGCTGGGAAAGCTGCCGCTGCTCCTGGCAGCCCCGGGGTTGGTGAATCAGTCGGGTGATGTGCGGCGGCTCGGCCGGAGCGCGGCAGGACCGCGCTGCTGGCGCTGTGACAGGTCAGATGGCCCCTCTGTGCCCTGGGCTCCTTCCTTTCCTTCTGCTGGGCTCCGCTTCCTTTCGCCGGATGCTGGCAATAGCCTCGCAGAAGATTTTTTTAATCTGAATATTTATTATTTTTTTTTATAAAGAATTAGGTTTTTGACATGAGCTGTGTGATTAATCTGGACCATTACTGAACTCCCGAGGTGTCTGTGACACGGGGGGTGTATGAAGAGCTCGGAATTGCACTGATTGTTCTGTGCTCTGCGTTGGAGTGATAACAGTGGCCTCTCCTCCCCAGCCCTAAGCCTCTTACGCTGGGAAGAGGCATATCAGTGTATCAGCACAATGATGAAGCGGAGGAAACAGAGGCTCGGAGCCCCATCTCTGCGGATCCAGTAAGGACTGTTGTGAAAAAGAAATTGCACTTAATCATTTCAAATGGAAGCTATGAAGAGGAAAAACCGGCCAGAATTTTCTGTGGCCAATAGACATTGCTTTGATTTGTTAGAACTTTCTTTATCTGTCGTGCTTATTTGGCTGTACATGGAATTTCATTTTAGAAGCTGTAGCATTTTACTTTTGTGGAGTATTGACCATGAAGTATAGCCAAAAAAAGCAATGTTTCAATGTTTTTAACTGGGATATATTGGGGTTAAATTTTGTCCCAAGCATTAGTGTAGTCAGACTAAATGTTTGTAACTCTGTCTTTCTAGTTTGATCATTCTTCAGATTTAAAAAGCACTTTTAATAATCTGTCAGAAAGCTGTCACAGTGCTAAAATTTTCAGAAACCTTTGTTACCTTTGTTGTCTTCTAGAATTACGAATGCTTTTGAAAACTTCTAGATTTGAAGCAAGAAGTCTTAGCTACATTTTCACATTGCCACATGTATTTCTACAAATGGAATTTTAACAAGCATTTCCTTTTTAAATGCTTTTCCTTTATAAGTGCTTTGAAATCTACTAATGGAAACTGCTATTTATGATCATAATTATATTTATTATTTCTATTAGGTAAAATTAAGGAAATTGTACGTTTAATACTGTGCTCTTAAGTAGAGGAGGTGAAAAGAATCTATGGTGTAGTCAGTGGAGGGAGGAGCAGGGTAAGAGGCAGGCTTAACCTTTTCTGTCTGCAGACTCTAAAGCTCATCAGCTGTTTAAGCAGAGATTGCTGGTGGGGAGGATTTCCAGCATATAAAGGTTGCATTACTGATAAGTATTTGGATTCACCAGGAAATTTAAAGCTAGGAGCATGGACTAACGTGCTTGACTTCAGGACCCTAAGTGTAAAATATCTGAATTCTAAACAAAACTGAAATGCCTCAAATTTCCATTTTGCTCACTGTTGTGTTTAAATATGGTAAATAGAAACTGTTTTCAGCCCTCAGTCAAAAATCAAAATAGGTATAAATACACTGGCACTAATTTGTATTCTAACACATAAGCACACTGTGTAATACCAATAATTGTAAGTTAACTTTTACTTTATTTCTAGTGAAGGACATCTCATCGTGTATAGTTCACTAAAGTAGGTGTTAGAATCTCTGCTCTGTGTTTATGTACAAGTCTGTTTGCAGCTTTTTGAAAAGCAGCTACTTTGAGACCTTTTCTGTGCCCTGTGTGAATACAAATGTGCCTTGGCTGCTGAGCCTGCAAAAGCAGGATAGTTCACAGAGCTGAGCACTGAGCTGGGCACCAGCACCCTCAGCTGCAATCCTGATGCTACCGTGGATGTGCTGTGGACATGTCACTAAACCTCTTCATGCCTCAGTTTCCCCACTGCTAAAATTAGAATAAAGCCATTTTGCAGTGCTGCTTTCAGGCTTAATTAGTTGTTGCTCTAAAACAACTGCCACTGCTAAATGTTGTTTTCTAGTTAATGGTTTGTGTCATTCATATTTTCACAGTTGTGTGTTTTGGTTATTGCCACAGCTGTGGCATGGAACCATGGCTCCCAAATTGTGAAGGCAGTGATAGAAATGGTCTCTGTTTGCTGATGGTGCCATTATTAATTTGTTCATTTTTCTCAATTAAGCACTTTATATTAGAGATTGACAATAGTGTGTATTCCAGAAAGCCTGGAAATCACTGCAAGAAAGTATTTGGATAATTCCAGATTGGAGGATTTTTGTAGTGGAAAAATAACATTGAATAGTTATTAAATTTACCAAAAAATACATTTTGGTTTGGATGATAATGGAAAAAAATTACTTTTGACCACTTAGTTTATTGAATTTGTTTAATAGATATAACTTGTATTTTGAAATTATCTTTTTTCTTTATTGAAACAGAAGATGTAATAATGACCCTGATTTTTTTTTTTTCTACTGTGGTACCTTGTCAGAATCTCCTCTCCTTTGTTCTCCCACTGCCGAGGAAATGATGTTCATCAGCACATGTTCTCTCCTACATCTGCTCCAGGTCTGCAGCATCTTAAATTCCCATTTAGTGCTGACTGTGCACTTGTCACTTCTCCTCTAGTATTTTACCTGAACTCACAAGCCCAGAGCAATCCATCTAGTCCGTGCTACAGCCATCCTTTTCAGTGGAGGTAAGGAGAGGTATCAATTAGGAATTTTTAACAGTTTGGTGTTGGCATAACCATCTATGAACTTAACCGCTTTACAGTTCAAGAGAATAACACCTAACAGAAGGAAACAGCTTCCTACTCACAGCTTACTTCCAGCCTTTTAGTATTCAAGTTGATGTTGCGTTTTGGGACAAAGTTTTTGTAGTTTGCATGTAGGCCCTATGTAGGGAAAAAGATAAATTGGATTTAGGAATGGAAACCTGTCTGGTGGTGTGTGCATGCCTGTTCCTGGTGGTACCTTGTGCACCTTGTCCTGTGCAGCAGAGGAGCCCTCACAGGCATGTCTGGTGTCAGGAAAACCAATTTAAAAGCAAAGCAGCCTAAAGTGGGGTCCTTAAAAACCGCTGTCTAAGTAATGGGTCTGTGCTAAATACTGCACCCTCTTCTATTCCCTGGAAATCCACTCTGCTTTCTTACAGAGGCTGGCAGGCTGAAGTCTCCAAACACAGGGTACACAAAGGATAAGGAGTAGAATCAAGCCTGTTAGCAGGCTTGAGTGGAGGATACAAGAGTTTCTAAAGCAAAAATAGCCCAAACCAGCTCAGTTTATATTAGGCACTTAACAGCTCAACTGATATATTTTCCCTTCAGGACTGGGACAAGCACAGCCATCAGCCACCCCAGTGGAAACCTTCAGCTTCTTCACTCAGGGGAAATGTCACCAGCTCTCAGGGGGACAGTCCCAGGCAAAGGCTCACACGCTGGAGATCTTTGCATGTGCGGTTATGAAACTGGAGCTCAGTGGTACCTACTTAAAACTTGAGCCAAAGCAGCACCAGAGGGCTGGTTTTGAAGTTCACATGCTGCAGGGTGGATGTGGCTGGTCAAATTTCAGTTACTCATCAGGTGGTAATGCAATAGCCCCTGGATCTAGATGTTATTTCAGAGGGAGGTTGGTCTTGCTGGCCAGCTCTGGTAGGACTAACCAGAAAATGTGAAGTTGAACTATTTTAGGCTTCTGCCCCTCTACTGCAGAGTAATGTATACGACTTCTGTTGAGTGGAAATCAGGTTGTCAGCAGAGGAAAGGGACGTTGCATGTGTCTGTCCTCACTGTGCATGGCCATAGGGAGAGGCTTGCCCAGCGTCTGCTGCTTTCCCTGCACGGTGGGCAGCACTTGGTGACAATTCTTAATAAGGTGCTCACTTTGGCAGCACTTGGGGGAAGTGAAGGGCAGCAACTACAGAACAGTCTCCTAACATTTCAATGTCATGGCCATCAATCTAATTTTTAATGAATTTTTATTATTTAAAGGCTGGTATTGGGTAATGTTCCTTTAAACAAGGGTGATTAAACTCGATTAAATGCTGTTTAGCCTTGGGGCTAATTAACAGACTGGTAAGTGGCAATTAAATATCAAGATTAGATTATTGTTAAAGTCAGCTGAGAACTGTTCTTTTTGGGGATGAGATCTGATGCTTATTGATTATTTTCAAAAACCTTTTTGGTACTTACTGCTTTTTCTTCTTCTGAGAAACCTTCAATTTTCAGAGTTCTGACATGGGTCAGTGAATAATTTACTCTTTAAGAACAGTTCATATAAAAGTCTTAATAGCAAGCTTTATTCCACTGTTACTATGGACTCCTTGATAATAATGTTTTTCACATATGGGGACCTTCCAGCCATCTGCTCTTTAAATACTGAATGGTTGATGATTCACAGATACATGGTTCTGTGTGAGAGCTTAGGTCGACTATAATAAGTTTTTATTTTTGTCGTTGTTGCTTTCACCTGTGCAGGTCTTGATCCTGTTGTATCCTGTCTATCTTTGTTGTAGTTTTGTTTACTTGGTTACAGTGCCAGTGATAGCTATTCCTGCTTGCTTAGAGCAAAGGTTCACCTTGGCAAGTTCCCACTGTCATTGATCTGCTCAGCTTAGCACCTCAGGTTAGCCAGGCAGTGATTCATTTCCATGGCTATGCAGGGAACTGCTGGAAAATGTAACAAGAAAAACCTGTGCCTTCACTTTAAATCTTCCTCACTTTTTACCTTTGGTATATTGCATTTGCAAGAATCTGCACAGATTTCCCCTTCTTCCTTATATTTCGTGGTGCCATTGATAATTTTATGTTGACAGATGAACAACTGTTGGTGCATCTGATGTCAAGACAGATGGCATGGAAGTTCATGGCTTCTGAAAGAATTAATCTAATTAAGATTGAAAATATTTTATACATAACCTTTGAACAAATGAAAATAATGTAAACCTTGCAAAAGAGTAAAAGGAAATATGGTCTGATGACAATAAAACCAAATTGATAACAGGTGGAATAAGACTGCTATAGTTGCTGGAAATTTGGGCTGGAATTAAGGTCATGCATCTTTAGGAAGAAAAGAGAATTATGTCCAGAATGAAACAAGTTCTGACTTTTGTCTTTGGGATCTGGCTTGCACTCTTCTGGGGGTAACAGGAAAGTCAAATTACTGAAGAAGAAAATGAGGCCATGTTTCACAGCTGGTCCTCTTTATGAGCTGGCAAATCTTTGTGCACCCATATTTGTCCTTTAATTTAATCAAAATATGAATTTACAGAATTTTTTGCTCTCAGGTTGCTTAAGAGATGTCATGAATTGATTGTTCTAAGTTGGAAGTGATGAACCGTGAGATTAAAGGAGAGTGCAATTACCCCCATTCCAGAAAATGTTACATTCTGTGTAACACCCTCAGTAAGATATAAGACATTTTCAGTAATTCTGGAAACATTTTAATTTATTTGTGGTAAAAAGGATGAAAGTGTCCAGGTGCTGTTTTTCTGGCATCTCTGAGTGCTGCAGCTGAGGTGAAGTCTCAGTGGAAATTTGCTTCAATTTCCTAACAAACCAAGGGAAGAGTTGGCTTCAGCTGGATCGTTCCAGGGGCATTTTCTCGTGCTATTTCAATTTCATGAATTCATGCCAGTTGTGGAACATGTTCTTATAGGGATGTATGGTGGAGGTTATTTTTATAGGAATGTTTTCCCTTGGAAATTCTAGCTTTAATGAAGTCTATTGGAAATAGCTATTAATTTTTTTATAGCTTTTCAGAATAGTTTAATAGAATTTTTTCCTAGCCTGTACAAAATCTGGTCACCATTTGTGGATGTGACGGTGACCAGACCCTTGCTGTCTTATTTAAGTAAAACAAAATGGGAAACCTAATGTTGCTCCAAAATAGTCTTTAAGCACACTACATAATTACTTGATCAGTGTGTAATTACAATGTTATGAGTTTTATATAATTAGTATTTTATGGACATCTGTGATATAATTTAAGAATATATTAATTTATTTACATAAAAAGGCTATTCTAGGAAACAAGCCTTTCATCAATAACTGTGGTAAGTAACAAGAATATATTATACATAGGCATTCAGCAAATGTCCTGGAGGGCTGCCTGCCTTTACTTAAAGCCTTTTTTGTACAAGCTGTTGCAGTGGATGAGGGGAGACCTATATTTAGAGCTAGGGCTTGTTTGGGTATATGAGTGAGGTTGGGTGGGCAGTGTCCTGGGCAAGTCTGCTCCATTGCAGTGAATCCAGTGGGCTTTCCAGGTTTGCAGGGTGCTGGTCAGAAAACCCTTCCCAAAGGGTGGGGATGGGGATAACCACCTTCTTGGAATGGATCTCCTGTTAGACCATGGCTCTTTATCTTGTGTGTGAGGATTGCTGGTGTGTCTCGATGAGACCTTGTAACTCCAGCCCTGCTCCTTCAGGCAGGTGCAGAAATCCCTCCCATAGCACAAGGATGTATCCTTGGCACACACATCCCCAGATCACCTGAAGTTTGGGTTTTGAAGACTGCATATATTTTACATCAGGGCCGTAGCTGTAAACAGAAGTTCCTTATTTTTAAGGAAGATCAAAAACATTTCAGAATTCAGACTTGATAAGTTTCTTTGTTCTTATTTTAAAATACCTCAAGGCTTATCAAAAGTTGTTGATGGTTTCCTATCTTTGCCTAAATTTTGCTTAGTGTAAAGTCACTTGATATTATACAGGTTTTAAATTTATTTTTTTTTAGTTAGAATTTCCTATTTGACAAATGCAGTAGGATTAATGAAGAGGCCTATGCTCAGTTTGAATGACATTTGGAAATTGTTCTGGTTTTACAGTAAGTGTTATCCTCCTGGTTTAGTGCTTGATTTGGTACAGGTTCTGCTTTCTCAAATGTGCTAAATAATTGGTCAGAGTTGACTGCAAGATGGCATAATGTCACTTTTGGAAACAGTGTAGAGCAGCAATTCAAGAATAATGAGAAACAGAACAACTTTTGGATATATCATTATGCATAATGTGAAATGATGAATTTTGAGTAGGTAAGCTTTTGGCAACTGAATTCTAATCTACATCTCACATTGAATGTATGAGTTTCCCAGATTTAATTTCTTTTTTAATGGAAATTTTTCTCCTTATTCCTTTTCCTTTGTACTGGTTATTATTCTTGGGAATCATTTTTCCCATCTAAGAAACTACATGGGAGGGACACACTGTTGATACTTGAAATGTGACAGGCTCAGATAACTTCTTGTGTGTCTTGGGCTGACAGGAAACTGTTTGTTTAATATGGTTGGCAATATTGAGGCATGGTGGCCTGCATGGTATAATTTTTTCATGTGAAGGCATTATGTAAATGCAAAAATCCCTGCATCCTGCCTGGAGCTGCAGTAGCAGAAGAGTTAAACCCTGGGGTTTGGAGCCCGAGGTGTGAATTCTTGTCTCCTTCCAGGCTCACCATTTGGCTGCCCTCCATGGGACCAATTGTAAATCATAACCTGGTGGTTTGACCTGGGAAATTGGAGGCTCCCAGAGGGGAGCTTGTACTTGTGACTTTAGGAGTTGGAGAGCTTTACTGTTTGTTGGCCATTTCACCTATAAACCATACAAGGTTATGGTTCATAACTGCTTTTTCTATATAATCATGTTTGAAGGCTGTGATCTGCTGGTGCACCTGTGTATGAGCTGACTCATTTACTACCCCTGCACTGTTCAGAGTTTGGGATGGTTGGGATAAGTCAGCAACTTCTAGGGAGGAATGAAGAGCTCAGAAGGTTCTTAAGAGACTGTAGTAAATACTGAAGCCTTTCTTTTTCTGTCCTTATCCTCAAATAACAGAGAGTTCCTCAAACGACAGTGGTGTGCTCCTTCCAAGTAGTCTCTCCTTCAAAGACTTTTTGATCTTGAATACAGATACAGAAACAACCAGAGCACTGAAAGATTCCTGGCAAGGGAATAGTTCTGAGAAAGAAATAAAATTCTTAACCCGACAGTCATGTGTTTATTATTGTTGATAGACAGTGCCATGCATTTTCCAAGATTTGTTTTTAATTGGACTATGAGGCAACCAGGTGCTATTTTTAGTTTTAATTTGGAAAATCAGTGAATGTGCAAAGAGGCCTGTTAATGTCCTGTGCTGAAGCACTGATAGTAGAGATGTCCTAACAGTGAGTAGTTGGTGTCACCTTCGTGGCCTGGAGCTGGGGGGAATCAGAGGTTATTTTACAGAGCTGTGTGTGTCAGCCCAGGACTGTTCCTGCCCATGAGCAGAAAGTTCCTTTCCAATGTGTTTCTTTAAAAAATTGCTTTTTGAAGACATGTGTAACAGATTTTATTTAGTTAGATAAACCATTTAGTAGATCAACATTAACATGAAAGCTTAAGGATGGTTTAGTATGTAAAGAAGGAAAGAGAATCTCAGGGTAACTTTTCACCAGTTTTTGGAATGGCATCCCATTTCAGCTATGTTTCCTTATCCTGAGCTATGGTGAACTTTTGTCTCAAATTTATGCTCTTGTTTGAATATTCATAACTACCATGCCAGAGAGCCTGCAGAGCTGCTTCTGCTGTAAATGGACCCACTCATGCTCTCTTTTCTACAGGCTGCATCTGTGCTCCCCTTTTTTTCCAGTATCTCTCTATTCCTGTTTTTGTTCATTCATCTCAAATATGCTTCTTTTAGTGCTCTAAGTTCTCTCTTCCCCTCATTTATCTCCTGAAATTTTGCTACTTTGGCTACTTGTTATTATTCTGTCATTCAATCCCTTGTGTGGTACTTGAGAGCATAATCTTCTAACCTAGTTTACATTACACTGTCATTATGAATTATTAATGTTCTAAAATAAAATCTTCAAACCGTAATCTTTGCTGTGGTGAAAGAGCTCTGTGTGCTTTTGTTTCCTTCCTGTTCTCCCTGTCCTTTCCTTTCTTCAGACCTTTAGGTCTTTAGAGCAGGGATGTTATTGATCCAGCCGTCTGGGAAAGACTTGCTGCACTTAGAATTGCATTGTCACATCTCTGGGCTGAGATGGGCATTTATTATATAAACACTAAAAAAGCTGCTTTTGGAACTAATTCTTTTGATTCTCGTCAAAGACATGCTGCACAAGTAGAAGTGATAATGTATGTTTGGGTTATAGCTTGCCTGAGAAGGTGAATATTATTTTTTGTACTCTTTATTAAAATTTTGTTTTGTTCCTGAGAGTCTCACTTGTATTTGTGAGCAAAGGAGAAATTTAAAATAGCAGAACAGGTCAAGTGATAATTCTCAGCAAATTTTTAGGGCAAAATTTTCCACTGAAAGACAAAAGGTCCCTACTAGCTTTCTTCCACACTTCATTTAATGCAACTGCTTGCCCATTCTGCTTCTGAGAGACTGGAAGATTCCAGAACCGTGAAACGCCCAATTTCCCGAGCGAATCAAGGCACAAATATTGACCAGAAGCGTTCCTTTAAAGCCACGAGTGTCTGCAGTGCCCTCGCAGGGAACTTGCAGTTCCTTTGAGCCAAATGCAGTCGATTGGAGCTGCGCTTGTCTTTGGCATGGAGGAGAGGCCGTGGGGACGTGTCCCGGCCTGCGCCCCACGGCTGAGCGCGCAGCCTCGGCCGCTGCCGGGATGGATCCCGGAGCCGGGACGGGTCCCAGAGCCGGGACCTGCCGCTTCTGCAGCCTCCCCCTCCGCGTCCCCAGCAAGGACAGCCGCAGGCTGGGCCGCAGGACACCGCACTCGCTGCTCTACGTCGTGCTCTTGTGAGTGCCCTGCCTTTGGAGCTGTGCTGGCCCTGCAGGGAGGGCTTGGCGTGCGCACCTCACCTGCGCTCTGCCCGCTGATGTGTTTGCTTAGGAGCCTGTGTGGGGTACTGAGCGCTGTGGCCAGCTGGAAATAGGATTTGCTTTTCTTACCAGCTGCATTTTAGTATGTAGCACAGAAAACAGTTTTCTTAAAAAATATTTTTTAATATTGTATACATTTGTGCTTAAATCTTAATATTTTTTTCCTTTCCTTAATCTATAAAATCTGAATAATGCTACATCTCCTAATAAAAATGTGAAAGAAAAGAAAAGAAAGTGAATACAAGATGGATATTCCTATTTATTAACACTTTCTCTTTTGCTTTATATCTGAGATGGCTTAAAAGGTCATTGGTGAGGTGGGTTATGAAAGTAATTTATTTAAAAACCAAGCAATTTTGTTATATATTTTTGTTTCTAGCTGTATTATTTAGATTTATTTGTGTCATTTTTAATGTTACAGTAGAGTGTAGTAAGATACAGCATTGCAAATGGATAAATTTTGGGTTTAGTATTTATGAATGTTTCTCTGGAGACTGCAGAAATCATTACGAGTTCCATATCTGTCCATTCTGTACTTTATTTCAAAGCTGAGAATTCAGTTTGAGTCAATTTATCTTAATTTATTAAATCTGCTTCTGTGTTCTAACACTTATGTCTCCACTTATATATAGGTAGACACATCAAAGTCATATATAAAATAAATGTCTTCATTCAAGACCTTCTAAATAATATGTATATTTTAGGAAACCTTCGTTTTGTAATGAACCACCTTTGTGGGTTTCTCAGAATTACAGTAGAACAATTGGTATGGTTGTTTAGAACTGTATAGTTATTTAGAGTTGTAGTTATTTAGAAATCTGTGGTCCAGGCTTGTTCTTATGTTGGATCTGTTTGTATGTAATATATTTTTCTGAGGCTCACAACCTGGAGTAGTTTGTTTGTCTAACAGTTGATGATACCTTATTACAGTTTTCCCAGACTTTAAGACTAAAAGCTAAGCTTTTGCTGTGAAGATTCATAATATTCCAGAGGAATGGCTAAAATAGGGGCCAATTTATCTTAAAAATGCATGTCCAAATAAGGATGTAATTCTGCCCTTAAAACTAGATTAACTTTTTCTCCTTTTTTTTTGTGTGTGTGTGTCTACTAACACCCCTGATGTTTCCCAAGCATGGTTTTGATTTCTCATGTCTCTTTTGTACCATGCTTATTTTGTAAAGTCTATTCTTATCCCATGCTCTAACTTCATTAAGAATTTATGCTTGAAAATGTAAAATTCATCCTCTTCGTCTGTTCATTACATTAGCATTCCCCTTGCTCCCAGAATAACTCTTCTTAGCCAACATCCTACAAAATAAGCTTTTTGTCTCAGAAAAACCATGGTAAATGCAAGGGCTTTACAATATCCTTAACATTTCAGCTGAGCCTAAGTGTGTTAACCAGGGAAAGAGGAAACGAGCTGTGGAGTGGAACGTCCTGCACCGGAGATTTGGGTTGGAGCAAACAACCTGAATTAGACTGAGAAACAAATCAGATGCCAGGGCTTGTTTTGGAGTTCAGGCTTGATTTGGTCTTCAGGGTAATACACTGTGAAACAGGTGACAGCTCTCCCTGCTCGCTGCTCACCACGTGTGCCCTGAGCCTGGGGCACCATGGTGATCCTTGGCACGGGCTGCTGCCCTGGGATGTGCTGGGGGTCTGTGGTCCTGCACAGATGAGGGGAACCCTTTTTGCTTTTGTGAGCTGGTAATTGAGAGCTGAGTAACTCAAAGCCCTCTAATTCACTCACTGAAATACAGCTCAGTTCCCTCCCTTTGTTGTTTGCTTTGTTCATTTTACCTTAATGACTTGCCTGTTGTCTTGGTTTAGTTTTAGCCATCCTTTCTTCTTCAGTCCTCACTCCCTATGAAGACACAAAGTCTGCCAGCCACTTTTGCTGCTGCTCTTACCCCAATTTCTCCTTTAGGCTCTGCACTGTAGCTTCTGTGTTAAATGGGGGGGAGGATAACACCTGCTTTTTCAAATCTGCTTTGCTGGCATAGTTTTGTTGGAGTGGTTATGGATGCTGTCTGTCAAGGACTGTGTGTTACAGCTCTTTGGGATATGTACAAACCTCATGCTACAGGAATTAGCAGTAGCCTGGTGGTGTTACTCAAGTACAGGGAGTCAGAGGTGGAAAAACTGCAAAGAGCTGAAGTGCTGTACTTCATCATGGAGAGGCTGCTGCAGGCTGGAGTGGCAGGAGAAGAGATTGTCTTCCTGTCTGCAAATCCAGTTGCACAGTGAATTCATTAAGACTGTATTGCAGGTTAAAAAGGAAGTTTTAAGTGCTTTGGGATAAATAATACATGACAAAGATGAGGAAATGCTATGGTGGCAAGAGGAGGTTCAGTCTGTATTTTTCCTTTGGATAAATTTTGGCTGGTGAAGAGGAGGAAGAACCTTTGGAGGAAGATGTTTGGGCTACAGCAGCACTCTGTGATGCTGTGTTTTTTACAAGTGCTACTGAATGTCCTTAACTACATTTTGGATAAAGCGTTAGAAGACTTCTGTGTAAACAGGAAGTGACATTTTCAGATCTGATATTCAGTATTGTTGTTTTTCAAATAACATTTCTCAATTTTTATGGCATTTGAATCACATATGGAGGTTACATTTGATTAAATTGGACAACTGACATTTGAATCACACATGAAGAAGGCTGGGCTAGGGAAAGAATGCAAGATCCAGTAACTTATTTAAAGAGGATAATTGACCTTTCCATGGCATCTGAACCCAATTGTCAAGTCTGTGAGTTTGAAATCATGTTAAGCTTATGTTATATTGGAGTAGCTGGACATCTTACTAGTGTTACTTGGGAAGGATAGTGTTGCATGGAACATGAACATACTAATAAGTGATATTTTTGTAAATAAAAATACAGAGAAGGAATATTTATTAAATATCCATAGGAGTTGGGGCACAATTAACTTGGTATTTTAGCACTGCTCACTTATCACTTATTTAGTAGTGTCTTCACTTAAAAGATTGTGATGATGGAGCTGTAGTTGGCGTCCTCTATATCTGAGTGAGTACAATTTTATGAGTTGTTTTAGACTGAAATCAGAGCAGTTACTTGTGCTTAACTGTGCAGTGATATTGTAGTGCATTAGATAGCATTTCAGGCTGTCCTCTAGGATGGCAACCCCTGTTAGTTCAGTAACTGTGCCCAATTAAAGTTACATGAGGAGCTGGCAGCTTCCATGCAGGTGCAGTGCCTGAGAGCTGCTTCAGTGAATGTTTCTGATCCTTTGAATCATTAACTAGTGCAATCACTAGGCTGTTCCCTGCATAGGAAATACACATCAGAGGGAAGTTTAGTTGTTCTTCACCCCCAAAACCTTTGGCCACAGCTGTTTGTCGAATCTCACACAGATATGTCTTTGGGAGCCCTTTTATACAGAGGTAGCGGCTGAAATCCTTGGGAGCCACTGTAGTAAAAGACTATGGCTCTTTAGATCTTGGGTGGTGGCTTGGTGATTTCTGCCCCAAAAGGGAGAAATCTGTGGTTTTGTAACTTAGTAAACGATAGGAAAGTGAAGTTTGAAGATACATCCAATCTAATGTTTTCTGTCAGACTGTTGCTTAGGAGTCTCGCGATTGCAGGCGGCTCAAAGACAGTCTGTTCTTCACTTGCTTAGGTCACTGTTCAAATAATAATGATGCCCCAAATAGCTCAACACACATCTCCCATGTAATTTTTTTTTTAAAGGAACCATCCTTTTTGTTTTTTTAAAGCATAAATGAAGAACTTTTTCCTTTCCCTCTATTGCAAGACCAGTTTTCTGCTGGGGTTTTTACACCTTGCACGCTTTTCAGTGGACGGTGACACAGAGTAGGTATCTTCACCTGTGTTAACTTATGCTTACTTATAATGGAATAATTTTCTGGGCTCGTTGGGCATACAATTTAAAGTTTAAAATCAGTCAATATGCTCTTTATAGAGATGGAGTGTATCTACTTATTTTGTGACTTCTCCAAAGAATTTGGCTTTGCTAGCAAAATGGTTTTAATTTCTGGTTATTTCTAGTGAATAATTTGTGTATTTCAGTCTAATGACAGTTTAAAAAAGTTATGTCCCCAAGTATCATGTTTTTACGTGAAGCTTAATATAATGTAAGCATGCAAGTGATGGTGTAATTAGCAAGAGGTATGTTTTTCCCAATGGCATTTCAACTGGTTTCCATTGTAAGTTTTCCTTTACCACAGTGTAACTTGTGAAATTCATCTTAATTTGAAAACTACTGCACTATTTCATGGTTCATCCTGGTTTAAGTGTTTAAAAATATAATCAGTACTTTGTGGAAACTTTTCCTGATACATAGTCAACTTAAAATGTAGTCAGTCACAGGAGTTTTGATCTTTGGGATATTCTTTTTCAAAATTACCTCATTGATCTGCTTGGTACTGCTTCAGACTTTTCAGGGAGTTCAGCTTACTTCTAAAATGACAGATTTTATTTAAAAGATGATGATCTTATACCAAGGAAATTTATTTAATGATAAATGTAGCTGCTATAAAAAAGTCCAGAAAGCAATGGGTTTCATGTGGACTGTTTGCCTAATTGCATTCTCATTTAATGTCAGGCTTAATTAATGTCCTGCGTTGGTAATGGTAAAGATGAGAAATAGGGAAAGTCGTTGACACTGACTATTTATAACTGTCCAGTGGATGCAGTGTCATTAGGAGGGCTCTGGAAACTGTACATTTGGTTGACAGAGAAATACTCCATCATCACAGGAGCTGCTGAAATGTTCTGCAGGTGGTCTTTTCAGAGGACAAGTTGGGCATAAAGAAGGGAGGGTGCATTAAGAAGATTGATGGAGACGAAATATCCTGAAAGGCGAGTGAGAGAATGTTGTAAAGGAAGAGGTTTCTTCAGGCTTGGAATAATTCAGGGCCTGGAATTCACAAAGAGATGTTAATGTTATTATGAGTTAAATAAAATAGAAAACTCATCTTGTAACCTATTTGTGTGAGTGTGTTGTTGACATATTCTCTCATATACAGATATGATTGTATATGTTTGAATCAGTGGGAAGTTTCTGGTCCAAATTTTCCAAAATGTTTTGCTGATTGTGCAGAGACAGTAAGGCAGTTCCTTCAAAGGATTTCATTTGTCATTGTAGGTGTGAGAAAATCCTTATCCTTCCTATATTTGTCTCTACTAAAGACAATTCTGCATATGTTGACACTGTCATATTTTAAGACATGACTCATTTTAAAAGCTTTTTGACAGTTTGTGTTCTTCTGTTTTTCTAACAAGAACACTTCATCTCCAAGTGTGGTGTCTTCCCATTTTTTTTTGGATTCTCTGAATTTCTTGGGAATCTCTGGGTCCCAAAAGGAGCACTTTGTAGGTGCTGATTTGCAGGATTAGAGTCTGTGACTTCCATGTGGAACAAGCATTTTGAAAAGCAGGAATATAAAGTGTTAAAAGAAATTTCTGCTGGTTTTGAACCAGTGTTATGTAATTCTCAAAGTGCTTTTTGCAGTTCTTGGGTAAAAGCTCAGCAGAATTGTGTTAAATAGCAAGATGGGTGAATGGATGAGTTTCTGATGATAGCAAACACCCCATCCCCTTCCCTGCTTGGGGTGCCCTGTGTTCCCCAGGAGCAGCAGAGGGTGGACAGGGTTTAGCTGGATTAACATTGCTGTAGGGCTGTCAGTCACTGATGCCCATGGAGAAATGTTCTCCTAAAATGGCTTCTCCTTTTTGTGTCCTTCCTGCAAGAGATGTGAAAGTGCTGCTGCTGAGCACAGTGATAATGAATGCTATGTCTTCAACAACTGAGTTTTGAATCATTTTTGTAAAAAGCGTGACTAATACAGATTTAGGGGTGTTAGCTGATTGTGATCTTATTTGCTAACTATGAGCAGTCAGGAATTTATTTCTACTGTGATAGGTTTATTTTGTTAGTTAACTGAACACTTTTATTCCACCATTATTGCTCATGAATTTCAATTCATGTTTTAGCTGACAGAGTAAAATTTTCATACCTTTTCAAAACCAGGGTTTATTGGAATTGGAAGGTCACATAATATCCTGAATATAATTCCAAAAGGCTAGTGTTCAGTTTCTACTTGGTTGCTATATGATATTATGGGGACACAAAAATGAGTGTGTTTATTCTTTCTCATCAGTAGGAGACAGTGGCAGAGTTTGGTTCACTTGTACTCTAAATTAACTTTGTGAAATCAAACCACTATGTGATGTAGATTAACTTTGTAAAAATGTTTAAAACCACTAGAAAAGACAATTGTGTTATGTAGAGTCTAAAACTCCCATTTGACTGTTTGGAATTCCAGATGGAAGGGAATACTTTGCTCAATCAGACACTGTGATTCCTGATTAATGTATATATTAAAAATATGTAATTATTTAATGGAAAATTATGAAGACCATCTAATTCTTCCATGAGATTCTTAAAGCTGAAGTGAATCTAGTGGGATTTCTTTCTCCCAGACATTTTTGTGTATTTTTTTAGGGCTGTATTGTGCTTGGAAGGCTGTGCCAGCTGTTGATTGTCATCTTTCTCATGACTGTGATAAAAAGCCACTCAAGAAGGCTGAAATATGAGAACGTCATTAGCTTTCTTACTGGCAGAAGTGCTTAAAGAAGCCACAATAAAAAGAAAATAGATTGCATACTGAAATTAAAAAAAAAAAAAAAAAAAAGGCAGCTCCAGTGAGGTTTTGTTTAGACCCCAGAAAAGGCATAAACATGGCAAGAGGGTCCTACAGGCTTGAAGGGGAATAGTGAACTTGTGGTTAATGTGCAATGAGGGTGTGTGGGAAACCTCTGATGTGCATCACACGAGTCCTGCTTGTGTTTTGTTGTCAAAATTCAGCTGGTTGAGTTGTTTTTGGGCACCAGGTGCCACGTAGGAGTTTATGTTTACTGTGACTGACGTGGATCTGGTGTGGCTGACTTCAGGGGGAGAATGGATTTCTGTTTTTAAACTGATCTTAGGAGGCATTAGAAGCTTTTTTTTTTTTTTAATTAAAAATTCACTTGGAAGATGAAAGATGGGATTTGTTTAAAGGTAGAAGATTAATTAAGAATAATAAGCAAAATGCCCCATATGTGACTCATGTAGTTAGGAAAAGAAGAGCCACCATGTCAGAATAAAAACACAAACTAGGCAGACAGTGGTGCTTTCTGTGCAGACACAGCTTAAACCCCCTTGTGTTATTCAGGATTGCAAACAGTGCCCAGTTACGATTTTGAAAATACTGAAAATATTTTGCTTGTAATTAGATGAACACAGAGAGATGTATAGAAAGCATGTATGCTGTGTATTCAGCAAACTCCAGGTTTAAAGTGCATTAGGAAGAGAATAAATATCTCGTTTTGCACTGCCTCCTAAGGTGGAGGGAGGGAGGCAGGGATGGAGCAGGGAGAAAACAGAGGCAGTGGAAACAGCAGCAATATGTACGCTTGCCTGCCTGTCTCACATTAATGGAACAGCTTGCAAGGTCTACAGGGAATTTGCATTGGCTCTGTCACTGGTATTATTTAGTTCCTTATTTATTGCTAGTGGCTTGATTGTGCTGTATTTTCCCAGCAATGAAAGCTTTTAAAGATCATGTCTGACTCCTTTTGGACAGTGCTGTCCAATTTCTCTCTGCCTGCTACCAGCATGTTGAGACGATCCAAAAGGTAATCTAAGGATTTTGTGAGTTATTCTTACGATGTTTTTCTAAGCTACTTGTTTTAATACTGTTTAATCTTGCCTTTTTTCCTGTTTTAACAGATTGAATCATATTCCTAGTATGTTAGATATGATTTCTTAATTTCTGAATGATTTGTAATTGTATTCATTGTAAAAATCATACTGTGCAGATCCACCGTTCGTTCTTTTTAAAGGTATTTATTTAAAGGCATTGTTCCTTCTAATACTATGTGAATATGATAAGGGGTTTGTTTCTGCAAAATGATGGATAGATGCTTACTGGAAGGAAGCTGCTTTATTATTTGAAGTAGCAAAACAGTATTATGTTGAAATAGGCGGCACCATGAAAGACTTGCAAATATTTTGACTTATAGCACTTACGGTCTTCACAGAGATATGCATAACCTTAAATTTTAAATAATGCCTAATACATTTAGCATCTTTCTTCTTATTTTAGATGTGAATATGTTAATGTAGCAGTTAATAGGATGAATGTTTGCATTTACCTTGTTCTCTGGATTTTGATAAAATCCCATTGAAGTGTGTGAACTAATGAATGGTATCGGATCTGATGCTGTACAGGGTTGTCCCTTCAAGACTGGGAAATATCAACATAATTATCGCTCATCAGGTGCTCTGTGGAGCTTAGCATTTGTAGCCTGAAAACTTACTGGGAAGACTGGTAGGTAGCTAATCTGACCAAAGCAGTATATTCAGATTTATGAGTAAACAGTTGCAGCTGGCACCAGAATTTCGCAGCAGCTGGTTTGTTGATACAGTTAATAATCTGTGTAAGACTCAGAATATAAGCTTTGGTTTAGGCTAAGGGTGAATTTTGTTCACCAGCTATCAGAAATTATATTAACCTTTTTTAGAGGATTAGCTTCTTACCAACTAATATTTCGGGGGACTCTTTAATTTTTGTTATTATTCCACATTTGTGATTAAAATTTTATTGAGGTTGTGTTCTGTGCTGCCACTGGCTTTTAGAAATCTTAGTGGCAATGAAGAAATATTTTGTAAATAAATAGGGATCTTAGTTGCCAGGAATTTCATTAGCAATGTTATTATTTTCAAAACTGTTGCCTTCAGCCTGTTTTTTAAAGTAAAAGAGCTCCTTGAGATTCAGGTTGTGTGTTGATGTCTCTGCTCCAAGCAGTAACTTTCACATCCATTGAGCAGTTGTAGGAGTGGTTTCATAGAGTGACAGAAGTGACAAAGATAAAGCTTCATATTTTCTTACAGATTTCTTGAATTTGGCTGGGGAGAGGAAAGGGAGGCAAATAATTCTCCTGTGCCTCCATTTCCACAGGCTAAGGTAGGTTGGACTTGGCTTTCAGGTGCTCTTGGCCACCAAGCTGTGAGATGGGAGCAGCCTGGTGTAACGAGCCCGGGCTCACTATGGGAGCCAGGGGAGCTGGGCAGAGCCAGGAGCACGGGAGCTGCTTTAGGGCACGTGAGCAGGGAGGACACCTGTGCATAAGGAGATAACCTGTGTTAGACCTGCAGATTCTGGATCCTTTCATACTGCTGCTTGCACAACTTTGGTGTCCTGAAGCTCTTCCATTCCAGATGGTGTCTTAAAGGTAGTATTTTGTGAAAATTCAGCAATAATAGTCTTCCAAAGAGAGTAGACACCCACAGTGTCTCACAAAACAAAAATAAACCTTCCTTGTTTTTCAATATCTTGTTAGTGTGCCAATTTGAATTTAAAATTACACATCAAGGTCAGAAACAATTTGAGAGATACTAACAAGGTTTCAGGTGTGATATTTTGTCAGAAAACTCCTAGTCAAAATTTTCAATTCCATTTATTGTTAGTAGTTGAAGTACAAAAAGAAAGAAATTGATCTGTAAATCCGCTGAGCATCTTAATGGAAAAGGGATGACTTTTTATTGATTTAATCACATAAACGAGTATTAGGTATTTCAAAATGATCAAACAGCACCATGAGTATTCAGAGCAGAGAGCTGCTGCACGAAGTCATGTGGTGGAAATCCTATTTTGCACAGGATGGAAACTGCAGCCTTCAGCCAGCCTCAGAAATGAAATATTTGAGCATGTGTGACAGTTTGCTGGGAATATCACCTTCTGCCGAGCCAGGCTGGCAGCCTGCCAGCTCTTTGCCTGCCTCTTGGGGGAGATGGGTGGGCAGGTTGGGCTGGTCTGAGGAGTATTGTGATAAATCACTGTAATAATGTGATTCTTGCCAGGGTATCCATCCTGAAATCCCATGTCCACGTATGCACTGACTGCTCCTGAGAGTTTCTGGGCTGTGAAGAGTGGTCACTGCACATGGAGTGTGTTGCAATGCCATGACCTGGGTGTTTTTTTTGTGCTAATGTTCTCAGGATTGTGGCATCTGGGCACTAGGAATGGAGTAGTGTATCACTAAATAAATAAATAAATAAATATTTTTGAGTTTTAATTGGCCCCCTTTCCAAGCACAATGTTTGCTTTGTGCACTTCCTTTAAAAATTATGATTTCAATTTAAATTTCTCCTGTAACTTTGCAATCTTGGTCATGTTTAACAGTAGAGAATTTTTTACTGTGACAAGTATTTGATACAGTTTTCCCCTATTCAGTTTGTAAAACTTCTGTACAGTCCCGTTGCATTAGTGATAGCTTGTGTGCTCTTAATTCAGGGCTTCTCCTCCTTGGTTTTCTCTCAGTTTTAATTTGGTTTCACATTGCAAGAAAGGGTTACTTGTGGTATTCTGACTACTGAGCTATGGCACATTTCTCTATAATGGCCTCTGATATGTACTAAAAATCCTAGAGGGCTTGACTCCCATATGGCTTCTCCTGCATTAGGAGGCAAATGGGGAGGACTCCTCTTTCTGCTCGGTGCATTTTGTGGAAATGAGCTCTCCGTGCAGCTGGTGGGATCCTCGCCGCAGCTAATGGCTCTGGAAAAGTGAACCATCTGCTGCTCTGGTCAAAGTGGCTGCCTTCTTTCTTCTCCTGCCTATTCCCAGAAGGATAGAGAAAGTCAAGAGCAAACTGTAAATACATAAGTTTCTCATGGGAGGGGTGACATAAACATAAATCACATTTACCTGTCAAACTGGTTCTGTATAAATATTTATGAGTTTAAACTATAGGAGAAATATGAGAACTCCTCAAAGGGTTCAAAGGGCATGTGGGGCTGGTATTCTGATATCAGCTCTACTGAGGCATTGCCGATTGAAATTGGATTATGGAAAGATAAAGCATAATTCTAACTTATTTAAATTAAATGTCTCTGCATTTAAGTCCTTTTGTTTCTTTACACTTTGGGTGTATCTTGAATATACTCTTGCAATTTGATATTAACAGCATTGTAGAATTGTGCAAGTGTTTGTTGGTCTTGTAAAACTGACTTAGAATGCTGATTTCTAATGTTTCCTCATTTTTTCATTTTAATCCTCTCTGGGTGGAGCAGGCTGTGACTGTGGGTTTTAACGATTTCACTTTTGCTTAGTGACTTTCTATTTGCAAAGTTAAGATGGGAGATTTGTGTGTTGAAGTGACTTGAAAGATAATTCTGGAAGATGAAAAAAGGTGGATTTCTGTGAGGAAGGACATCTTGGATTTGTATCCACAATTGCCATTGATGCTTTAATGCTCTTTCCTCTTCTCCTTTTAATGAAAGGGCTGTAGTGATACAAAAATTGCTTAAAATCACAAGAATTAACTGCTTGTAAAGTGTAAAGCAATCTTTAAGTAGCAAAACACCTCTAAGATCAATGATTCTGTAGAAGTTATTGTATTTCATACAAACAGTTCCTTGGTAACTGAGGAAAATGGTATTCATTATTGAAATAGTCACAAAGAGTAAGAGAACCCACCTTTCACTGGGATGTAGATGGGTGAATGGCAATAATCAGGTGGCCAAGAACACATAAATGGTGCTTTCTGAGACATTGGTGTTTTTCTGGTAACTTTTCAGTTGCCATAACAGGACCACCTTAGACAGTGAGTCCATACATTTCCCCCCCAAATCTATTCAGTGTCTTTTTTATGCTGATTCATCTAGATTGACATTAAAAGCTGTGTGTCAGAAGGATGCCACCTCCTCCATATATACATTGTCACTTTGAAGAAAAACAATTAGTTTGATGCTAGCAGAATACTTACTTTTTTGTGGTAACATAAAGCTAGCATTAAAAATGTGAGTCTATACTATAATTAACTTTAAAGTGACAGCTGTCTCACCACACATTTCCTTGCTTAAATGAATAACATAAGAAATATTTCCCTTATGTTAGGAAGGATAGGAAAGACCTGGAAATCTGATGCTTTTGATAACACTTAGCTCAATTCTTTTTGCCTAGCTCAGCATATTAAATGACCATCTGACACTCATAATTGGAGAGGAAATTTCATTCAAATTACTTCTGCTAGGTATTTCAATATGGCCTTAGGACAAAAACACTGCTTGGGGGAGAAAAGATCTCCACCTTATCTTCTGAAAATCTCTTTATGACAATAGTCTGTTGGATTGCATGGAAATGTAATGGATATTTTGCTCACTAATGGATGAGTTTTGGGGAGCTTCCAATACACTCTCCATTAGAGGATATTTGCACTACTTAAATACAATGAAAGAGGCTGGTCCAATGAATGGAAGGGAGGTCCTCCTAAAACCCCCAAACATTTCTAATGATTTAGGCAATCCACCTGGACTGTTCGTATTTTCTAGTTTATGTGGGATTCTGTGTAAATCATATTTTATGTTGATTTTGAATACTGTTGGGAGATTCCCTCTTGATTAAAACCCAGGGAAAGGGTCTTAGAGGGTTAACACTGAAGTTTTGAGCCTTGAAAGCTTTTTGTTCAGATCAAAACTCTCTTGTATGAACATTTGGCTATTGCCCAGGACAAACCAGTTTTTCAAGTCAAAACCTTTGTGGTGAGGAAATGAAGCAACACACAAATTGCAGACAATTTCATGAATTATTTGGATCCTTCACATGAACGAGACTGCTGAGTATAAAATGATTTTGCACTGGTGTTTTAAGTGAGCTAAATGAAATAGTGAGGTAAGAGACTGGTTTGAGGGGAGGTATGAGGAAAAAGGAGATCCTGGACTGTACAGAGGACGCTCAGATCAGGTCAGATCTACTGTGGAAAGTAAGACAGAGTAAATCACTGGCATGTGATTGGCCTGGAAATGTGCAGTTCTTGTGTTTAATTGAAGTCGACACATTTGGGTGTTGGAATCCTTACAGAGTCTGTGCATCTGCTTATTTTGACTGTTTTTTGTCTCTGACAAGCGCATTTTAAATCTGAGTGCCCACCAGCCTAAAGCTCTGGGATGGACTTGGAGACGTATCTGGATGTGAGGAACCCCTGCCCGTGCCGTGATGTGACCCTTTGCAGGCCCCTCTTCTTTGGACAGGTGTGAAGTTGTGGTCAGGAGCAAACTAAGAGATGTTCTCTGGTGCACCTGGGTTTCCTCTTATTTTACTGCCAGCTGGATGTTGACCTTACAAAGAACTGTACACCTTAGAGCAATTTTTTTTTTTTTTATAAAAAGGAGACCTTACTTAAGGAACTGAGAGATACATTGTATGGCATGTCATCTTCTATCACCAGACACCTACCTGGAGAGAAATTACTTAGTTTTCAGCTGGATGCTCAACACTTTGGATTGGCCACCATTTTAGTTACTATATTCAGCAAGTAAATATATTTTCAAACTATGAAGGAAAACACCTTTGAAGTTATTTGATTCTACATTTGTAGCTAATTATCAGATAATCCCTGAATAGTTTTTCTCCATTCATAGCCCAATTATCTTTTTTTTTGCTATTATTTTGAAGACTACAGATTAATACCTAATATTGTTCTTTATAATACCTAATTAATGTACCTAATTAATAACTTTATAATACCTAATGTTTTAATTAATACCTAATAGTGCTCTTTAGAGTAATTTGCTGATAAAATGAAACATACTTCTGTAGTGAAATGTCATAGGTTATTCCAGGCCTCTTAAAGATTTAGTTTTAAAGTCTGTTTTGGTGGTTTTTTGGGTTTTATTTTTGGCTCTATGTCAGCCAAAAGTGGAAGGATTCAGAGAACTGGGTTTTAGGAGGATGCTTACGAGTCCTGTGCAGGGGAGTCCTAGTGCCAGACATGAAATCCAAGCCACCTGATACCAGTCTCTTTTGTCTATCATTTTAGGCAGTGCTATGCAGCAAGTTGGACGTGTTTTGAGATTGTTGGCTTAATCAATCACTATCTTTCCACAAAAATGCCTCTACTGTCATGTTTTATATGAGGACAAAGCTTAGTAACGTACTGAAAATCTAAGCAAATGTTATATATCAGTATGATGTCTCCCCACATTCATTGCTGCCTGCTGTGTTTACGTAGCACTCAGCACATAATTTAAACTCCTTCAGAATTAACAGAAGATGCAAACGTCACTTGCTGTGTTCTGTGTGATCTTGCAGGAGTTCCTTCTGGTGTCATGCGACACTGGCAGTGAGCATGTGCCAGAGCAGAGGCTCTCAGTGACGTGAGGTAAAAAATCTTCTGCAGGCACACATGAGAACAGCTTTGCCCTGGATCTTTGTTCTCTGAGGAAGCGAGCTTGGATCCTGCGGTGCCATTTGAAATTACTTATTTCCAGTACATTGTGTGTTTTCCTGTCCTGTAATTTTTTTTTTCCAGTCTTGATTGCATGGTAAATTAGGATGTTACAATTAGCAGACCTAATTTAAATTAGGCATGATTGCTATGGAATTTGAATACCTGACTTTCTCTCAGTGTTTGCATTTGTCTTCCTCTGTGTCTTCATTTGTGTATGTTCTGCAATTTTCATGGGTCTCATTTGTTTTCCTGCTGGACAAGCTGGTTTCAGACTATGTGCAGAACAGAACTAGGGCAGCAAGAATGCTGGGATTTCACAATACATGGCTCCCAGAAATTAATTTTACAACAATCTTTTACTTTTACAGAAATAGGCTAATGTTATTTAACAGCCCTATCTTTCCCCACTTTGTCTCACAGAAAATTTGGGCTGTGTTTTCCTGTGCTTGTGAGTTTCTGCTGGAGTTTGTTAGACACCATTTGTAAAAATAATGCTCACATGTTCTTAGTTCCTTCAGTTATGAATAACTACATAAAGCATTCAAAAAGCTTTTAGCAATTTCTTTGCTTGCATTCTGATCCCATTTTACATGAGGTACATTTATTAAATATCTGCTTTTTGAATAGCTGTGTAAATTATGGCTCTGATTTTACTAGGTTTTAGTTTTTTCTTTCTTTTATTATTTCTTTTTGTTATCACTGCAACCATCCATTTATTTTTGATACATTCATATATTTGTACGTACTGCTCTCTACCATCTTACTGGAATTGATTTTGATTTTACTTTTTCGCCTTCTTAAGTAGAATAGCTCTTAAAACAAGTACCTTTTCTTGGCAGTGGTGAGCTGCTTCATCCTTTGGATGTACTGCTGGTATAAGCTTTAGCTGTCAGCTTGTGACTTCTAATGTTTGTGTTTTTCTTCTGCTCAGTTTTGTGGATGGTTGTTCCAGCTTCAGTCCTCTAAAATTTCAAAACTCTATGCGTGTATCTATTTGTAGTACACATTCGTATAGTTATTAAACGGGAACAGCTATCCTTGTATGAAAAATTGATGGCTGTTGGATAATGAACATTTGGCTCAGCAAGCAGGCTTTACACAAAAGAATGAGGTTTAACATGTAATCAGGCTTGATTGTTCCAGAAACTTCCCCTTGCTGCAGATCTAAGGGCAGGCTCTGTGTGCCAGGGCAGGATCTGCACTCGGGGCCTCCCCCTCTTCTCCTGCCCTTGGTGGTTTTGTTGCTCCATTAACAGGAAATGCCTTCTGCAGGTGTATTATCTTATTATTTTAGTAGTCAGCTTATTTGATCTGATGTACACTGCAGTATAGCTACCTAATGTGTTTTTGTAAATAATTTTTTCATGTCTTTTTAAGTGTGTTGTTTTTATCCAGGGCAATGGTTTATTGACAGACCTGTCTGTGTAAATGAGTAAGGACCACATAAACTGAGTGCTTTTTTCAACACTGCAATGTATCTCTCTACGTGAATTTACACCAGTTTTAGTGGCTACACTGGGCATTTTCAATGTCCACAGAACTTCAACTCCTGTCTGTCCCCTTCTTTGACGTTTAGAGCCGATTCTTATCTCAGTAGCCTCTTTTCCCTCTCTGCCATTCAGTGAGTGCATTGATTAGAAAGGTCCCAAGCAGCATTTCCTCTTCCAAAGCTGAAGGGAACAACCTGAGCCATCTGTATTCTCTCTCTGTATCTGTTTTGAATTAAAGCACCACCTTGGCAAACACTTCTCACCTTTGTCTTCTCTGGTAGGGAACTGTTCTGCTCAGCCCTGGTGGAGTCCAAGCAGGCAGAGCATGGCATTTTCCTGTCTAAGCTGAGTCCTGGACAAATGTCAGAAGTTTTGTAGCCTGCCCACTGAGATTGCAGCTTTGTTTGGCCCAGGTATTTTCCTAATATATCCATTGGACTATTATCAGTCTACCTTAGTACACTCATGCTTTGCTGTTATTTTTTAGAGATGTTCTTGAGGATTTTTCTCCCATCTCTGTGTGTGTGCAAACATGAGCAGCAAACTGTTTTCAATGCTTCTGTTTGAAGGGCTTTAGAGGCTCAATTTTTGTGTGTACATATATATACATATTTTAATACTTGCACAGAAAAGTGGTGTTACCAAACTCTTGTGGAAATGAACCTTTCTTCCTTGGACTGTCTTTTAGAAGTATCCTGTTCTTTTTTTTCAAATTTTATTAAATTGATGCTGATATTTTTCTTTTGGTTTTATTTTGTAAGAAACTGCTAAGAGTTAGGAAACATTATTGCTTTAGGAAGTAGAGGGTCTTGGTGATGAAAATAGAAAGCACATTCTCACCTTCTAAGTTTAGAAGCAAAAGTATAAATTTAAATTATCATTGTAAGGTAGGCAGATGGAGACTGATTTTCTGCATCTATGTCATTACCTACTACACTTTGCAACTGGGGATGAATTTGAGAATTGTTTACCTAATCAATGAATATTTTTTTATATATTCAAATTCTGCAAAGTTAAGAAAGGCAATATGGAATCCCAATAAGATAAAAGAGCATGATTCTCATAGCAGAGGATGGTTAGGGCAGTGCCTGGGTCAGAAAGACAGGAGGAATGAGAGTGTTGAGGTATCAGTGGTGCAAAGCATGGTAATGTATATGTTGCACCTCACCTTGTTTTTTTGGGTATTTTTTAAAAGGTCAGATATTTTGGTCCCTATAGCTTCTGAGTTAAATCCAAAATATCTACAAAGCTTTTCTGTCAAAAGGTATGTAGAACTGAAAAAGGGATGGTGGTTTTACAAAAAGCTACATAAAAATGGTGTGGAATTGGTTGCTAATGAAGAACCAGGGGAGTGGGTTTATTGTCTCACAACGTGCTCTCTTTGTTGTCTGCTCTTCTGGCACATTTTTCCGGATGTGGTGCTGTGTTCTGTTCAGGATTTTCTGTGCTCTGGTATGCTGGATGCTGCTTGCAAGTTCAATATGCTGGGTGATGCTTAAGGAAGTTGATGTTGCAGAGCTGAGGATGGCAGTAAGTGAGGCTCATGTGCAAAATAGCAGAGGCACCAGGGGTGGAAGCACGGCCCAGCACTCGTCTGAAAGCCACAGCAGGGACGTAGTTCCAGCTGGGAGGAAAGCACATCACAAGTGTAACATTCTGCCAAGCAAGCACAAACCCTGGCACTCTTCAGTTGGTCTCCATAGCTGGAGAAGATGAGTCTTACCAACAGAGCAAAACCTTTCCAGTGGAGCTCAGGAAAGCACCTTAAGAGCTTGTGTTTTTTAAATGTGCAAATAATTTGATTGCAAACATCCTAGTTTTGTTCAGAATGTTGCCACCCTGGTTTTTACTCTACTGGTCGGCCGTGTGAAAATCTGTGTTCTGTGCAGTAGATGCAACTCCCTGGACAGTCTGGAGATTAATTCTAGAATAGTGTATTGTTAGAATAGATTTAAAATTAGATCAGTAATTAATCCTCATGCTGAGCTTTGGAACCACAGGTAGCTGGTAATGAGCTAATTTGTAACATTTTTTGATTCTTAAACTAAGAAAATGCTCTGAAACAAAATGAAGAGAACTGATTGTGTTGCGTGCTACAAAGCAACCAAATGAGTTTTCTTATTATTTTATGTAACATTTGCATTAAACATGAAAAACTTTCTTTCCATTTTCAGCTCATTTGCTTCGTTTCCTGGGTGCATCTTCGGGGAGAATGTCTAGAGTAGGTTTGTTATATTGCACACCTGTATGTAATTGTACACTCCATGGTTAGAGGATTTGAAACAATATAAAATCACTTTTTCATTTCATTCTTGAATTTGTTTGCTTGTATTTTTTGGAGGAAAAGAAATGTGATAAACCAGCTTCTGTGAGAATTGCCAAGTAGAGACTTATTTAAAAAGCAGCTATATGCTATGTGAAGCATTTAATAATAGATTTGGAGGAAATGGGAAATGAAAGTATGCAGTTATGCTTAGCTTTCATTCAATCAGCCTTTCACACTTTGTGATGTAACTTCATGGCAGTATAATGCATAACACAACTGAAGTAGGAGATAGCAGTGCTTGAGAAGGTTTGTTTTATGTTTTTGCCCATTAAATAATGTCTGTATTTATTCTGGGGTCTCTCTTCCATAATCAGAGATTTTTCCCTTACTTTTGTTCTCTTATGCTAAAACAAAGATAAGCTTGGAGTGTGTTCAGAATAAAGTGGATTTGTGTAGTTGAGAACGGCTGTACCAGTCACTGTAATTTGTTGTGACATCTCATTTTGTTTGGCCTTGCAGAGTTGTTCCTATGTTGTTAATAATGCAAAAGGTCTGGACTATACAGAGTGGTGTAAGCAGGTGTGCACCAGCCTCAAGCATTAGGCAAATTAGACATAAATTTGGTGTTCACTGGCAATTCCAGCCTTTTCTTTTGTAATTTCTTAGCTTGCGGTGATGCTGCTTCTTCAATTCGAGCTCTAAATGAAGTAGGAGAGCTTGTCTAACATATAGCTTGGTTTAGATGAAAGGAAAATGGCCTTTCATGCAATAAGTTAATTCCTAAGTACAAAGATGTTAATTTTCCTTAAAACAAAAGAACCATCTGCACCCATTTTACTCCTTGCTTTGTAAGTCTTGCATTGCTTGACTCTGTGTTCACCTTGGTTAATGTGTTTGGTAGCAGGCTGAGAGGTGTGGTGGCAATATGGAAAATGATGCCCCTTGTGTGTTTTACCCCCATGCACTCTCTTGATATCTGTACAGAAGTACAACTCACACTTCAAAAGCTGACTGCATCTTTTTCCTCTGTGCTCTTCTTTTTTTGTCCAGTTTATTCTGTCCCATGGGCATCAAAACGATGGGCAGTGCAAATTTGAGTGGAGCCTGGCTTGCTGAACAACTTGCATCTGTTACTGTGTTTGTAGCAATTAAATTGTAGGAAATGTTTTGTGGAAGAGGACCCTGCACTCAGGCAGTTGGTTTTCATTGTTGTTTTTATTTAAGTTCCAAAGTTTAATCCTATTTGAAGTTCTTCAGAAAGATGGTGGAAACAGGAATACTGTAATCCAGTCTCAAGATCATGAGAGTTAGGGACTGATCTTATAAAGGAGTGAATGGCAGGTACAGATTGTCCAGAGATGCACTGGATAAAGGCTCCTTGTTTAGTCTGGCCAAATAACCAGGAAGGAATCCAAATTCAGGATGTTTCCTTCCTCCTGGGACTTTAATGACAGGAAATAGAAAGCAGTTTTCCTAGGTGATGTTGGGAAGAAGATAGTTCTGTGTCTGTTGTGGTGGAGACCCTGCCTGCAACCTTTAAGAAGTTGCTTGTTGGACTCATGCTCCCATCCTTCGTATCTTAACTGTGTGTAATTGTATTTCTTTACAACAAAAGAAGTGTTTATTGTAGGAATGTGCAACCCCCCAAACCTACACCATGAATAATAACACTTTTTTCCCCTCAGTTATTCTAGGATGAATAATTCTTAAACTATTCTTGAATGTGGAAAAAAAAAAAGAAATCAGTTGAACCAGATGCTTACTTATCTATTTTAGAGAACTAATTATCCCTGTTGTTGGTAGTGCTAAAGCTTACAAAATTGCTTCCATCTTTGAATTACTATAATTAAGACGATAACTTCCACATCTAGTTAACATTGCTGTGCAGCTGCTGCATTCATTGACATGCAGATTTTGGATTTTGTAAATTTTCTGTCATTGTGAATAAAAATTTTAAATACTTATTTTCATTTCCAAAATGTCTGTTTCTCATAAAGAACTCTTTGTAAAGCAAATCAACTGAAACCAAACTTCTGTAATATCAGAGGAGAATCTGGTGAAGTTTGGTTAGGTGATATTACATTTTAGGAAAATATGTAACCACAAATAACTTTAGTAGATATGACTGCTCTGAATTTGGATCCCGATTCATACGGATTTGAGGTCACTAAATGGAGTGTCAAATCTGGACCAAGTCTGATATTTGGCTTCTGAAATGCTGTTTTGAAAGAAGTTAGTGCAGGAGTTAATCTGGCACTCTGACAACCTGAGGTAGTTTAAGAAATTCTAAAATTAGAATTTTTGGTCGAAGATTGGGCTTGATGATCTTGTAGGTGTTTTCTAATTTTAGTGATTCTGTGATAAATCACTAATATAAATAAAATGCATTCATGACGAGTAACCAAAATGTCATTTAAGCTATACTTTTTCCAAGTATCTTATTTCTTCAAGTTGATTTCTGTCCAAGTCAATGAGAAGGCTCATGCAATCAGTGTTATCTTGTTTACTTACATACTCCAGCATTTTCGGCTACGAGAAATTCCTCAAGGCCTATAAATTCAGATGGATTTTGAGAAACTTCCTTATCATTATTTATTTATAATAACCAGCCTCCCTATGAAATTGCATGATAGTGGTGCTTGGTTATTTATATTTACATTGTTTTTTTCTGTGGCCCTCGCTTTCATTACACGGATGCCTCCTGGGCATTAATCAGTTTTGCTCAGTGAGTTGAAGATGTCCCCTGAGTAAGCTGCTAAAATAAAGAATCAAATATCGATTTATGCTGAAACTGAGTCATTGATTTCTCTTTCAGACTGAGTAGGCACATGAAACCAGGCACACTTGTGGTGCCCATTTCAGAGGCTTGCCCTGGGCTTGTCCGTGGGTGAGGAGGAGGAGGAGGCTGGTTGGGGTGCAGATGAAGAGCTGGGGGCTGCATTCAGGTCACAGGTACAATGCCAAATGTGCTCAGAAATAACTCTGGGCGAGGGTGCTGCCTCAGGGGCACATTGCAGTGGGTCCAAAAGCAGTGTCCAGTTACCGGAGCCGTGCGATGTCCTGCGGGGTTCAGTTTCAGGAGCGCGCTGGGGACACTTCAGCACACGTAACAAATGATATTTTTACTGCAGGCAGAGAAGTTAACTCCAGAAACAGAGTAAAAGCTCTATTTCCATAGTGATCCAAAGGCATTGTTTCAGCTGTTTCAATGTAAGATATCCGTTTTACTATGTGTTTTTAGAATTAAACTGAGGTGCTCCTGTGATCTCACAGGTTTCTGGACTTGGGTTTGGCTGTGTGTGTGTTTGACCAGGGAAGGGAGGGCAGCACCTCCAGAGCTCTGATGGGCTGGAGCTCAGCCCTACAGCTTTGAGCCCTACAGAAACTCTGTGCTTTTAAAATTATGTTTTGCCTAAGCTGGAAGACCTGGAGGGGATTTGCTCTCTGAAATGATGAAGTGAGATCTGAGAAAAAAAAAGATTAACAAGACCCATAGTAAATTGTGAGAGAAAAGGAGGTTCAGGGCAGGACTCACCTTGTGTTTAATGAAAACAGCAAAACTTTGGCTTTTAAACAAATAATAATGCTTGAAATCTCTCTGGACTGGTTAAAACCTGATTTTTTTCTAGTTAAAAAGTTAGCTATAGCCAGCCTTCTTCCCTTTTCCTTTCTCCTATTACTCCTGTTTTCTTATGTAGATTGAAATAATTTTTGAGCAAGAAAACATACAGTTTTCAAGAATTGTTTCATATTGTTTCAAGAATTCACAAATGGTAATAAATAATAATTAATGCAACTTAAAGGATTAACAATATGATCTCCTCATTATCTTTGGCCTGGTAGCTCACTTTTGAGCCGAGCACTGTCTGTCTGGCTAAAATGAACCTTCCAGGAAATAATTTTTTTTTTAAGTGGAACTGCTTCTGCCAACACTTAAATTGACTAGTTTGAATTTCTTTGGCACTAAGCCCTGCTTAAAGCCAGCTTTGCTTCCTTCATATTTATCTGTTCTTTAGGAGGTGCTCAAATGCTGTCATAGTGACTTGTGGGGGGAGAGGTCATCCCACTGAAGTCTGCTCGTTACCTCCTCCCTTCACCCTTTTTTGTTTTAGTGCCTACCAGAACTTCATCACTCTTGTTCTGCATTTCCTCTAGGATTCCTACATCTGTTAAAAGCTTTTTCTCTATATGCAGAGAGCTCTCTTCCACCAGTAGAGAGTGTGATTGTACTTGTGTATTTTTCTCAACATAGAACATGAATTTGAGAAGTTGGGTGTTGTGTTTTTAGTCTCTGTGTTTAAGTTTTGCCTTATTGCCAACACACATAAGTCATAGCAATGGCTAAACAGACCCAAGTGGTGTTTCTCTTTTGCAGATGAGAGATCCAGGAAAATTAAAAGTTATCCAATGCTGAGGGTGCAAAGAGAATAATGTTTTATTCCAAACTTTGGCTAGGCTTTCACTCCAAGCCATTCCCTCCTCTGGGTACATTTGTGTAAACCTGACCTATTTTAAGGGGTCTCAGCTGTGCTTGCTCTCCATCCCCTTAACCCTTTCTCTTTTGGCTCCTTATATTGGCAAAGACAGCAAAGAAAATGGGTTTATAAAACTCTCTTCAGTTGGGAAAATGCAGGCAAGCAGTTAAAAAGCTCTCAGTTTGGGACAGTTCACTTCCCCTGTTATGCTGTGGTTTAAATATACCAAGTTTCCATAGTCAGCTCCAGACATTGCTGTGGTAAAGTGTGCTTTAGGAACTCTCTTTAGCAAAGAGATAAAAGTGTAGAGAATGGAGCTCTGTTTTCTCACTGTACTAGTGGTTTTTATTGAGCAAGATCTTAAATTCTTACATTATATTTGATACTAAAATACCCAGGATTCTTTTTTATTTCTTACACAGTAATATATATTACACTAGAATACTCAGGAATTTCATGATTCAAGAAAGATTTTGTGCTAATGTAAACAATGATTATCTGGTATTAATGTTGGAATTGAATATTCTGGGTTTTTTTGCAGCAGTTACTGGAATAGTGTAACCAAAAACATGTTAAAAATATCTGTGAACTGGGATTTTAAGCTTCTTAAAATTGGGCTGTTAGTTTTTCCATGAGATGTGCACAATGGCAATCAGTTTTTGGATGGACTGTTGTTGAATAATACATGAATGTAAATGGAGATTGTATGGAATCAGTTGGATAATTCTGAGGAATGCTTTAAGTACACTAAAGAGCCTGAATAGCAGTTAATGGTGCTTCAACTTTATTACTGTTTATTATAGTTGGCAGTTCAGTTGTATTTTTTTCTGCATCAAGTTCTCTAGTTTCCTATAGAACAGCAATAAAATAAGCTTACAAATAATAATAGTCAGATGCACTGTATCCTGTGGCAGCAAAATATTTTTGCATTAAATTGTAGTTCTTGGCAGCCTGAGTTGTGTTTATTGTTGGGCAGCTCCAGCAGATCAATCAGTGCACGAAGGACCTGGCAGACGTCAGCATTTGGGGTTTGCAGGCAAAGAGGCTTTTCTTGTGCCTGGGGAACCCAGTGTGGAGCTTCACAGGGCACCCCTGGAGTGGGGCCAGAGGGCTCCTTCCTCAGCCTTTGCTCAGCTTTCCCTGCTCCTGGCTGTTCTCCCACCCCCATCAACACCAGTGGGATTCTAGGGACCTGTTTTGGGAACTGCTGAGGTAAGCAGGAATATTTGTGCCATGGGGGAAGCAAGCTGGAGGTACAGAGAATGGATGTATGTAGCTGTAGTGCTGGGTCAGTTCTAAGATTTTGCTGGCAATTTAATTTCTTCTGTTTAAACAGCAGAAGTGGCAATCACAAAGGGATTTAACTATCTAACTGCTCTTCTTCACAGATCCCATGGTTTAAAAATGTTTCCCTCACCCATTGCAATTTCTTTTATCATCTTTAGAGCTAAATGTTTGCTACCAGCAGTCATGAGCTGGGAAGCAAATGGAGGAACACACATCCTTCTCTTCACTTGGCTCAGCTTTCCCAACAGGGAAAAAATAAATCTGAACTGTCCCATAAGAAGTGTCACTTTCCTTGCTGGAACAAAGTCATGGCAATGAGTGGAGCTCATGTGGTGGAGGCGTGTCTGAAACTTGCTTTGCAGAGTTTTCCATCGGTATTGCCACATGTGTTCACAAAGATTTTTGGATCCCAGGCTTTAAGTTTGATTAGTAATCCCACTCATCTGCTGGGTTGTGCTAACACTTTGCTCTGTAATTTTAACTCTGCCCTAAGGAATATGCTCTAGTTTCTTATAACCAAGCCAATAATTGTAACGGATTTATTTGCTACGTTGGGTATTGGTAAGAGTATCCAGAGCACTCTGGGCTATATTACATTGTTTTTTGCTTTTTGTGTGAGTTGTAAAGCATGAGTAGCACATATTCTGTGAATCAGGAATAAATTACCAGCTATCTCCAGCGGCCTGTGCAACAAATGCTTCCAGAGTGTTGAAACACTTGCTGCTGACAAAGTACCTTTCTTCCCTGCACATTTCTTTCTTTGCAGGATCACTACTGAGGTCAAGAGTATGAGAAAATCCCACCCTAAATGCTGAGAGATTCCTCCTTAGCAGAAAGAGATTCTGCAGGACCTGCCTCGAGGTGCTGTTGTCCATCTGACTGTGCCTAATGGTTGGTTTATTTTTCTTTCTTTCTTTCAGCTGTCGGACAAGCAACAGGAAGAGTTTGATTGTAACATCCAGCACATCTCCAACTCTCCCACGGCCACATTCCCCTCTTCATGGACACACAGGTAACTCCCTAGGACTGCTCCACCTGGGAAGCATCAGCAGTCAGTCATGGCAGTGAGTTTGAACATACTGATTGATACTCAGCATCAAAGGATGCCCTATGGAAATTACTCTGACTGTGGTTTTTCACCTTCTCTAACTTGTAAGAGGATCTTTATAGTTTCAAGAGAAATGTTTTATGTTCTGCACTTTCTAGTTTGCTTCCATATCCACCCTCCACTCTTCCTGGGGGATTCAATCCTCTTACATCCTGCAAAAGAGCCTGAGATGGAAAACGACGCCAAATAAAATTAGATAAATACATTTCACTAAATCTCTTGTTCTGAGTCTCTGAGCATGGTTAATTTGTGCCAGTGATTTAACTTCAGTTCTCATGAGGAGGAACATCCTGCCTGTTTCCATGTGCCTCTGGCAGCCTAGCAGCTGTGCAGTGTGCCATCTTATGGTCTATGTCTGCTCCTCATGGCAGCATGAGGTGTTTGGAGTTCTATTTCTTTTTGACACTGCTCCCAATTTTACCATGGCAGCAGCTGGGAAATGCTCATTTCAGAGCACATGGGCAGGGGCTTGTTAGTTATTGAAGTGAAGTGTGTGGAAATGTTCTTCCAATGGAAAAAGGAGTAATTCTTCAGAAGGGGTCACACATGCAGATTCAACAGCTTGCCTGAACAGCATGTTCCCTTGTTTTTGTCGCTGAGGGAGGTAGATGGTGTGTGATGACTTTGGTTTTGCTATTTCAAAATGCCAGAGAGGATGACTGGGCTCCAGGTAGGTCCCTGATGGGCACCAGTCAGCAGCAGGAAACAGCTGGAACGTTTGTGGCACATCACCCACAGTGCAGCCTCTCTGCAAACGCGTCAGTGCTGCGTGTGAGACAAGGAATGTTGTTTTCATTGTAGTCACACTGTCTTCCTCCTACATGGCATACATTCTGTAAATGCTTTCTGGAGACTGAGGCAATGCTGAGAAAGAACAGCAGACTGATGGGAGCTCAGCTAGAAGGAGCCATCTGCTTCTGTTTGCAGAGCTTTGCATCCCGAGAGGTGATATCCAGCCTGTTGAAAGGAAAAAGAAGGCTGAAGTTATTGTTCAGGGATGCCCATAAAAGCCTCATTCACTCTTAAGTTTTCGTAAAAATCTGCCACATTTTCTTGGGATGCTATAAAATGTTCAGCTAGGAAATGTTCAGCTTTCATGGAAAGCTAGGAAGATGCTTTAAGTACATTGTTATTCTAAAATGACCCATGATTTTCAAATTAAAATGTTAACAAAATCTTACGGATGGTATATTAAAACCATTTTCTGCTTCAGAATCTGATAGAAAATGCAGGGCCAAAAATGTGTATAGGACCATCTCCTTCCACTTCAAACTCCCTTGTTGCTGTTGTATGGTTATGGTGGCAATAATTTTGTAAAATTTAGTTTAAATAAGGCATTTTTCTTGATAAAGATTCTCCACTTAGTTACATTGTGCTTTTTGCTTTGAAATCATATACATATATAGGTAGTTGGTTTCACTAAATTCTAAATTAGCTCTACAAGTGTTTAACTGAGAAAAAAATGCTTGGGTGATTGCAACAAGATATTGACATGATCATTGGTCAGAAAACAAATGCAGCAATGTTCATAATAGAAACATGTGTATTGTATTTTCTTTTGATTTGCTTTCTCCTCTATTTAAAAATTTAAGTTTTTTCTGGTGGTTTTAATGCTGTTTCAGGCTTTACAAGCTTATAATTTATTAGAAGTATGTGAGTGTCTTCTGAAAGCAAGAGTAACTACTCAGTGGTGTGCCACCTTACTTTAGCAGTAATTTTCAAATATTTCCTTTTTTTCCCCTGATGTTGCATATGGGATTTAAAATTATTAATTGAAAGGGCATCCTTTGTTACCTGCAAGAATAGCCAGTAGTGCAAAGGAAGATAAATTTATTTAATTTGGGTTCTCTACCAGTACTATATTTAGGAGTCTTCCCTGGGAAAAAAAAAATAAAATTATTCAAGAGACAAAAGTAGATGAAATTTAGAGTAGAGTCACAAATATTTTCTTAAGAAATATCATATATGAGGAGTGAATTTGAGAACAGGCTGTGATATTTGTTTAGTATTTGAACAGAATCTGTCAGTCTGTTTGTTCAGGCACACGCAGTGATGAGTTACTAAGAAATGCTGGTGCCTCTCCCCAGCCTCTTTTGTCTTGAACTTTTCTCTTGTCTTCTTAATGCCCATTCTGAGCCTCTGCTACAAATCAAAGGAACAACAAGCATGCAGAGAAACCAGAGAGGCTTTCTAAAATGTTTCTGTTCAGACACCATACTAAAATAAATTCCTAAAATACTAAAATAAACACACTAAAATACAATACACTAAATACACTAAAATAAATAAATGGCAGTAATGTCAGGAGTTACTCTGCTGTACAAGATGTAGAAGTCAGTGGGTGAGATCTAGGAGAGCTGTCTTTCTGTCAGGCAAGCCTAGCTCCTCATGAGCACTGATCCAGGCAGAGGCACTCACTGTCTCCAACAGCATCCCAACAGGATGCCAGGCAACTTCGTGTCCTAGAAAATTTAGATGGAAAGTATTACTTACAGAGCTTTCAACATTTGAGAAAGAAGTACATCCAAACATTTTGAACCCTGCCATGAAATCACTTCTGAATCAAGAGCACTTCAGTGTGCTAGTTCAGTTTTCAGACTGTGTGAAACAGCCTTTTCCAGAATGAGCTGGTACTTTGGCATAAAGAGCTACAGCTCATGGGGAGCTCACTCTGCTGGTTTAGTCTCCCAGATTTGTAGTGGCCAGTTTTAGGAATGCAAGTTTGAAAATTTTGCCTTTATTCTAAATTCTTTTTGTTTTGAAATGAGAGGGGGAAGTAAGGAGGTACACATGTGTATTCCTTAATTTTTTTTTCTATTTCTTTGAATCCATTTTTTTAAATCTGAAAATAACAAAGAGGGTACACCATAAGGTTAATAACTAAATTGCCATCAGATTATAGTTTAAATCAAAAATTTTAAAATCAAAGGAGTTACATCGTAATTTAGTAGTAAAGAGATAGGTAATTACAGCTGGGAAATTGAAACTCAGGCTATTTTAAAATTTACTTTCCACAGCTGTAAGTTATCCAGGTTGCTCTCTGACTTCCAGTGGGGGCACCTGTCACTGCTGGGACCTTTGCCCTGCTCCCATCTGTAATGGCACACAGAGGGAGCTGTTTACAGGCTGCACTGTGAATTAAATGTTTCTGCTATTACACTGCAAGTTCAGTTTCACCTTCTGGCAGAAAAATGGCTATTGCTGAGGTGCCTATTTATTAATTTATTATTTTTAGAGGGTGCAGAGTATGTAACATCCTGCCCTGGTTATCAAAGCTGAGTTTCATCAGCACATCATGCCTGTGATCCTTGGCTGGTCTGAGAGCACCATGGCATTCATTGTTTATGAGACTGGTGGTACACAGGATGCTTTAAATATGGTCATAATTTTGAAATTTGTGTGTGCTGGAAGGCATCTAATTCTGTAGCATGCATATTATCTTTAGCTGCTTGCTTTAATATTCAGCAAATAATTTGAATATCCTGCACAGAAGACCACAGAAACTTAGCTTTTGTGTTTATTTATTAATTTTTATGGCTCTCAGAAGCAGGTTTTACAGCATGGTTCTGATGTGAATTTTGGGGCTCATGACCTATCTGAAGAATGTCATTCATGCTTGTAGGGAGAGCTGAGACTGTCATTGCCTGTAAGGTCTGGTTTCATATTTTGAAGGTAGTGGATTTACAAATGCTTTGGCTCCATCCTTCTTCCTGTGTCCGGAAGATGTGAAGGTTCCTGCCTGAATTATTGGCATTGGTGTTGCTGTGTTGATTTACCTAATGGGCAATCATTCTGTGTAACAGCCTCCCTTGAGACAGGTATTTCAGGTTCAGTAGTAGCCAACTCTAACCCTGGAGCAACAGGGGAATCTACCTTTGCTGCAGAATAAATGGGGTTTCGATCAGCCTTGGTGAACGAGGCCATTGCACTCAGGCTTCTCTTATTAAAATACCTCCATCTACAGCAGATGCAGCAGTGCTGGGAAATATTAGGGAAAGTAGAAATTCCCCTTCTCCCTGTTGTTGTTTTAAAAGCTTCACCCAGACTTGAATTGAGTAGAAAAACTAATTGCTTTTCATTTTAAAACTAGAAGCAAATCACAGGGGATCTAATTAAAATTCCAGTGTCTGAAAGGAAATATGCCATATACATCTGAAAAACTAGTTGCTTAAAAATTAGTAGTATCTCTGTACCACACAGTGCAGGCTCAGAAGAGTTTGAACTCCCACATACTTAATTTCAAAATTTAAAAACTGTCATTACCCAATTTGCTCAGTTATTCCGAAATTCCATTTTGATCATAGCCCAGAAAGTTCAAAGATTGATGAAGATATAAAAAGGCAATGACAGTTCATTGCTGTTTATAACAACATTGGGCAATGAGGTTTTTGATCAAAACTATCATCTTGACACAGTAGTGCTCATTGCCAGTATAGTTTGAAAAATGAGAAGGCAAAGACCAAGGTTTCCAGCAAAGCTGGCAGCCTTCCTTGCTTGGTTAAATCATCTGCATCACCATGGAAAGGCCTCACTCCTGCAGCATCCTAAAATGCTCCCTCAGCTTTCTGCTACCAAGTGATTGGTGACCCTGGCCCTATGTGCTGCTGCCAGGGCATGAATTGTCATGCATGACTCAGTTCTTCACTTGGACTTCCTCAATCCCCTCGGAAGCTTGCAGTGCCTCCTAGACTGGGACTGTCAGACCTTTCCATCTTCTTGTGGTCCAAAAGCAGCAAAATGGTTCTGGTTTTCCACTGTGACCATAAGAATTAAAATGAGTACAAGCTTAATAAATGAAATACCAGAAGTTATTTAGCTATGAGTTTCTGATCACTCTCTCCCCTCTGCACTTGGGATGTACTGGGAATGGGTTAAACAGTATCCAGTTTTGGATGAAGACTTGAATTGTTTTGTATCAACTGTGAACTCATTGTTAGTCTTAACTAATAATATGAAAGAAAACAAAGGCAAAGGAAAACAAACCTGTTGCTCAAACTCTTTGTTTTTAATTTAGTTTGCTCTTGATGAAGCAGATTGTGGAGCGGTCTGGAATTCACTTACCTCTTCAGTTCTCTCATCACCCCATGACACATGTTCCCTCAGCCTGGGGCTGGTTTAATCTCAACCAGCTGCTATTCTTCCCCTTGCAGACTTGCAGACCAGATGGAGTTTGCTGGCCTGTGCTGCACTGTGGCCATCCTCATACCCCAGGAGGTGCCAGCCTGGTCCCCTCTCCTCCTCCTCCTCCCTCCCTGCCCTGGCACACGTGCCAGGTGTGCACACCTGGCCCACACAAGTTGTGCAGAGATGCTGCTGCAGACTTTAGTGCCCCTTTTGTGAGGCTGAAGTGGGAGGGAACATTGCCTTCAGCTGAGCACTGTGCTTATATTCTGCTCCTGCTCAGTGGAACAGCAAAGGTGTGTGGATAACTTGGATTGAAATTAATGTGACTTAATTACAAGCTTAATTGTAAGCTTCAGTAGGTTGCTGGATGGGACTGTAACCTCAGGATCACTGCTGCCCTGTGGGGCAAGCTGGGCAACTTGAGCTTCTGAAACAGACAGGTCCTTTGCAGATGGCTCATACTTTGCAGGTGGCTTTTAAAATAAAACCATTTTATATGGGATCTAAATTTAAAACCATTTCTGATGTACCTTGCAGTGTATTGCTTTTCCAGAATCTATTTTGTTTTCCTGGTCTTATTTTAGTGCTATATTGTTGTGTTTGCACAAAGAAATTGCTGTTGACACTTTTACTATGGATAGTTTCTCTTCTGTTCCTGCATTAATGATGGGACAGAGCAAACCACTTCATGCCCAATAGAATGCACACTCACTGATGTGAAGCTTCTAAATTCATCCATATCTTTGAAATATTTTTGTAGTTAGTTTGTAAATGATCCTGGCTTTCAGAAGGGCTTTCTGCGTGATGGTTGCTTTTTTACTTTGAAATAAAATACATTGCAATAAACACTCACCGTGATTACACACCATATGACAAAGCCCAGAGAAAAAAAGACCACACCAAAAATTAACTGTTTTTTCTTCTTGTCTGTATAGTTTCACTGGTACTTTCATTTTCATGGTAAAGTACTATTTCAGAAAAGTGGTAGTTAGTGTGACTGCTGATATGTTTTAGCCCAATCATCTTACATATAGATAGTCCTTTTATTATGTGCAGTTTTCATGGTATATCCCTTTTTTTTTCTCAGTGAATTTTGCATTCAACTTTAGCATACGTTGGGAAGAAATGCTTTGTTACTGTTTATTTTTCCTGAAACTGTCATGTGTCGCTTCTAACTCAGGTTTTTCATTGACAAGTATTAGGAAAAACTTGTAGACAGAAATTACTGCAAAATAATAAAAGACTCTCTTGTCTATGGGTGGTACATTACTTACCTGAAAGTGGGAAATGAAACATACCCTTTAAATTATTTTAAAAGGAGGAAAAATACTGGCACATGTGTGTCAGAACATTTCTTTAGCAAGCTAGTGCTCAAAACTCAAAGACTCAAAGCTCCATATTTCCAGTTATTTGTGACGTCAATGTGCTGTTCAAAGTCTTTCAGAATACTGAAAACTTACTCCATTTGTTTCAAATGTGAACAAAGTGGTTTTGAACTGTTAATTTTTGCTTTCTTAAACAGGTAGCAGCCCCTTGGACAGTCCCAGAAACTTCTCTCCAAATGCACCTGCTCATTTTTCCTTTGTTCCTGCCCGAAGGTAAGGCAAGATCTGTTCTCTTTGGACTGGCAAGCAAATAGTCTATGCATTTTATTTACTAATGGCCTATGGGTTAGAACATTTTTGATTGTGTTTTACTTTCTTTGATGTCTCCAATTTTGTTTTATTTTACTCCTTATGGCTTACATCTTGGCAGCACTGGAATGTATTAGGGGCTTTTCAGACCTAGAAAAATATAAAGTAAATGAAGCAGTTAATGCTGCCTGAGGAAGAGGCAATGTTCTCCCAGAAGAATGACATGTAGGGCATGTGATATGACACATTATTTAGTCAAAGTGACATTAAAGCCAGTCATTACTAGGGTAATTGTAACTTAGTTGTAGTCCTAGATGTTGCTCTCACTGAGGTGTATTGAAAATGTACTGATCTTCTTTGCTGTGTCTGCACAAAGGTATAAAAATACCTTAAATTAGGTGTGCACAACCCTGTGTCTTCATTCCCTGCCTTCTCACTGGTAGTGACTCCTGACTTCTGTCTGCTGTCTTGGGCATTGATGTCAAGAGAACATTACTGCTCAATGAGGAAAATAGCTGATTATTGAAATTGTGAGTCTAAGAGAACCTCTACAAGAGCAGCACTGAGAGACCCCAGAGTGGAGCTGTCATCTGTCCTGCAGCAGTGCTGGACAGGTGCTGGTCATGCCGTGTGTCAAACTGCTGGGAGAAATCTGATCCCACACTGGTGGATTTAGTGTAAGGAACAGGAATGAGAGAACAGAGGCAGCTGGGAAAAGCAGAAAAATGGTGATTTGAATGTTGAGTCCCAGCAGGTAGGCAGAAATGGATAATGATACAGAAAGTTAAATTTTGTGAGAAAGAAGGAATAGGGAAATTAGAGAGCTCCCAAGCAGTGCTTGTGCATAGGAACTGGGTTATTAGATTAAAGTGTGAGGAAGGTATTTTGGATTTATTAAACTCTGCCTTAGCTGAAAAAAACCCACTTTGTATTAAAAGGATCTGAGAATAGGAAATATGTGATCATCCTGAGAGGAAGTAAGTTTTCTGAGAAAGACAGATTTAACTTGAGGACTAGTTAGAAAAAATGATAAGTCTCAACACTTCAGAAAAGACTAAAGGGTTAGGATTTGATGGAATAAGGTACACTCTTTATCTGAATGGTAGGAGAATCCTGGAACATTTCTCCATTGAGGTGATTTGCTAGAAGACCTGGTGTCCTTGAGTTCTGTTTGAAGCAGACTTTGGTCTTCTAGTCTTATGTAAGAAAATGCTTTTTAATAGCACATGAAATGTAAGAGACTGGATATGTATTTTCCTGTTGCCTCAGAGAGAAAATTAGTGCTTTACCTGCAGCTTAAACAATTCAAATGCACAAATTCACATTTAAAAATTTAAATGTGAAATTTAAAGCCTGATTTGGGTGTATTCAATAAGCTCTGTTGAAATCAACTGAACTTTTACCTGTTTTCAGAGTATCTGAAGTATCTCACAGGAGTTCTGGATCCTGGAAAACAGTAGAAAAGTTGCAGCAGAAACAGCAGTTATTGTCAAAACTTGATGTAATTTTTTGACATCATGTTTCAACTTGATCCTTCAATATGGCTTTCTAAAACTCTGAAGAGTGCTCTTTCACACTTTTCCACTTTTTAAATCTAATTTTTAAAGAAATAGATGAATAAAGGTTAAGCCTGTCCTTTTGAGTACAGAGGTTCATTTTATAGTATTCATGTTCCTCTCTATACTTTTCCTGCCAGGGAAAAGAACACTTAAGCACTGCTTGTTTTAGAAACCTGTTTCTATTTTCTGCTTGCATTACAGCTGAATAGCTATGCCAGCAGTAACAACAGATACATGCTGGATTACCCCATACTGGCATCAGAATAACTTCTATATGATGGAATTAAGGAATTACAAGTATGGTGCCAGAGAAATGGATATTTCACAGTACCCTTTTCATTGGCATTGCCTGGGGTTTAAGAGATCAGGCCCTTGCCTGATTTCCTGCCTTTGCCATCACAGGAATTACCTGTTGTTGGTTTTCTGCCTTTTTTAGTGGTGTAATTTCTTCATTTATTATCCTGTTTGGACATAATTTGTGATTTCCATTCTTTCTTTATAGTTCTTTCTTGAGATGGAATAGGAAACTTGTTTGGAAAGCTTGTGTTATTGTAAAGCCACTACAATTTCCTGCAAGGTTGTCCTTAGTCTGACTTGTGATTAACCATAAATCCCTTGTTAGATACTCTTTCAATGATTGTGTCATAGCCACAACACCATGGGCAGGAATCCTTCTGTTGGAATAAAGAAATGTATGTTGATGCCTATTTCTCCTGATGTTGGAGGAATACCAGTAACAGAAGATGAAGGGGTTTTTTTTAGACATCACATGCATCATTTACTGCTCCCTCTCTCATAATTATTGTACAATTTTTTCCACACAGCCATGGACACAGAGCAGACAGGTAACGTGTATCCCATTGCTGCTGTTTGTGTGTGTGTGTGAACTGTGCTTCTGTGCAGCTGAGCACGTGTCCCTAACAAGTTCATGCTGTAACAACCCCATTTAGGCATTCAGCTTCTAGTCTTTGCAGTAGAAATGGAAAATCTTGACATTTTGGCTTGAAACAATAAACAGGTAGCGCTCTGGTGAAGATGTTTGTTTTTCTAACTCCTTGTTTGAAATTGTTCTGCTTCTTCATGAAATAGCATTTAGCTGCCATAAAAACACCTCCATAATTAACTAATTAAAATATCATTTTAGAGGCAAAATTTGTTGTTTGCATGTCTTTGTTGGGCTAGCAAAGCATCTATAATAAATAAAAAAACCTAAAGGTATCATTCCAAGTGTCTTATCCTGAAGTAATATTGCATGTTGTCTCTCTAAAAGTATGTTTATTAACAAAACATTAAAGTACTTTGAAATGCTTTGCATAAATGTAGGAGGAATTTGCTTTAAAGGTCTTTTCCCTTCCTTGATTTGGAAGATTTTCACTCTTGTCCCACTTCTTTCTGCTAGAGTAGAGCTGATAGGTTTCTCCTGACTCTTAGCACATTGCTTGCCTGGATTGCATCAGCAGAAAACAGCCTAAGGATGAAGGGCTGTGCTGGAATTTTCTAATTGAGAAAGATCTTTTCTTTTAACTTGGTAAAAATGAAAATTCTAAAGTTATTTCAATACACCATTTAGGTATTTCAGTTTTAAAAAAAAATCACTCTTTTCTTTTGCAAGAAATGAGTAAATTGTGCAGCAAGAAACAGTGTTTTGCTCTGGGACTGAAGATCCAAAGTGAGGTTGAATCATTGACATAAATATTTCCCCAGAGCCCCTGTATGTTACAAGAAACTCAATGAAGATTATTGAAGTTAGGTGTTCAATCCCTTACTACAGCATGCTACAACTTTGTAATGTGGATAGTTGTTGTTTTTCAGGGTTAAGAAAGGAATTCCATTTCACTTGAAATTATTTTGAGATTGTTCTTTTACATTTAATTGTCTTGCCAGAGAAATCATCACCTGTGGCTAAATGGGGTTTAGCTGTAACGTAGGCATGCAATAAAAAACTGCATTACAGACTTATTATTTTTTTAATGCATGAAGCATGAGTCTTTTAAAAACTCTATTGACATAATATTCTTTCAGTGATGTGGAACAGTGAGTTTATTTCCCTCTCATTCTAAAATAGATGACAAAGAGAGGTGTGTATCAGTGCCTGAAAATAAAAGGAACTAGAGCTGGAAAAACTGTAAACAGGGGTTTTTATCTTGGTGGGCACTGAACATTTATCTGGAGATGAGGCTTCATGGGTATGGATAGTGGGATGAGAAATATTACTGAGAAGATAACAGCTGAGATTTTTATAATGACTATTTCAGACCTGTACCAAATATCTTATTTTATAATGCACTTGCATAAATGCACTGTATCTGTGTGTACCAAAATGTCCCATGTCTCTCCAAAGTGAGTTAGAACTGTTCTAATTCAGCTTCATGTTATGACCGGTTACTGATAATCTGCTGCAAGAGAAAACCCAAGCAAACGGAACCTGACGTGAGGAGGAGACTTTCAGCATCAATCTCACTGTGCAACAGGACATGGTTGTCCATTTTAAGGACACAAAATGTGGGAAAATAGATCAGAGCTAGAAGTGCTGTGAGACTGAGCTGAATGTAGTTCAGTTTCCATCCTCACTGAGACTGGGTTTGTGGGAAGAAGAGCATTTCAGGGAGGGCAGCACTGATTCTTCTCAAAGCTCTTGTGTAGTTCCTCGGTTCCTCAGTTTTGACATTGGCAAAACAAGACCTTTCTGCAGTGTCTCCACAATGTTTTGGATGTTTTCCCTGAGGAACATGTTTATTTGGCTACAATAGGGAAGTAACTGCTGATGTTATAGTGACTGGAGGAGAAGGGACCCTAGGTGAGATTTCTGTGATTTACTCGTGTATTTGGAGTGAGCCCCTTGGCTCTGTTCCTGTTTACTGGGTTTAATTTTCCAGCTGTGCCAGGCACTGTGCTGGGCAGGATGCCCTCTGAGTAGCTAAACAAATTAATCTGCTTTCAGTTGATTCTTGAGCTAATGTAATTTTTTTTGTCCTCAATCTGAATCTTCATTTGGAAGACAATGAGCTGCATAAGTATGATAAGCATGAGTGTCTTTTTCAAAGAAGTTTGCAAGGAGCTGTTTGTATTTGTCTGTTTTAGGAACTCCAAGTTTTGTACAAGTACAAAGCATCTACTTAATGCAGGATTCTGGTGCCCCTTTGCTTTAGCTTTTCCGAGGTCACCTAGTTTTGCTTTTAAAACTTACTCTAATTGCTTTTCCACAAGTGTGATTGTAAATAGGATACCTGATTTATCTGAATAACTCAAGGCATTAATAAAAGTGTGAGGTTAGGAGATACAGAGGAGAAGCTTGCTTGTTTCTCTCCAGAATTAGCCACCCTGTGTTCCTGACTGTGATTTCCCTCCCGTGTTTTCCCCAGAACGGACGGACGCCGCTGGTCCTTGGCCTCCCTTCCTTCATCTGGATATGGCACAAACACTCCCAGTTCAACAGTTTCAGTAAGTGACACAGACTTTTCCAAGCAGTTCAGTTTGTACAAACACACCCTAACAAATCAGCTTCTGAGTCTCTACTAAAATACTGGATCTTTCTTCATTGTTTTGCTAACATTATTTAATATACTAATTATTTTAAAAATTATTTTAATTATTGGTTCTGCTGCTTTTTTCCTCCATTTCCCAGCTCCTATCATCTTGCACTTTGCCTTCAGCATTGGTGAAATCCCAGTGCAGCACTTGGCTCAAGGGATCGTTTGAGAGGCACAAAGTCTCCAAAGTGGCAGGACTCAGAGATAGTGCACAAATACCTTCCAGCTCTCAGCTTTTTATAACTGGGGAATGAAATTCCTGTCTGCTTTCAAGTACTTAGTCTGAAAACCTCTTCTACTAGGCTAGCAGAAAGAAAAATTGATAAGCCTCATCTGTTATTCAGCTCCAGTAATTTGAACCTCCTAATGAAGCTTTCCAGTTCTTACACCCATCATTAGAAAGTCTGGCTGCAGTTTGCTTGAGTTCTGTCAGCTACACCTACAAGCTGGCAGCACCACGTTAAGCCTTGTAACTCTGACATGCCTCCTAAAATGAATCTTACTCTTTATTTAAGTCAGCTCAGCATTGTGGTTATCCACATTAGAACGTGGCAAAGACAAACATAGGAACATTAGAACTATAAAGTACAAACTTAATGTAACATGCTTTTGTATGTGTCTTATGGTGTCTTCAACTGTGTGGTAACAAATCACTGCCTCTTTCCATAATACTGATCATTTGATTTTGTATTAATTATTTAGAGTATGCTCCTAATAATTGTAACACCTTTCTTAATTAGGGCTCATTACTACACGTTATACAAATCTTACACTGTATCATTGTTTTCCTTGTGAACTGTTCTAAGTTCATCCATAAACTTTCTACTGCCTCTCAAACACAAATTTATAAGGTTTTTTGGGGGTGAGTGTTAAATTCAATCTATATAGAAAAAGAAGAAATTGGGGTCAAAAGTTTCCTTTTAGCTCCTTTTCGTATGAATAGATATGATTAAAATTTGATTCTGCAATGTTAATCTTATCTCTATAACTTCATTTGTTCAGACACATTCTTGCAAACTCCAGTTCACACAATTTCTACTATTTGTTACCTTTTGAACTTCAAGACAGTTGTTTTCTTGTTGAGTTTGGGATGCTTTTTGTCTCCTTGGAAGACAGGTGACCTGATTTCAATGTGCATACAGATATGTGGGCAGGAGCATACAAAAATGTACATGAAAAAGATGTCCCTGGTTTCACTGCCACACATTATTATATATTCAAGCACTTAAGTGCAGTTGTTAAGAAGGGGCTCTGCTTTGGCCTTTATAGTCTTAGGTTAAATCTTTATGGGCATAATCCATGTCTAAGTCCTCTTCAAGCTATGGGAGCATGGAGCAAGTACAGTTACTTTCCATATGGATGGCATCCAAAAATAGCTTGGTCATTGGTAGTCACTGTGACAACTTCCAATTTGCTTGTGATGACACTTTTGGAGGCCAAACTGTAGTTTTTAAAGAGTTTGTAGTTTGACCAGACTTAAAGTGGATGCCTGTGGAGAGAGAAAAAGTAACGACACCAAAAATCTGTTGGAAGCATCAGTTCTTGCTTTGAAATTGGGACATCAAGGCCACTTTTAGAAAGTTCTCAGCTTTCTGGCATGAGAAAGCTGAGAACTTTCTAAAGTTCTATATTTGTTTCTGTACTCAGTCATCATATTTATCTCTTTTCATGTTCTCAGAAATAGACCATTTTGATTAATGTTTTCCCATTAAAAAACCCCAAAAATTAACAAATCTGAGATAGACATGTCACATAGAAAGCATCAGTTCAAATAGTAATTTTTCAAAGTGCAAGTAACAGGGAAGTGTAATGAGAAGCATAAAGTGATAGTTGTAGTTAGACCTGAATTCAGCTTCATTCAAGAAATTGGTTGAAACATGTAATTCCAAGGCTTTTATTTTTTTTCCCTAAGTGACTAAGTTCCTCATCTCTAGACCTTTTGCTGGTTCAGTAGTAGAAAGACTTTGAAATGGGCTGTTTAGTAAGCAGTGATGCAATTGTTGGAGCTATTAAACCTGGTATTACATTTCTAAGCCAATCCTATTATCTCGGTATTTCACAGATTAGAATTAATTTGAATTGATCTGAATAACACCTCTAAAGTTGATAAGCAGTGTTATTCCTGCATAGACTTGGAAACTGAAGTAAGAGTCACTGAAGGGGCTTGTCAAAAGGACACAATGAATTAGTGCTGCAGATAGGAACTTAACAGAAGTTTGGGTTTCCATTTCATACGATCAGTCCTCAATATTGTTTCTCTCTCAAGCAAGAAAAGGAAGCCAGTAGACCTTTGCTCTGGTGGATGTGCCAGTGGAAAGTGAAATACCAAGAAGGGCCCAGTCCATTCTATGTCCTGCTGTTTGAGTTTTTGTATGAGAGCAAGAGCTGACCCCCATCTCTGTGATCAGAGATCACCTGCTGTACCAACCTACTGAACAGCCCAAGGCATTTACCTAGTCCTAGGGCAGGGAGGACTTGTAGATTCTGCTTTATTTTTTACTTCCAAATGAGGGATGACACTTCAATCAAAACCAAACCACATTTACCCTTTTCTTACAAATCATGAAGACCAGATGTATCATCAGACCAACTCTGAAGAAGCTGGAGAAGACCTTTCTAGTTAGGTGAACATAAAATAATCAGTTAGATGGGCAAGTACACAATTATTTTTAAACAGTTAATCTGCTCTTCATTTTCTAGTTGCAGTTAGTTTACAATCAACAGTAATATAGATTGATTTTTTTTTTTTTACTGGAGAATAGTTGGCTAATTCTGCATCCGTAATTAAGACACCAGGGGGATATTTGTATTAGTCTGCTGCAAATATTGAGTAGTGTGATGTGATTACCTGAAAATCAATACTTCAGAAGTGTTTCACTTTGCTTTCATGCTTTTTCACAGAAAGGTCATATGCCTTAATACTGCTAGAGAAGGCCTTGGCAGAGAAAGTCCATGGTCTTTATCTTCAGGGCCTTCATTAATTATTCTCTGAAATCCTAAACTTTGTGATCTGATTGTTTTTAGGGAGAGGAAGTGGAGGGAGGATTTTGCTGTGCTGGCCATGGGTTGACTAGCACTACTTCCCCAGTGATTTTGCTGTTGGGAAACATAAAGTTTTTAATAATTTTTCTAGATTATAAGTTTTGATTTTTTTTTCTTTCTAATTCAAGTAACTATGTGCTAACCTGGTTTGTTTTGAATCAGACATGTATTTGCAATACCAGAACTTGGGTATCTGTTAAACCAGGTTTTTAAATGTCTTTAGTACTTCTTTTTCTGTAAAATGCCTCTGTGCAGTGCAGTGGGAGTGGATCTGGAGCCAATTAAATTTTTGTCTAAAATAGGATCTTTAGGTTGATATGTTCTTATATTACCAGATTTTCTGTTTCTTACAATACTTGGAATAGCTACACCATTTGAACATTCTATGTGACTTGTTCATCTCAGATTTGCTGGCTGATTGGGTTTTTCCCCTCAGAAAATGTCAATCCAAATGATCTAGCCATATGGCAAGAGACAGATATGCTTTCTTTCCCATGCTAGGTGAGTTAAATCTTTGGTCACATGTGTTATATCATGTATAACTCCCTCCTACCAGTACTTCTGGTACTAGGATCTACTTCTTCCAGTCTAAGTGAGGGTTGTTGTAGCAAAAGGAAAAGTTTTTCTGTTGGAACAGTGTACATAATTAATTTCATCAGATAATAAGGAGCTGTGGAACTTAGGTCAGGGTGATGTTTTTAATAAGGCCCACTGGTGTTGTTCAGTGCTACTCTGATTATTCAGCACCTTTTTTTTTCATTTTCCCTCTTGTTTTTAAAGAGAATTTTTAATTTGTCCTTACGTAATTTATTTTCTTCTCTAAAATGGAAAGGGGCATTGAAGAATCACACACACACAAAATACATTTCTTAGTCGACCTTCAGCTTTTTCCCCTGGAATGTCTAACTTTGATGTTATTAGTATTTTCCACAAATATTTCCACAAATATTTCTTTTACTCTCAGGTTTTATGAGGTTCACAAATTAAAACAGTTTCATGTCTATTATTGTCACAGAACATGAGTCATATAAATGCATCAACTTATTTACAGAAGAATAAAATGTTTAGCTCACTGATGAGAAACTTTGTTAGTTTTAAAAGTCAGATACTTTATTTAGTATTGGTTCCCTGGTTAGAGGAGAAGCCTGATGGAGAAATAAAATCCTGATCATTTACAATAGCAATTTGCAGTGAGAGCCAATAACCAAAAAAATCTGAGGTCTACACAGCTCCATAGCATTTTGCATGCCATGAAGCTCCTGAGCTAAGAGAATATGAGGGAAAAGGAAAGAAAGTTGCTCACCACTCCAGGAACCTCCTTGTCCTTTCCTGAGTAGTGCTGGTGCTCACGTGCCTCCCTTTCTGTCTCCTGATAGTAAATTATCTGCATGATCAGATGTGCTGGTTCCAGAATCAGATGCAATGGTTCCCTAGCCCTCTCCCAAAGTTTTCCTGATCTCACAAGCTCTGTCATTGAATGTAAGGGTTGGCTTAGCCTGACAAGAGCAATAGAAAGAGGCACCTGGTCTGATAAATAGCTTTCTTTTCCGCTGGAGTGCGCAGTCTGGCAGAGTCCGTTCCTCTTCCATTCATTAGCTGACCCCTATGCATGCGTTTAGTGCATTTCTTTTCTGTATTTTTTTCTGTACTCAGTCATCATGCTCATCTCAGGAGAAGCTGCACCAGCTGCCCTTTCAGCCCACGGCAGATGAACTTCATTTCCTGACAAAGCATTTCAGTACTGAGAGCATCACTGATGAGGAAGGGCGCCATTCTCCAGCCTTGAGGCCTCGCTCTCGCAGTCTCAGGTGAGCTTTGGATTGCTTGTTGAATTTTTAAGATGTTGGACACATTTATTGCATTTCTATATGTGCTTTCAGATCTAAGAACAGTTACTAGTTACTTGTAGTTGCTTTGTTGCATATGTTTGAAACTTTTAATCAGCATTTAACTCACCTCATCTGATCACAAAGGATTTTTTTCTCACATTGCTGAGCTTTTGGATTGCAAAGTGGTTGGTATGCTCTGCTTTTGTATTTTCACAATAACTCTATGATCAGCAAGTGTCTCAAACTAAATGTATAGGGTGTAGATTTCCTTTAGTGAAGTTTCTTCTCAGAATTTTGCTGCAATATCATAAGGATGTGGTTATAACCACTTTTAATATCTTTTCTGGCAGCGCTTCAGAGTAGATAAAGTCAAAACCTTAAATGGAGTTGCACCCCAGCATGATTTTGTAATAGTGCTGAAAATGTTTCTGCTACATTAATAGTTGAATAATTTTACTTTTGGTTCAGAGAATTGGTTGTTTAAAGATAACAGTCCAGGTTATTTCCTTGTAGTTGATTTCTCCATACATAAACCAGAAGCAACTAGAATTTCATCTTTCACAGAATTACAGAATGGCTGAGGTTGGAAAGAATCTCTGGAGGTCATCCTGTGCAAAACCCTATTCAAGCAGGCTGCCCAGGGTCATGTCCATATAGCTTTTGAGTATCTCCAAGAACAGAGATTCCACAAACTCTCTGGGCAATTTTTCTGCAGATCTTTAACAGTTATGTGGAATCAATCCACAAACACTTTGTATCATGGCAAAAGCCTCAAGTTTTGCTATTCCTTTAGTGCTGGACCAAGTGAATGAAAGTCTAGACACACCTTGTGAAAGAAAAGGGTTTTTACAAGCAGGATGGAAGGAGGTGAAGTCTTCATTCATCTCAGGATGCTGGAGGTGGATATCACCTTTAAATTAATGGACAATATTCAACAACTCTGCCAGCTGTAATTGCTGAGTCAGTGTGCCCAGCTCAGGACTTGGGTGGGAATTTGTAAAAGTAGGAAGTGAAACAGGCCAGGATAGTAACAAAACCCACAGTGAATATCATATCATGGCAGAGCTGACCTTTCAGGATTATTTGTAATTATTTGTATGTTCTAAACTTCAGTGCAGGCTGCATGGTAATTGCATATGGCCCTGCTAAGTGTAGTTACACAGTAATTTACAGGAGCAGGTGAGTGCTGTGGGTAGTGGCACACTTAGCCAGAGACCTCCTCAGTGCCATGTAGTAAAGACTAATTGTAAATTCTGTACTAAGTCCCTTTGAACCATAGTCCTGCCACTGATAACCTGCCACTGATAACCTGCTGAGCAGTGTAACTGTAGTGGCACCAATTCTCTAGGGGTGAGGCAGCTCCTGCAGACACACTTGCTAAAGTAATGGTTGTCCTCTGACACAGGTGTCATCCTGTTGTAGAAGACACTTCTGCTAATGCAAGAATGATAAACATGACCACGTAAAGAGCCCGATTTTATTTTCTTCCTTGTTAATATGGGTTATCAGGTTGCAGAGAATTTTGCCTCTGTGAGCCAGTTTGAAGCAGACTGATCATGGAGTAGGTTTATAATTTGTGGTGGGATGAGATCAATTCAGTGTGTCATATAACTGATTAATCTTCTTCTCCTGAATACCTTTTCTGGCTCTCTCATGGTTTTTAGTATGAAAATGTCCAGCCTTATTGGTATTCCAAAGCTTAGAATGAAGTAATTTAATTTTTTCAACTCACTGTGCCTCATTTGGTTTTCATTTTGCTTATTGCCAGTACTGTGATGCTGTGTGACTCTAAAGCACCCTTGCCACTACCAGGCATTCATGCTGGCCCTTGCACCTCCAAGGAAAATGGATAGGTCACTCCAATCAACTGCAGCAATGTTTGCAGGAGCAAAAACCCTCTCACAGAGGGGAGCCTGTGCTTGTAAACAAATACTGAAATACATGAAGACCAGACATTGTTCACTGCACAAAGCTTGCTTATTTATTTGCCCATACTTTAGAGTTACCTCACTTGGTGAGAAGATATTTTCACTTACTTAAAAAATAAAAGCTGAGAACAGCTTTTGTTTTTCAACATTGAATTCAATTAAGTAGTAATTTCCTAAAAATGTATTTCTTCACTCAGTGGTCTTGTTTGATCAGCTTTAATGAAAAGCAGATGAACAAAATACATCAGACATTTCCTTTAATTGGCAGCCATGCCTTTATAATTTAAAAGATGGTGTCATAGTTAATGTGTATTCATTTTCCGTCCTATATGACTGCAGCCTTACATCTGTTTTTGAGAGAGGAACTAGCATTTTGAGATGTCACTGCCAAATGCTGAGATTGGTTTTTTGTCTCTGTAATCCAAGATATTTTTTTTTAGAAGTGTCAGATGATCCTTTTATGCTCGTAGGTATAGAATATTGCCTAGATGTAACTTTTGGAAAAATACACATACTTTTTTGGCTAGAAATGTACCATTTTCTAGCTGCAAATGTTCTATTCATACAGAGCACTCTTAATGATCAAACTGGATGATAAAACTAACAAAGTGTGCAGTCATGGAGGGTGCACTGACAGGTTGGTAGCACCTCTGCTTTGCTTGAGGTGTTCTGCCAGTGTGCCTTGAGGATACTCATCTTTTATTTAATCATGCCTTATTTGAAATGCCCAGAATTTCTGCCCTGAAGAAATGGCACTGGCTCTTTCCCAGCTGCTTTCCTGTGCAGGGGGAAGGAGGGAACAAGAGACCAGCACTGAAATGCAGGGGTGTGACATCCTTATAAAGCTGCTTGCAAAATCCAGGAGCCTGTTCTCTCATCTGTCTCAAAAAGGTCCAGTACTCATGTGCTCAGTCAAAGAACATATTTCCATGTGAGCCACCTGTTTTGGTTCTTGTTGTGTGTCTTCAGTAGAAGAAAAGTCTTCTTTATTACCTGCAGAAGTAGCTCCTAAATATCATCTCTCAACTGTTCTCTCTCTCTCTCTTTTTTTTTTTTTTTTAAATAATGCAACCTTCAAATTCTTTCAAGTTATTGACCAACAGGGAGATCCCCAGGCTACATTTGTTATGTTCAGATCAATCCTGGGCATCACCTGAACAAGATTTTTTTTCTCCCTGGAGTAAAATGCATGAAAAGTTGTGAATACTTGCACGAAACTTGGCATCATTACTCTTTTTAAGTTAAAGAGATGCTGCCTTCCATCTTTTCCCAGTTCTCTTCACTTGTCATCTTTAGCAGTTGCTCACATGTGGGAATGTGTGGAGAATGTCAGAGATAAAAGTAGAGTTAACTAATAAAGACTTTTTCAGGAGCTGCCTTTGTGCAGTCACTCAGCCCACCAATCTGCCCATTTTTCTTGATCTCTTTTAGTATTTCAGGATAATGTTGTCTAGGTAAAAAGGGCAGAAGATTGTTGCAGTGAATTTTTATATAGTTGAAGTAGATGAGATCATCCTTCTTCATCTCTTTGCTGGGTAGTGCTTTTTAAATGCAATCCTCCAGCCTGACTTTTAGCATGCTGGATCCTGCTGTTGAGAATATACAGACAAAACAACTGGAAAATACCAAAAAAGACTCCTGATGATAAAATGCCCAAGAAGCAATAGGTGTTGTGAAAACCAGTGGCCCACACAGTCGATTTTTATCTTTCATCCTGCAGGCTGTGGGGCTCTCTCATCTCAGTGCACTTCAGAGGCAGCTTTAACCACTTGAGTAATCGTGGTGTGTTCATCCCTTCACGCTGCTCCCAGGCAGGGCCATCCACCACAAGCTGTGGAGCAGGGATTCACATCCCCATGGATTTGGGGAAGGATAATAGTTTTATATTCTACAGCAAAAGGCATCTGTTCCTTCTGAAAACACATTCTAACTGTATTACAGATAATGTTGGTCTCTTTTTTTCCTCTCTCAAGACTGTGTCCTGTGAACTTGACTTGAAAAGGTTTTTCAAAGTGGTCGGTTTTATATTTATTAACTTTTGGGTTCACTCACCTTCTTTTTCATGGTTTTCTGATATGAAGTAAACTGGGTATCCTTTATTTATTCTTTGCTCTGCTCATTACTCCAGCTTTGTGTTTTCATTCTGATGCAGTCTCAGTCTTTGCTGGCACGCATAAAACCCCTGAAATATTGGAAAGCAGAAGTTGCAGCCCCTGCTGTTGGGGAAGTTTTCTGACTTCTAGTATTAATGTAACTTTCATTACCTCAAAGATTTAAATATTTATTTCTTGGGAGAAGAGGAAGTCTCACCTTCAGCAGAAGGCTTATCTTAGTGCCTACTTTATCCAACTTTAGCTCTCTAGTTTTCAAATTCTTTATTTTGTGTGTCTGGAAATGACAGAAAATTAAAGCCTATAGTTTTAAGTTTCCTATGAGAACTGACTTTGGTCATATCCTGTAAATACAACCTAATTAAACCTTTATAGACAGTGTGAAAGCAGAGGGAAATGCAGTGCTTTCAGCTTTTTTGCTTTTTCCTAATAAGCACAGTTATCATAGTGAAGGAAAAATTACCTATTCATAAACATGTCAGTTTTATTTAGTCACCCTTAAACTAGATTTTGTGAGATTTAAGTTATTGCGTAAATGTTGCTCCTCGAAATAGCTCTCTATAAGCTATTTTCACTTTGAAGCATCAGATAAAGAGACATGAGTTTTGACAGGTTGAAGGCAACAGAAATCTTTGTGGGAGATAGATATCCCTGAAAATCCACCTCCACGTTGTCTCATAAAGTGGAGGAAGCGTGAAGGAGGGGAAAAGAGAGAGTAGTTTTTCATTCTGCTGTTAAGCTTAAGGGGACAGACATTATTCTTCTAATGCCTGCTCTGCTGAAATGAAAAACTCACTGACAATAATCACTTCTTTGACCTACCTACCTGCACCAAGAAAAGGGAAGGAGCTTGCCTTTTGTCTTAAAATGTTATGCACGTGCACAGCGTGTGTTCTCTGTTTTGCAGAAAATAATCTGTTCTTTTGTGAGGCTTGAAATTTTAGACTGGTTTGGTTCTGCCTGTGAAATTTTTGGTGTTGGGTAGATGTGTGAAGCTTCTGCATTTGAAAAGATGTCATGCCAGTAAAATGTCTTAGACTCCTTTTATCTTATTTCTAAATTTCCTTGTGTTCTCCCTTGGTGGCATTCAGTTATCTGCCCAGTCCTTGTTCCCTTTTCACCTGGTTGTGTCCTAGAGGTGCTGTAGAGAACCTGGCAGTACTTGGCAGGTAGCCTTTGGTTAGTTAGGTATCCAGCTAATTAGTTCCTTAGTTTCCCAACCTAAGAATCCACATTAGAAATGATGGTGCAGTATATTATGTTGCAGTCTTGCTATAGTCAGCTAGACATTTAATTCGACCTGGTACATTGAGCAAATTTTATTTCAGGTGACAATGCGCACCTTGATCCAAAGTTTTATCCAGAGATTTTTGGGTATTCTGTTGTTTTGGTTGGTAGAAAGTGGTAGAAGGTGAGAGACAAAACTACAAATGCCCAAGGAAGCACTTTCTTGCCAATTGGTGTGCACAGACATTGTTTCATAAACAAAAGCAAACGCAGTAAATTCTCCTATCATGGTTCTCCCTAAGGAAATGCTACATCTGCTGGCAGGACAGCTCAAGTAGCCTGATTTCTGCAGAGCTCTTAATTTCCTGTATCCATATGAATAAAGTGCCTTGAAAGCAAAAGGCAAAATCCCTCATGTTTTATTGTAGCCCTAAGACAGCAAATACTTAAGCATGTGCAAATTTTAGTGTTAAAGTGAAGTATGTGTGTGCCTCAATATTTCTGTGTAAGTATCAAAGGGCTTATATATACTTGTAATTTATACCTCACTTAGATCACACAGAGAAAAATTACATCAGAGAAAAATAAATTCTTCAATAACTGTGTTCACCAAGTCCTCCAGCTCCATATGAAGTACCAGTAAACAAGTGTGGTGTTTGTGTCAGCATGTTTTGTCTTAAGAGAAAAAAGGATGAGGATAGCAGGCTAAATGTGCAGGGGAATTTGCTTATAACTCTGCAATTTAAATGTTTTTACCCGAATGTTTAATTATGTCATACATTACATATGAATAGAGATGTAAGTTTCTTTTTAAAGAAAATTCTTCTTGATTAAAAATAGCTATCTATGCAGCTTAGGGAAGTTGATGAAAATGTCTTTTTACTTGCTATTCATAACATCCAAATCAGTTTTCTTCTTCAACATAAGGATTCAGTGACAGATTTAATCTGAAGTGCATTTTCTCAAGCTAAGGGATAAGCAGTAATAAAAACAAGACATGATGTAATTCATGGAATTTCAGTACAAGGCATGAAAAGAGTTTGGTACTGCTACAGTCTGTGACCCAATGAGTTAAATTTTCTTTGAATTGTTAATATATGTTGCCAAAAGAATGGTTTTGCTCTAAATAGGTTAGCAGGAAGGTAGTACCTGTAATGCATTCCAAGTTTAAAATGCATTTATTCCATTTAGAGAGATCGATTTCATCCTTCACTAGAAAGTTTGAAATGCTTGAAGGCATTCAAGATAAAATTGTACCTTTTGACATAGAGTATTTTTAGGAGTATTTAGTACTAATAATTTAATATCTTAAAATCATGAAGGCAATGATCATGTAAGATGCCAAATAATTGAAGCCCTTGTTTGTCTGGAACGTTGAAACGAGGTAGCTGGAGCGGTGAGCTGCTGCAGGCGATCTGTGGCTGGGGATTATCTGCATTACCTCATCCGCCTGTCCTTGGTGGCAGAGTGAGTCAGAGCCCTGCATACCATCAGATGTGATGAAACAAGATGCAACCCTTCTTTAAAAAACCCACCCAAACAGTAACATAAATGCAGCTTGTCAAGATTTACTGTCCTGTTTTTTTTTTTGGTGGGCATTAAAGTTTCTTGCTAACTGTGCATAAATGCATATGGATCCATGGTGTAATGTGCATCAAGGGAGTGCAGCTCTCATAAAAGTACTCTGTCCCTGTTGCCTGTGGGATTTATTTTATATGTAAGATTTAGCTGAATAACAGTGCTCGTGCACTATCCTTCAAAGGAAAACAAATCTTCTCAACTTCTTTACTTCCTATTGCCCTGCTCCCTTCTGGCACTGGAGACTTCAGAGCTCACTGTGGTTTCTTTTGGAGTGGGGCTGCTCCTGCTGCCATGGAGGGCAGTCACAGGATGAGGGGAATAGCAAATCTATCTGCAATAAACACACTGGGGTTTTGCAAGCTTCTGTGTTAGAGTTTGCAACCACTGGAAATGGAATAGGGGGGTTTCTGCCAGAGCCTGTGGGGACAGGGATGTCAGCATCTCCAGGAGACTGCAGACTGCCACTGCTTGCCAGGATCTTCTCTGAGGTCCAGCATCTGCACAGTAATGAAGCGAACTCAAAGCTTTGGAAGGGCTACAGTCAATGTGGCAGCATTATGATCAGCACTGGGTTTTGAAGTTTTGGTGTGGTATCTGTAAATGATAATGTGATTTCTTTTCTCCTCCAGCCCTGGTCGCTCTCCAGTTTCCTTTGACAGTGAAATAATAATGATGAATCATGTGTACAAAGAAAGGTTTCCAAAGGTAAAGAAATAATTTTTGAATAATGCATTCAATGAACTTGTGTCCAAGCTCAGAATTAGTTTATAGTGCTGGCTGGAGAAGGAGTCCAGCTTTTACTTCCCATTTCCAAGCAGTGATTGAGAGTTTGAAGCTGCCTCCTCATCTTCATATCTTAATTCTACAGTAGAAGAAATAGATTTGGTAGATGTAGAGATGAGGATGGAAAAGGCTGAATTGGTTTTTTTTGTTTGTATTTCATATTTGCTAAATTTCTGATGTCTGCTATTGGCACGAGAAATTCTCACTAGAGTGAGAAGAAGGGCCATGCCTTGGCTTTTTAAAAAGCTGGATAATGAAACCTGTGGAAGAAAGTTAAAAGTCAAAATCTCATTGAAATGAGTGTAGAAGATTGTGTATCCCACAGCTGTCGATATGGCCATTCCTTCCTGTTCCACCACCAGCAAAAATAGATGTTTCTCTGGAGACAGGATATCAGGGCTTGTAGTGATAGAAACGCCGTGTGTTTCTTGCTTGGGGCAATGATTTTCAGCTTCCACAATCTTGTCTAAAAGTTCTGAAAACTGCCTCACATCTTACATCCTTACTTTGGAGACCCAGGGAGGAATACAGCCTCAGGACCAAGATGTTTTTTATGGTCATTTACATTTTCAGAAAGCATGTTTTGATTAATTTTTGTTATTTGCTCATGTGAATATAACTTTTGCCTCTGATGTGCTATCTTGATTCTCAGAAAATGCTACTGTATTTTGGAATATTTTTTAAGCCTTGTGCCATTGGATATTGCAAATGTTTCTTTAGCACCCTACTTGTTTATGCTTTAAGGGCTGCCTTAGTAAAATTCAGGATTAATTTCTCTTTATTCTGCACTTTTAGGCCACGGCACAGATGGAAGAACGGCTGGCTGAGTTTATTGCCTCCAATGCTCCTGAGAACGTGCTGCAATTAGCAGATGGGGTCCTAAGTTTCATTCATCATCAAGTTATTGAACTGGCCAGAGATTGCCTAGATAAATCACGTGAAGGTCTTATTACTTCTCGGTACTTTTATGAGCTGCAGGAAAACTTAGAGAAACTTCTCCAGGATGTAAGTGCCCTCTGGAAAGTAGAATATATTATTTTGATTGAAACTTTAACCAATAAGCCAGAGCTTTGATTTAAGGAGAGACAGTGTGGATTCCAGGGGAGGGGCAGCAGGTGGGGGGTGTCAGGAGATCTGAGATGTTCCAGTCTCCTGGAAAAGGATCTACTGTGGGAATATTTGAGTAAATCACTTCACCTGGGAGCTTTGTTGGTACAGAAATTAAATGTGAATATGAGTAGGTCAAAGGCAGTCTTTACCATTTATGAAAATTGGGTTTATTCAGCTGAACAAAATTACTGAAATCTTTTCTCATGAACTTCAGGACTCTGAATGGCTTACTGATTACAATAGAGCCTTCAAGGAGTGAAAACACCATAGTTATTAGTGTTGCTGTAAATTTTTCACAAAAGATTTTCTTGAGCTGAACGTAATCCAGTTGTGGGCTTTTAGTACTTGGATGTGTTTTGTGGCATTCAAAGCATATGAAAATACACAAGGGGGCGTAATTTTAATGCAGTCTCAGTATGCTTCAGCTACTCATTAAAATTTGCTCTTTCCCTTCAACATGAAAACAATATTAAATTTCAAACATCTCTTAGAATTTATGCCATAACTGTTGTGAAGAGTCTGTGGTATTGCCAATTGCTGAGTCCAGACCTCTGTTTAGGAATATCTTCCTAATCCTCTGCTTTAATGATACAGCGAGCTGAAAAAACTGATTTTATAAATATTGCATTCTCAGATAGCAAATATCACAGAGACACCTGGAAACAGAACATCTAAAATACTTTGTTTTCTGTTATGATTTTCATTTTATTTTACCTTTATTGATAAGTTTGCCAACTCACTGGCATGAATTGCACTAGATTGTGTCCCTTTGCCACTCTTTTCAGACATGAGAAAAAGGCAAATGAGTAAAAATACTATATTAATATACATTTGTTGTATTAAAGAGCTTTGTGAAAGCTGCAGGAACTTCCCTTGTATCAGCTAAATTTTTTGGCTGCCCCATTTATGTAAGTGTGGCTGTAATTTTTCTGGTATTTGTTATGCTTGAGAGAAAAATGAGTCATGTTTGGATCTGTGGTGTTCTGCTTGGATGGGGAATATAATTTTGACAGACCAAGAGAGGAAGGGAATGTGTTTTGAGGGTCTGTATGATTGTCTGCCTATTGGATATCAGGAACCACTTGTGGATCCCCCTTCTATCTCCAGAGTCTGGAAGCAGAGTATTTGCACATGTCAGCTGTGAAATAAGGGATCAGGTCTCTTTGAGTGATGGTTTGGAAGTTGGGAAGGTTTCATTAAGAGTGACTTTGTATGCTCAGCAAAATCCCTTATGTTTCAGGGGCACAGGGGGGACTACAGTGTGTTTTACTGCTTTTGGTAGCAGATCCTTGGAGCCTGAAACTCTCCCTGTCCCTGACTTTCCTCCTGTGTGTGGACAGTGATTTCTTACGCCATAAGGAACTGAGAGAGCCATAAATTAGGGCTGGCCACTTCCAGTCTGCATTTTCAGTCCTGTCTTCTGGCCTGAAGAGGTTAATCAGGGTCTCAGAGAAGGTGTGGGTCAGATAAATCAGCTTTTCCTTTTTTCCCCTTTCCCTCAGAACAAATCCTCAAAATATACTTCTTAAATGCCCCTTCCCCCTTGATCCTACAGGTATTATCCTGCTGCTCTGAAATACTGGGAAAGGTGTCATTGAACTGTGATTAGAGGAGATACAATGGCCATCTGAGCTTGCTCAGGAATTGACATTTGGGGCTTTCTTTGCCCTCTTCCTACTTAACATCTTCTGCAGAGTGAGGGCGAGAGAGGGGTCATCTCTTCAGTGTGATTGATTTACTCTGGGAAGTAAGGTGGGCTAGAGGTGATTAAAGGAAAGTTTAGAGAGGCAGAACAGGCTGGGAAGGAAGGGAACAAAGACATTAAAGACATAGGAGGAAAGACAAAGGCTTCATTCCACATCTTTCTCATTTGTTTTTTTTTTTTCCTGTCCTATGGATTTTTCTGTTCCTTAGCTTATCATATTTTAGATTTTAATATTTAAGAGCTACTTATTTCCTCTGCTTGCCTAGTGTGTGCTTTGCACTTCAGACTGCATTCTGCAAGGAAATAATTGGAACATTTTAGTCAAAATATATAGAAATTGGTGATATTATTTCCTTTGGATGGCTCACCTGAAGCACAGGACATTTTGGAGTCAAGTTTAAACTATTCCAAATTTGATGGCAGGATCTTAGCCTTTGTTTAGGTTGTAAAGTATCATAAATAATAGATACATAAATAGTACCAATTAGAAGGTAATTCAAAGAGCTGTTCAGCTTGGGAGTCGTATGGTCTGTGTAGGAGGCTATGGAGTTTTATGGTATATTTTTATAACATATTGAAAGATTGGAAAGATTCTTTATTGGTGAATAATGAGGTCAGCAAGTGGCAGAAATATCCACAGATTTTCTTACAATTTTACTGTGAAAGAATGGATTCTCTCTCTTAAAAATTCTTTTTAAGGTATCGATTCTAATATCTGGTAACAAATTAAACTTGCACAGCATTTCAAACCATAAAATGGAAACTTGATTTAATATATGGTACTTTGAGTAAAAATGTAAAACAGACTGTTTGGGTATGCAAATAATGAGCTGTTTAAATGCACCAAACCAGAAAGCTTTTGGAAGATTTTTAGATCCTGGCTTTTGTAATAACATGCCAACAGATCTCATTAGCTATGGCAAATGAGATCTTTTCCCTTGTTTGGAGCATGAAATACTGTCCTTTAGCCAGAAGAACTTATCACATCATTGAAATAATCATGAGGTAAAAATGAATGTGAGAGATTTTCTTCATTTTGGAAAACATGAACTTGAATGCTACACTTCACATCAAAGTAGAAATGCAAAAAAATAAGATAAAGCACTGATATAAAAAAGAACATGTGACATTCAGTTCTTTACCTGTTACCATGGGTTAGAATCTCAGGTTACTGAGGAACAAAAGGTTATAGGCAGTTATTCCATGGCTGAATCACTAAGGTAGAAGTAGCCTAGGTGTAGCCAGGAAGGTGAAGGATTACAGGTGTTTCTGTGAACAAAAGGAGCAGGGGAGGGCATGAGCATTCTACAGCAGTGACTGATGCTGCATATTGGCAAATGGGTATTCTGGCTGGGCTTGCTTTCTTAGTAGGAGCCTGAGTGTGAATTTATCAGTCCTTGGCTTTGCAGGTCTATTGTTTTGGTTTCCATCAGTCTATTAGCTCAATTACAGCGTTGTGACTTGCATATCCCAGTTATTGGTCCTGCTGAAGCCCAGGGGAGGACAGTGATTTTAATTTCATGCCCCAGCAGCCACAGTTAGTGACGGATGGGTCTTTCAGAGGAGGGAATCGGTTTGTAAATTACCCATCCCTGCCTCCCGTGCACGTGTCGCCAGCAGCGTGTGCAGGAATGGCACCAGCCCCTGCCCAAAGCCCTCCTGGGGACAGCAGGGAGCCCTGAGGTGCCACCAGCAGCCGGAGCCCAGCGCGTGGTGCTGGGGACGCGCTGCTGAGCTGGCACAGCTGGCACCTGGCCCATGGGAGCGGCAGCTTGGCTGGGCACACCTTCTGCTCCTGGGGGACACTGGGGACAAGGAGTGCGTGGGGATGGCCGGGCTGTCCTGTGGGAGCAGCAGAGAGGAGGAGGCAGTTTCACTGCGGATCCTGGGAGAGCAGCGCTGCGCAGAGATGATGGCTGAGTGGCTGTTACAAGTTGTGTTTGGTTTTTGTAAATGCTTTTTTCCTTTTCCTTTTCATTTTCTGTATCATTTGGCAGTCATGGTCTAGCTTTTCATTTTCAAAACAGACACCTGATTAAACTAGCTGCATTTTTAAATTGTTTTGCCTAGATTGTCAGAGATGAGAAAAGGAGAAAACAAAAGGACTTGATTTAAAAGACTAAGTTCTCTTTAACAGTACAAATGGGTGCAAAATGATGAATTATATCTATTATATTATATTTTTTGCATAATATAACCTATGTGGGGGGGAGAAAAGAACTTTCCGATTGCATGGCTCAAGTTTAAAATAATACAAAGTTGTTGATGTTTTATCTATTCATTTCAGTGCAGCTAACCTCTGGTGATCTGGAATGGCTTTTAAAATATGAAAGCATTAATTTCTTTCTAAAATTCATATTGTAACTTGTAAGTTTGCATATTGCATTAGAGAACACAAAGTGACTACTTATCATTTTTTGTTATGATTATTTTCTATTTTATAATTTTAAAAAATCTTATAATTAGGAAAAGAAATCACAACTTATTTCAATATTTCTAAAATAATCTTCTGTTTAAGGCTCCATAGCCAGGAAGGACCTCTGATGTTGTTTTTAGATAATGAACTAGTAGGTGCATCATTCTCTTCAAGGTTAAAATTCTAGCCAGTGCTAACCAGTGCAGAAGGACACAATCAACATTTCTATTCTGACTGGTGTCAAAATGAAAAATAATGAACCTCTAAATATTTTTTCTTTGGCAGCAAAGTATCAGAGATATATTATATAAGATGCTGCTTGTGTATTTCTAGTTCTGAATTTCTGCTCCCTGTGTTTGTATTACTCTTTTAGGTGGTCACCAGTGTGATTTGACTTCTCAGACATATAATGACATGTAAATATGTCTTCTTCTTAGGTGATTCTAATGGACAACATTAAATGAACCTTTTAGTTTATTGCTGCTTGCACTGTTGTTGATAAAATATCATTCTTATAAATATCTGGCTCATTGTCAGCAAAAGCTCATTTATTAAGTTCTGAACATATTTGTTCAGAATATGTTAAAGCACAATTTTTAGCTCTTGGGGAAAAATAGCTGTACTTTGTTTAAGAGTTTTTGCATTGCCAATTTTTTATCACTCTGCCATGAAATACTATTATATTTCTGCTCCAGAACTCATCATGTAGCCATTGTGTGCTTCATCAAGAGAAGGGTAATTGCTAAGGGGGTTTTTGTGTTGCTTTTATTTCTTTTTTTAAAAATTATTTTTGTTTTGGTGTGTTTGCTGTTGTAAAAAAACAACCCATCACACAAATACACACATACATCTTGAAACTAAGACTTCAATTTATACTGAAATCTGGTGAAGTAACAGACAGGACTAAATCCTCTGAATTAAGTTTTTATATGCTCTTTTCTTTGCTTATCTGCTTGGATCTACATAACATACGGTGCAATGCTGGAATTTTATCAATCCTACTCACCAGGATTGATAAAACTGAAAAAGGAGAAACTGAGATTGAATTTTTCTTGATGATGAAGAGAAATTCTAGCTCAAATTCTAGCTGAAAGTAAAGCTCAGAAATGTGTCTGTTAGTGATTACCTAGATGTCAGTGTTGTGTGGAAGGTAAAATTGAAAGAATCAATATTCCTCTGCTCATTTTAAAAAACAAACTGAGCCCACATTGTATCTATTATAATTGATAGGTGATATAATGCAAACAGAGCCTTTGAAATATCTCTTGCATGATAATGTGAGTCAGATGCGATGGAAAAGCCGCGGCATCCCTGAGCAAGCTGAGCTCAGCCTGCCCTGACCCAGCTGTGCTTTTGCTGCTGGGTTGGTTACTGAACTGGTGATTGCCTTTAGGATGTGAGACAGAGAAATTCAGAGTTCAGTGCTGGACCCTGATGTGCTGCTGTGCTCCCCACAGGCCCACGAGCGATCCGAGAGCTCCGAGGTTGCCTTCGTCACGCAGCTGGTGAAGAAGCTGATGATCATCATCGCCCGCCCAGCGCGGCTGCTCGAGTGCCTGGTGAGTGTGGGCCTGGGCAGGCTCTGACAGTGCTGTGCCCTTGAGGAGATGAGGGACACAAAGCCTTCAAAAGAGACCTTTACATGCTCATTAAACACTGATGAAAAATAAATTGATATTGGAAAAGAAAAAGAAGTACTAAGTGGCTTCTGCATTAATATAGAAGTAGTTCTGCAATGGACTGTCAGCTGCATCAGCAGCTAAATTATGTTTTAGTATAAAGTTTATGGCTGAGGGGCCAGATGCAGTTGTAAACATCATTCCATGCTACTTGATGCCACTGGATGTTCCTCATGTTGTTAATAGCTGCTGTAAGGAGCCTGTAAATGTCTGTATGAGGTGTCCAGGGTCCTGTGCTAAGCCAGAGCTGTCACTAAGGAAGAAGTTCCATGACATAAATGGTGTTTGGGCTCTGGGACTCAAACTCTTCCTGTAAACCCAGCAATTGGTGAATCCTGGTGTCAGGTTTTCCAGCTGTGAACACACAGTGGGATACCCCTGTGTGAGAGCCAAGGAGATTTGGAAGCCTAGGTTTGAAATCCAGTTTGGTGCTATGGGAATACAAGCAAAAGCAAGTCTCACTCCTTTTTAACAATTTAATTTGGCTAATTATAATGCATTTTAAGAAATTTAATACTAGAAAATGGTGAAGAATTTTAGGCAATTCCAGTGAAATAGGCCACTGTATCCCAAAGTTCTGCAACTACAAAAATATTTCCTTGGTGTGGTGGAGAAGCAGCTTGAAAACCTGTATTTTCACTGTCATGCCATAGCAACAGGGTTAATGTAAACCTTCAGTATATATAGAAAGAGGTGCACACAATTGAAAGGGTTCAATTCAGTGACTGTATTTCAAAAGGATGTTGAAAAATTAATGAGAATGTAGGGAAGTCACCAAAAATTGTGAGGTGTCACAAATCTACAATGGAAATTTAGGTAATGGCAAGATTAAATTCCCTGGTGTGTTGGCACACACCCGTGGTGGCTCTTTCTGGACATAGAAGTGACAGAGATGCTACAGGTGTTTGAAACATCAGAGAAGTTGGATGGATTAGGGATCTGTGGCTGGCTATAAAAGCACAGTTAACACGTGGGTTATGTTGTGGTCAGTGTGTCCATGGGTGACTTTTATTCCTGGAGTCACTGAAAGATGAATGACTTTTGTGGAGCTTTGACAAAGTAGACAAGAGTGGTCTGGTCTTTGGTATCAGTTTTTGGAAACACCTGCAGAAGTTCTGAGAACCGGTAGACTTTGGAGGGTTACTTATTCCTCCTCCACAGCTGTCAGATGGATCACTTTGCTGGGAATCCTGCAGTGGAAGGAAAGCCACTGTCAGTGAGGAAGTTGCTTGCACAACCAGCAGGACAGATACCTTCACTTACTGATTCCAGAAATCTCTGCCAGACTGCGCTGAAAATCCTGGCCACAACTCCATTCAAATTGGGAATTCCTTGGTTTTCAAACCATATTTGTGATTTAGATGAGTTTTTGTGACTCCCACTTATATTCTTCCAGCACTTCAAAATTTATTTTGGCAGTGAAGGCAATGGAGAAAGGAGATAAATTTAAACTCACTGTGTTTGTATTTCCTGCAGTCACTATTGTCATTTTTGCTTGTGTACACTCATCATCTAGGAAAACTTGGAACCTCAGAAGGCCTTAGGAACCCGTGTCTGCACCTGCTGAGTTCCAAACTCAAGGCAGCTCTTAGTTGCAAATCAAGAGGTCTCCAGGTCCTTCTATGTCTTCTCCACCTGATGTTCTGCAAAATGAGTGGGAGCAGGTGGAAGCAGCAAAGTCATTGAGATTTGAGTAATGAATTCCCAAGTATGTAGTGACAACCTTGACAATCAAGTGGCCTGGCTCCAAAGTATAGAAATAGTATCTGGATGTGTGGGTTAGTCTTACCTGTTTTTTTCAATGTGCGTTGCCTTTCTAGCAATTTTTTTCCCAAATATCTATTTTAATCTGGTGTCATGAAGAACTAAATTCTAATGTTCTTTTTGTCCCATAAACCAAGAAATATAGTAATGGATAGTTAACTGTTTAAATAGTTTTTGGGAACCAATTTTCATTTTTATCTTTAACATACTTTGTTTGTAATTCCATCTTTGGAATTCAGTTATATGTGAATTTATAAAAAGTTTTTCTATTATTTAGTATTAAGGTTAACTTAAGTAACACAGCTCATTCTTCTTTCTTGTAAATGAAGTAAGTGTCCATGTAGACAGTTCTTGTGATGATTGTGATTGTCTTAATGCAGTCAAAAACATTTAAGTATTTGGCTTCTGTCTTTGCATTACTTGTTGGACTATGAAATGTTTATTGGCTGACAATCTCTGAGGCTTCAAGAAAATGATAGTGTGGTTTGTGCATCTCTGAAACCATCTTTGGGGAAAAGTATCTAATTTTTTTTTTGTTTATTTTTCCATACCACCCACCTCCCCTTAGTAGGGTTCATTCTCCTGTATTCAAATGATTAAACCTACTGTAAAGAAGTCAGAACTGGAATTTATATCGTTCCTTAATGTTTTGTATGTTTGGGGTTTTTTGTCACCAAGTTGGTTTTTTCCCTCTCTCTTTTACTGACCAATGAATGACTTGCAGTTGTACCTCGAGAAGTCCTTCCTTGGCTCCACCATCCCTCTCCCTGCATTCTGGTGACCATGTCTCTCTGTGATCCTCTCTGGTCTGGCTCCTGCTCTCTGCCACTTCTGGGACTGTTGATTAATCCTTTTCCAGAGGAGTTGGGAAGGAACTCTGTTTCTCACATTGTTGCTTTCTTTGGTGACAGCATCCAACCAAGCAGCATTGCTTGGAGCAGTCATGGAAAAGCGCATCTGTTCTCTGTTCAGGTCTCTTCACATCATTACAAGCTCTAATTTCCTTTTCTTGTTTGCAGTTCTGTGCTCTTTTTCTCTCACGTTGCTGACCACACAGCAGTTCTTTACTGATGCCCTCACTGTTATCTGTGCATGCTCAGCTGTTTGCTCAAACTCTTCCCCTTTCACCCTCCCAATTCACTGGAGAATTTTTGAAGAGTGTTGGCGAAGCTGCTCATTGCTGGTGAATGATGAGGTTTGTAGTGGGGAGAGCTAAAGTTAACTGGTGAACTTGTTCCTAAGCAGAGTGCTCCTGCTGCCCAAAGCTTGTCTTTTGTTTCCTGCTATATCTTAGTCCAGTGCAAGAGAACACACCTTCTCTAACCTTTTCTGGCCTGAGAGATCACATGCACCACCACTGAGTTACTAAAGTGATCCTGTACTGTAGAGTACAAGAAACAGGGCAGCAGTACTTCTTATGAAAAAAGTTGTTTTATTAATAATTTTATTAGCAATTGCTGAGGTTAGGACAGTGGCAGGATTGGGTGGGTGTATGGCTTGATCAGAAGTGACAACTGACAGCAGGAAAGGCTTTTCTTGGGTTAACTCACCTGTCAGATGGAGGTGGCAGAAGGTGGTGCCTCAGTTCTCATCACAGACCTTTCCCTGGCACGTCTCAATGTGACAAAACTGGGAATTGTGTCCACACTTAACACTTATGTTAAGGGGACCTTTTGAAGGTTTGGGTTTGGTTTTAGAAAGTCCCTACAATCCTTGTTCTGTTTTGATTTGCAGATGTAAACCTGTGGACACCCTGTGGGATGTAACTGTCTGTTGGTTTTGCAGAGCAGAGTGGGAAGCTTTGCCTTGCTTGTTGTAACTGGAAATGTTCTGCATCACTGCTGAGCCCAGAATTACCTTTGGATGTTCCTGAGGATTCCCCTCTAAGGGGGAGAAACCTTTCATAGCTGTAAATCTGTATCATTTACCTCTCTCTGTGTCTCTCACTGCTTTGCTGTAGGAGTTTGATCCTGAAGAGTTCTACCATTTGTTGGAAGCTGCAGAAGGCCATGCCAAGGAAGGGCAAGGAATTAAATGCGACATTCCTCGTTACATTATCAGCCAGCTGGGACTCACCAGGGATCCCCTGGAGGGTGAGAACTCTTCTTATGTACTTTGCAAACTGTTGAAAGGATAGTCAGATATCCTGGTCACTACATAGCTGAAAGATGCTTTTGTTTTATTGATTGAATTTCTAGGCCATTTTTCCTTATTTTCCCATCTGCTGTCAAATTCTAGACTGTCCTTTTCAGCCCCATGTCTCAAAGGAATGTTGCTGGGGTAAGGATGGCACATCAATAGTGACAGTTCTTTACTTATGATGTTAATAATGTCTCCCTGTATCGAAGCTGAAACAATGTTAGAAAATAGCTTTAGGATTTAACTGTTTTCTTTGTGCTGGTGGACAGTAAAAGTAAATTTACCTGTTATTTTTCTGATCTGTCTGGCCTGCTAGTGGCCTGGTTGGAAAGTATTTTGTCATCCCACTTGATTGTCCTCTCTGGGAAAAATGTGGTTTTTGTGGTTTTCCATGAGATTACCACAATGAGTATGAATTTTTAGCTGGAGGTGAGATTGAAGCTTTACATCTTGTGTAGCAGCCAAGCCAAAGAGAGCAATGCAAGGACAGAAACAGCTTTTCTGCAAGGTGCCAGAATTGCATATGCTTAACTTAATGTAGACATACATTGGCCCAGAAGATTGTAACTTTAGAATTAGTGAGTTAATATTTCTGCCTGGCACTTTGCTGGCTGAAATGACAAGTTTTCTGAGCATGCACAGCTTGTTCAGCAACAATAGAAAGTGTGACAGAGACTGGAGGTTACTGCAGAATCTTTCAGTGATTGAACTATGCTTCTTGTTACCTCAGGAGAGCATAATTTTAACATAAATTAGTAGTCTGGCTGGGACTAGTTTAGCTTCTCTGGTGTTTACTGGAATGACAGTGACAGGTTGACTTCAAGTGAAGAGCTCTTCGGGAAAATTTCTACCAAAGATTGCTAAATGCAATTTAATAGCATTTGTTGAAATCTGACATTAAAGGGAAATTTCCTTTGATCCCTGTCATGGGAGAGAACCTTTCCATTGCTAATTCCCCTTACTAAAGTCAAATTTTCTTTGGAAATGTGGGGAGATGTCAAGGTGCCTTATTTCCTACTGTAAGGAGGGCACCCAGAAATGTCAGTGATGTCTGTTCAGAGCCTCCTAAGGTAGGATTTGGGCTTGCAGAGTTTACAGCATCTCCTGCAACAGCTGAGTAGCCTAAACTGACTTTTCCCAGTTTGCTGCTGCTCAGTGTTTTGCAGAATAAGCCACGTCATGTGGAGGGCAGCTGTTTGAAATGTGATGCTTTTTCTTCTTGGAGCACAGAGATGCCACCAGGCTACATGCAGACATATATGTGTGTAATAGGTTTTAATATTAACTAGACAGCACTTTCCTCAAACATGCATTTATTGCTTTTACTTATTATAGAAACTATCTAGAGTAAGTCAGGCTGAAATTAGAACAATTAATTATATTCATCTTTATATATAATACTGCCTGCAGCATACAAGATGTTAAAGGTTATCACTGTATAATTATGGTGACTTTTTACAGAGGGAGAAAATGTCCTTCATCATCTACAAGCACCTCTTAAAATCCTGGTTTTCCTGCATAAACAAAGAGAATAGTGTTTGATTGAGATCATTAGGAGTAATCTTTCCTCTTTCTTTTCAGAAATGGCCCAGTTGAATAGCTATGACAGCCCAGACACTCCCGAGACAGATGATTCAGTCGAGGTAAAGCAGTAATACACTCACTCTGTCTAGCACTTTTTTTTTTCTCTCAAAAGAAGTAGTCTACAGTAAAGAATTAATTATAAGGCAGAGTAATTGTAATTTAAAAAAAAAAAAAGTGCAGACATTTAAAAGCTCATATTAAAAGTAGAGTACATGCTCATAAAAATGTGAAAATCTTTATACGGCGGTGGTAAAATAGGCATTGTTACCAAGTTTTGTGGATATTTTTTTAAATTTTTGGAGTTAAAAATAATCTGGAGGAATTCTTTATATTCTTTATATTTTACATTTGTAAAATGTGATGGGTATTGAAAAGAGTTGACTTTAGTAAAACCACTGGAAAACTTTATGTAACTGACTAGGTTTCAAAGATCCTTATTTTATTGCTTTTTTAAAAAAATGTAATATTAAGGAAAGGCCTGAATCTTCCAGTCCACTGACTTTTTGTGCTAATAATTTGTGGAGGGAATCTGCAAACACCCTATAGATACAGACAGCTGTCCTAAAGCTGAGGACTCCAGAAATTCAGAAATGGGTTGAGTTTGAGTTAATGAGTGCTAAAGAAGAAAAGGACAAACAAAAACCCCATATAGAATTAAGTCATTCCTGCTCCTGATTTCCACTTTCTTGTTGTCTTTCCCCAGAGCCGTGGGGCCTCCATCCAGTCAAAGAAAACTCCGTCTGAAGAAGAGTTTGAAACTATTAAATTGATCAGTAATGGTGCTTATGGGTAAGACTTTTAGACTTTAAATTAGAATAAAATGCTATTTTTGTCCTACCCAGCAAAGGGCTATAGCAAGGTTTGGCAAATGTCTGGGTTTTGTTGGGTCCAAAGCATAAAGTAATTTCAGTTGGGTCTTACAGATGTTCCACAGTTGTTGTATCTTCTGCATTCTTCTGGGGGATACAATTTCTTTCATTTATTCAGATTATATATGTAACATATGTGGCTGTTTGTGAGCACTTGAAATGCTAAAAGAAGTGCTAGAATTACACTGGGGTAAATCTACTGTGAGGAGTAATACATGAGAAAGGCTATTAGATTTTATTATCCATTGAAGAATCAAGTATGAATTCAGTCAGTTTCAATTTTAACCACACACACAAGCCTATCCAGAATTTTAAAAGGCAGTTCCTGACTCTTTACAGTTCATAAATCCTTACCAGTGAGGTCATTAGGCTGTTACTGAAAGGCAGTGATACTCAGTAGGTCATAACAACAAAACCTGAGCATGTGCTTGAGTGTTTTGTGGAAGTGGGTGCCTAGTTAACAACAAATCACTTTTTAAAAATTATATGTGGAAAAAGTGTAAGCATGGGTTTTTAGTGAGTGAAGACACAATGGAGCATGTTGAAGAGTCATTATGAGACAAAAAGATTTTAAATCTCTTCAGTCACATTTCTGCACAGGCCCCATGTAACTTTGTAAAAAGGGGAGAGAGAAGGGGTAGTTTTGCTGTTAGTCACATGTCTTTATCCTGAGTTTATTTTATAGTCAGTGGCTAGTGAGACACAATAGCATGTTAAATGTAATTTACTCCAGAGAAAAGGAAGCGAGTACTGATTCAATAAGGCAGGCAGACTGGATGAAAATTTTATTTGCAAACTGTATTATTAATGTGAAGGAATCTAATGATCTGCAAATGATAGAAGTGTAAGAGATACTTTACTGAAGGAAATCCCTGGTGACAGTGCTGCGTCAGATTATTTTTATGAAGCTTGGAAAAACTCATGCTGATTCCATAGATTTTGGACAGTTTTTTGAGCAAAGTGGTCACTGTAGTGTTGAAAAATACATGCTGCTCTGCAATGGTGCTTATGGAACTTTGTGACATTGGTATTTGAGATTTCTCCTTGTTTGTCACATCAGCAAAAATGCTGCTTTATTCAGGAAGGTGGAGTAGCTTTGGGAAGGAAGCATCATGGGGCTCCTACTTTTCTAGGGACGCCTGTCACTGAAACAGGATTTTCTGGAGTCATAGATAAGTCTGTTAGGATCCATTCAAAGCACTAACATCACTGTTTAAAACACCCCAACAAAACCACAAAGAACTCCAAACCTGAGCCCACAACAAAGCAGTTTGAACTCAAAATGGACCTTTTCCTCTGGGTGTGGTTTTGCAGAGCGGTGTATTTGGTGCGGCACAAGACCACCCGCCAGCGTTTTGCCATGAAGAAGATCAACAAGCAGAACCTGATCCTGAGAAACCAGATCCAGCAGGCCTTTGTGGAGAGAGATATCCTGACATTTGCTGAGAATCCCTTCGTGGTCAGCATGTTCTGCTCCTTTGAGACCAAGCGGCACCTGTGCATGGTTATGGAGTATGTTGAAGGTAACCCTGTTGGTATCCACTCCTCCAGAGGGGCTGTGAGTCCCTAGGACTGACACAACACGTTTGCAGTGAGCTGAGCCTCACTGCTGAGGCCAGAAGTCAGCATGAACTTTCCAGTCTTCATTGGAAAGGCAACCCTCCCTTCCTCCTGTGGGATGGAAGGGCTGGATTCATAGCACATTTGCTTGACATTCCATTTAGAAAAAGATTTAAGAAACATAAGTCTTTGTTCTTTAGCAGCCTTTTTAAAAATAAAGTGTCATTTTATGCTGGGGTTTGTTTTCTTCATTGTTTGGTTTGCTTATTCTTTGAAATATAATTTGATTTTACTTTATCAGGATATCTTATTATAAGCAATATCCACTGGTGGATAGGATTAATTTCTTATGTCTGGCTTGCTTGACTGAATGTTTGAGAAATAAGATTATAGTTATTGTATCAGTGCTCTTTCAGATAAATTAGTGGGATGAAATCAGATGTATTGACAATAGGAAATTTTAATATTAATTCCTCTTTGCAAGTAGAAATGAAGGTCGACTGAAATGTGTGGCCAGTGTTCCCAAGGAAGCTTCAATCAGGAGTCCTGACTTATTTTCTTCAAGGCTTCCTTCAGCTTGCAAATCACATCTGTACAATTCCTGTCCCAGCCTCCCATATATGGATCTCAATTTTCCTAGCATTTTATTATTTAAGTTCAAGACAGAGTATAGAGAGACCTTTAGAAATCCTCCTAACAGGGTTGTGAGAGACAGCCTTTAGAAAACTTGGTCTAATCTTGTACTGCAGACCCATAGCTGTTGTTTCTTACTAATATTTGCCATTTCAACGTGCCATACCTGCAAATGTTTTGTTTCCAGGAGGTGATTGTGCTACACTTCTCAAGAACATTGGTGCCCTACCCGTTGATATGGCAAGGATGTATTTTGCTGAGACTGTTCTGGCACTGGAGTACCTACACAATTATGGGATTGTTCACCGTGACCTAAAACCTGATAAGTAAGTATTTGGGCCCTCAGAGGGAACAGAGCCAGTCCTTCAGGGGCTTACTCTGTAGGTAGCAGGACATGGGGGCTGGAGACAGCACTGATCTTCAGCAGCATCTGACATGTAGGAGGTTTCATGGAGTCTCTTGCTACTGATGTAGAAGCAGATAGACACTGAAAAGGGTGGGAAGAATGTCTTCAGGTATTATCCCAAAGGTGTTGCTACACTGATGGTGTTTTGGCAGAAGGTAATCTCACTCCTAGGTGCCTCATCTGCTCTGTGATATTTGGCTGCATAGGAGGTTTTTTCCAGGTGTTTAATGGGGATGTAACACTGAGATCACTGTCCTTTGTATTATCTTGTGTTCTTTATGTTTGAAATTGCTTTTGGGAAACAATTAAATGAATGTTGCATTGTTTTACTTCTCTTTCTTTTAGTCTCCTGATAACTTCAATGGGTCATATTAAACTAACAGACTTTGGACTGTCCAAAATTGGGTTAATGAGTCTTACAACTAATCTTTATGAGGGCCACATTGAGAAGGATACCAGGGAATTCCTGGACAAGCAGGTAAGCTGAAAAGTTTTGTCTGTTGATGTGGGATCAGATGCAGGATTCTGTCATGGGATGGAATCAAAGTTAGTAGCACTCCTTCTCTGCTTTGATGCTGTGCACTGTAAAATGGGAGAAAAAGATATCAGTCCATTCTCATCTTTGTACATAAATTGACATAGTTTGTTATTTCAGCTTCTTGTTTTGGAGTCATGCACTTCAGCTCTTAGTTTAGGAGGCTGAAAGGGTGGCCCAGGCAGCAGTGCAGGTGTAAACAGAAGTTGGTTTAGGGATGTAACATGGATTTTGCTGAAGGTTGTTCCACGATCTCCCCCTTCTGGTGCTTAGAAAGTTCTTGGCAAGTTTCTATATGTTTCTTGTAATTTTGTCTAAGACCCTAAACATTGATTTTTATGCCCATGATAAAAAGGGTCATTTTTCTCCTTAGCCTTCATTTTGCTAGGCTTAACCAGCTAAGTTCTTGTAGCTAACAAATAGATTTTCCTTTGATGAATGAATAGCTCTTGCATGTAACTCTTTCTGTTTGAGTTGATATTTTCTGGACATGGTTGAAGGAACTGTTCTGGATGCAGGCTCACCAGTGCCTTGTATAATGGGATTAAAAAAATGCTTCTCTCTTCTGAAAATACCTAGGATCACAGCTGAATTTTTGTTTGTGCCAAGTGTTGATTCATAATTATCCTGTGGTGTTGTCTTCCTGTTGTCTTCTGAGTAAGGATGCTTTTTCTAACAGAACTCTCCTAGGTCATTAGATCATATTCTTGTACTTTACAGTGGTACATTTTTTACAACTGTTTTGTTATTGTTGTTGCTGCTTCTAAGCCCCAGGCAATTTAGATCTTCCAAGGTAATTTCCTTAGCCATTGTCCATGCCAGCTGTACCTCCCAAGATTAAGGCTGAAGTGTGTAATCATGCTGGGCTGCTTATTCTGCATCTGTGAAACTAAATTCTGTTAGCACAGAGATGTGAGAGGTTTGTCAAAACTCAGTTCCTGATAGCTGTAACTGTGCCAGCAGACATCCATCAAGCTGTCAGGCCTAAACACACAGAATATGCATTTTTCCCATATGCTTTCCTGTGCATGCACCAAAGCACTACTTAGCTGGCATGTCCACACTAGGAACATTTAATTTCATGTGATGTTATTTCTGTAATAATATGCAGGTAATGTCTTCTTCAAATAGAGACTCTTGCTCCATGGAAGTAGTTCACAACATGAAGTGATTAGTGGCAAAACATTAATAACTTCCTTGTAAAGCTCTGAAGGGGGGAAAGAAAGAAAGGAAAAAAAATTAAAAAGACAAAATAAGCTTTGACATGCATTTGGCAATTTGTAAATTTATTGCTCTCTTGCATGTTTCTCTTGAGGTGTGTGGGACTCCTGAGTACATTGCACCAGAAGTGATCCTGCGCCAGGGCTATGGGAAGCCTGTGGACTGGTGGGCCATGGGAATCATCCTCTATGAGTTCCTGGTTGGCTGTGTTCCTTTCTTTGGGGACACACCTGAAGAGCTCTTTGGACAAGTGATCAGTGGTAGGTTTCTGCTTTGGCTCTGAAGAGGTTTCAAAATATGCTTTGAAAATATTGAGGATCCACAGTTTAGTCAGGAAGGACTAGGTATAAAATAATGGGGTTTAATTTTAGTGTTTCTAAATTTCTGTGTCAAAGCAGTTTGCATCTGATTTCAGCTATGGACACTTGTGTTGCTTAACGTCTTCCTAAATAGTTCTGTCATGGTCCGGGAGTCATACAAATCCTTGTGGGATTGAGGAAAAATATTTGGGGATTTTTCTGTTCTGTCTTTTAGCTTAACTGATGGAGAGTTTGAAAGGAGTAGCCACCAACTGGTCTATTTCAGGCTAATTTTGGTTATTGTTTTTGTAGGTCCAAATGCTAGTCAATTAGTAATTTTGTATAAGTGAAAGGAAAGGAAGTTCTGAGCACAATACATTGAAGTTGTTGTACTCAGTACCTTCACATCTTGTGGCTTTTTAAACCTTTCTCATGCGTGGAGTTGGACAGACAATTGCTTTGTGTTCACTCAGTGAATATGCCAGTGAAATAATTTTCTATTGGGAATGCTTTCTGAAGCAGTAAATTTTTAACACACTTGGCAAATGTCCTTTGTAAAAAGAAAATTTCATCAGAGCACTAAATATGATGCATGAAATCGTTACCTGTGAGTTGTTCTCTCTGTTCCAAGTATAACGACTCTGGAATGTGCAGGCAGGAGATACAGCCACAGTATTGTCACTGCCTTTGTTTATGGATTGTCATGGAAGTCCCATTTCATACTTTATTAATAGAGTCCTTAAAGCTTTTTTTTTTTTGTCTTCACAAGCACTGCTTGGATTGACAGCAGCTTTAGCTGATGCTGAATTTCATGCATTTTGAAAAATGTCAATGCTTGAATTATATTAAGCTGCTGAATTCAAGGTATTTACGCTTCTGGGGCGGTTCTCAACGCTGCACTTTGAGGTGTAGGAGTATGAATGGTTATTCAAATTAGTTGGGAAGCTGGTAGAAAATGTCAAGTCTCTTTTTGTCCCCAGATGAAATTGCCTGGCCAGAAGGAGATGATGCACTGCCCCCAGATGCCCAGGACCTCATTTCTAAGCTTCTCCGCCAAAATCCTCTGGAAAGAATGGGAACAGGTAAGAGCCTTGTGCACAGGAAAACACTGCCCACAAGCAGTGGATGAAGCCACCTTGCCAGTGATGCACCCCCACTCGTGGTGAGGAATGCTCATGTGGAGCTGGGGAGCAGTTTGTACTGGATTCAGTGTGGTGGGGCTCTGGGAATTGGTGTCGCATGTCCGCGAGCCAGGCAGATTTTACTGTCCTGTCTGGGAAACAGGAAAGGGGCACTGTCAACTTGGCAACATCACTTCTCTGATTTGTGCTGTTCTGTTATAGGCTTGAGGGTTGTGTCTCCATTTGAACAGTGGATAATCAGATTTCTTTGAAGTTCTCTTTGAGTAGAAGCTTAATCCCTGCCATGGATGTGAATTCCTGGGTGTAATAAAGTAAATGAAAACTTTCCCCTTCCTAGAGGCCTGTAGTGTAGAATTCTCCAACCATACAGCAAAGTCTGATAATCTGTTTGGCAAAGTCAGATATGTCTGTCAGTCTTTCTGTATTATAATGTCAGGTTGGAAGTCTTACAAGCCAACACTTCTCATTTCCTCATAGTAAATAATAATAAGTAACCTCCAGCTACATTCTTGTTTTAAAGTAATTTGTGCAATACTGGTTTCACATGACAGCTCATCTTTCATTGATTTGATTAGTTTAATTTAATTTGGGATTTTCAATTCAGAATTACACTTTAAGGATAAAAAAAAGCTTAGAGATAAATATATAACAATTCCAAAAGGTTCAGCAGATTTAGCACATGTGCACACAAGGGTGATGAATAGATCATGAATTAATAATGATATCAGATGGTTTTCACATGTTCTTCTCTGCTTAAAATCCATGTACTTGAAAGATGTTGCTGTCATGGAAAAGATGTAGAGTTTCTAGCCTTATAAAAGGAGTTGATGGACTGATTTTTTTTGATTTCTTATATACCTGTAGTGCTGAGACTGCTGTTTCACTTGGCATGTTGTAGTGCCACTGGCACTCAGCAAACCTTTTATCTCTTTTACTCTGCTCTTTTCTTTTCTAAAAAGAAGGTATCATCTGCAATGAATATTAATTTAGTTTGAAAAAAAATGCATAAATGGGTAGACAGATAGTCTTTACTTTTTCCTTCTGGGTACCCAAGCTTCTGAGCTTAATAACAATAGATACTAATTCAGGAAGATAGGTGAGCCCTGTCTTGTTCTAGGCACATGAATGAGTTTATTCACAACAGTGGAGTTGTGAGTTGTCACTCACATTCTAAGTGCCTCTCAGAGTTTGCTCTCTTCATTCAGTTATGAACAAGATGGTGTTCAGAGTATGAAAATTTTAAATTAAGGTGTTCTTAATCTTGAACTTGCTGTGGAATGCAACAGCAGATGCTGTCTTCCAGTCTCTGTGTTGTTGCTGAGCAGGAAGAGGAGGTGGGAAGGAGGAAATCTTGTTCAGGTTTTATCCTGCATGACCACTTTGGTAAAAGGATAAGTTGTTTCTCAAAATTCCTGGAAGATGTGTGAATTAAAAATACTCGAGTACATTCTCTTAGGCTCTTGGTATTTTTAGGGTTTGTTTTTCACGTTATGCAAATGCTGAAAGAAATACTCTGCAGTAAAAGGTGCTTTTTTCAGGTAGTGCCTTTGAAGTGAAGCAGCATCGGTTCTTTAAAGATCTGGACTGGAATGGATTACTCCGGCAGAAAGCTGAATTCATCCCACAGCTGGAATCTGAGGATGACACAAGCTATTTTGACAGTAAGACTCGAGACTTGGCCTAAACAGCATCATATTTCTTGTGCATATTTCATTTTTGAAATTGTTAGAGATAAGTCATTTTAGAAATTGAATAAAACGCTTGATGGGAATTGCTTTAAAAAGTTTCTTTTGAATGCCAAGTAAGGTTTCTTTGAAGGCAAATTAATTTTAAATGAAAAAATGTTGCTGCTGGAGTCAGTTGGCCTTTCACTGGTGCCTGTGGTCCTGCCAGCCATGGGCCTGCAGTGAGAGGTGCTGCCATTGTCATGCTGGGTTCATTAAACTTCTTCCAAAGCATTTGGTAAATCCAAATTCCTTGAGTTTTTGAGCAACATGATCTTTCCCTAGTGACTCTTTTCAGCCAATAAATGTTTTAAAACAACCCCAAAACAAACCCTCGACCTTGAAGACAAGTATGTGGAGAAAATTCTTAAGAGATTTGAAGTAATTTGAATTATTTTTGCTGCAAGTGTATCGCTTTATTTTAATATTACTAGCTCTAATGAGATATGAAGTGTCTGTCTAGTGTGTATAAATGTCTGGGAACTGCCATGGTATCAGTGCTGTGTAAGATTCCTGGTATTTCAAGATAAGCACCAGACAGAGTCAGTGCTCTTGGGAGAGAAGGGAGGAGCGTCACAGGAGGGATGGAGAGATCTCTGTTCCCAGAGCCTCTGCTCCCTAACTTTTCTCATTTGACTTGGGGAGCTGAGCAGGTGGAAGGGGCTTGGGCAGAATAGGATACTGGCTGTTTCAGTTCTCTGAGAAATGGAAATTTCTGCTCTACATCAATAGACTCTCTCTCATCTTGGCCTGGTTGAATCTGTGTGAAGCACATTTTTTCTCTGCTCTTGTGCTTTGCTAAGAGTGAAAGGAGGGGGAGAGAGAGCAGGTGCCTCCAGCCCCTTGGCTCTCACACTGAGAGAGCCACTAAATGGAATCACAAGCAGTGATTCCATTTAGTGCTCTTCCACTTTGGGAAAGGGGCTTTTAGGCTGGACCTTGTTTGGAGAGGTAGGATTGGCAGAGAGAGATGGATTGAGAAATCTCTGTGTGATTGCTGCAGAGAGCAGCTGGAGTCAAGCTGTGCAGAGGGGGCAGAGGTGGGGTTTCTACATGTATTGAGGTTGTACTGGTGCAACATACATGGAGAAGCTGATGTGGTGGGCTGTCCTCACCACTAACTGTGCTTACAGGATGGGGAAACTTTGGTCACTGAGTTGGGTCAGTGACTGGCAGAGGGGCAGCAGCCACCAGCAGATCCTGGTGGATGAGAGCAAAACCACTGGGTCTGTCAAGCCAGAACCATGGGAAACTCCCCAGGTGCCCTGGCACACTCGGTGTCAGGGTGACCTTGGTGTGACTCCTTTATAAAGGCTGGAATTCTCACATCAGGAAATATCTGACATAGACACTGATAGGAGTTGGTGTTGCTGTTATAAACTCTAATGCAGAAAATGTTAGAATGTATAAAAGTAGCTTTCTGGCTGATGTGATGCAGCAAATTTGGCTCAGTGTAGTTATCAGCTCTCTGTAGCCAAACTTATTAGTGCCCACCCCACAAAATCCAGTGTGGCTGGCTTAGAAATCCAGTGCTGCAAATCTCAAAGCACAAAATCTCTTTGGAAGAAGTTTTTACATTAAAAATAGCTTTGCATATTGGCTGCTTGCCCATTTTCTTTCACAAAATCTAATCCTTTTCCTAGTTGCAAGAGGGAAAAGAAGAGATTTTCTTTTGGGTAAATATTTTTATTTTTTTAAGTAGGCTTGTATGTATGCAGGACCGACTTTGTATAATCAAAAAGCTGTTTATTGGGAAGTTGGACAGTGAATTGTTTCCATGTTTCCTTCCATGTGATTGTTTGCTGTAGGGAAGAAATATCCCTACCGTGAAGGGTCTGCAGGATTAGGCACCTTTTGAGTATCAGCTGCTTCCAGAATGGAATACAGCTGACAGGATAAGATAAATTCAGTGCCAAGGAGATATTCTTCACTGGCAATTGCACGGGATGAGCAAAAACTGGCTGGGTATGTTTCAGTATTAAGGGAAATACCCTGCATGGTGTATAAACATTCCAAGTTCTTTAAGCAGACCAGAAGCAGAGATGTGAGTTACCAACACTCCCCACACTGATGCAAGTGCCATGTCTTGTTCCCAGCCCGTTCAGAACGGTACCAGCACCTGGATTCAGAAGAAGAGGAGGACACTAATGATGATGATCATGTGGAAATTCGGCAGTTTTCCTCGTGCTCACCCAGGTTCAGCAAGGTAGGGACATGCTAACTTGTTGAAAGAAAACAATCTAGAGAGGAGCATGGTTTCTTTGCTTTCTATGGGGCAGATTTTAATCATCTGGATGCACTATGGGATCTCATGGTGTGTAGTATTCACTGAGGAAAGAAAACACTTCAGACTTGTTTATTCAGTGGTAGTTTGTGGCCTGTTAGAAGGTGAGTACCAGAATAATTGGAGAATGACATTTTATATTTCTTAATCTTTCACCAATATGCAGGGCATTGTGTAGTTCTCTTCTGAATCTGATACAGTCTGATGTTTTTACCAATGACCTGGATGCTGGCATAGGGAGTATCCAAAACTTACTTGCTTTGAGTAGTGTCATTCTGAAAGGACCTTCCATGGGTGACAAGATGAATTTGGGAAGAAAATCAGTTCTGACATTTGGAATAAGGGTCTAAAATCAAAGGGGTAAGAACATCAGTGAAGTTTACATCACTCATTGTCTCAAATACAGCCTGAGGAACAAAAGGCAAGGTGACAATTTCAAAGAGAAGGGTCTCAGCACAGAGTCCTTCACGACTTAGATGTGCCAAATTATAGAAGCAATAATTTTCCATACTGGGCTTACCAGTAGGAAGGCCATAGCTGGGGTATTCTGGTCTGTACTGGGCAATGTTCTTGAAAAAATGGAGTCCAGAGGAAAGCAATGAGAATGACCTGAGTTCTACAAAACATAAAACCTCTGGCGTTTTCAAATACATAACTAGAAGGACAGGACTACATTGGTCTTCCTGATAAAATATAATATGTTTGGGAGGGGCAGAGGGGAGAAGAAATGCTATTTTGAGGCAGCCACTTCATGAATTGTATTCCCCTCTTAGTGACATGGGAGAAGGAATTTTACTTAGGAGCTCTGAAAGGTATTTTGGTTTTTCACAACAGTTCCTCCAGTTTTCCACTGCTGAAGTCAGTTTTTAAGGACCAGTTTGTTCTTTGTCCTCAGCCAGGCTACAGTGGTTTAAATAACAGTTACTCTTAATTTAATGGAGTTGCTCCTGATTTGCATCACTAAAAGTATGTTTAAAATTGGACCTGAGGATTAGTTGGTGTTTTGAAAAAGTTCTCATGAGCACGTAAGAGTTTCTTTTCTCTGCCTTTTCTCACCATGAGTATTACTCATTTGTTAGACTGAAGCTTTTCTTTCGGGCTCAATGTTTTTGCCACAAAGAGAGAAAGTTCACTTTTAATGAATTTATTTTAAGACCTGGAAAATTATACAGCATTTGTAATGTGGGAGGCATAAAAGGCTCATTATATTTTGAAATTCTTGTCTGACAATTCAGCCATATGATTTATTAATAGTTATCTTGTTGATGCTCTGAATTTTTAATAACATTATTTTCATTAATCTCTTCTTATGTAAATTAGGTCCACAGTCAAGTGTAGTTTTAAAAGGATGGATTTTTTTGCTTAATCATTTAATTATTTAAAGACGGCTGTAAAACCAAGAAAGGCACTTTCATTAAGCTGTCAGCATTATAGTAGATTCCTTGAGGAGGGCAGGACTTTTTTGTTCTGAAATAAGCTTGGGGCAATGCTGATAGACTGATAATGAAATGGGGTCATGAGCATGATGCCTATCACTGAAGTGAATTTGTGTAGTAAGATTTCAAGATCCAGATGCCAGCCTTCAAGAGTTGTGCAGCTGTCTTTAGCAATAGCTCCTCTTAGATTTGAGAATTGTTAAAACCAAAAATCAAAGTAATTTCATGAAGTTTGTCAGTATTTCTGTTGTGTTTGCAAAGGAGAGGCATTGGGTGCTGTTGTAGAAAAGCATTTTAGGGTTTCTGAGGCTGGGCCTTTTTCCTTTCCCCCCGGCACACCTTGAGCACACCTGCACTGTGTTACTTGCTCAAAGAGCATCACCAAGTTCAGGCTTTCAAGGGGGAATTTCAAGAGCAGATTTTCCCCCTTGCTCAGAAAAGGCCCCTGGGTTGGTTTTCCCTGCTCAGAAGGATCTTTTGCTGCACACAGGTGTACAGCAGCATGGAACGACTTTCCATCCACGAGGAGAGGAAGACTCCACCACCAACCAAGCGGAGCCTGAGCGAGGAGAAGGACGATCGGCTGGACAGCCTGGGGGGCCTGAAGAGCCGGGACCGCAGCTGGGTCATCGGCTCTCCTGAAATGTGAGTGCTGTGCAACTGAGTCTTCTGTTCTCCCCAGCAGATAAAAAAGACCAGCCAAAACTTTCTGTGACCAGTGTTTAGTGAGGAGAGCTTCTTGTGTTGTATTTCTGCAAGAGAAGCCCGGGTCGGATAGCTAAAAGGGAATGTGTAGAACCTCTACAGTCCTTAAACGTATCTAGTTAAGTACTAACATCTTCTAAGTCCGTAGCAAATACTTGTAATGAATTTAAAGGTATTCCAAGCTTAAGGGCAGATTTTCTGTGTTACGTCAGACATGTACCCACATTAGTTTTTTTCTTAAATTAATGCAAATTCTGGTGTTGCCAGACTTTGACCTTTTGTAACAAAGCAGAGAAATCATTAGGAAAGTTCAAAGTTTCAAAAGTTCAGAATATGCCCGAAAAATCTTGTGCTCTAATAAAAAATGTCAGTAAAATATATGAATACCCACAATTTGGATACCTGCCATGTTTTTGGCATTACTGAAAACTTCCTTTATAAAAGGGATGTCTCTCATTTTGTGCAACCCCTGTAAAACCTTTACACTAATGTTTGGCATTACAAAGAGCATAAAATGTGGCTCTGACCTAGTCTGTATGACTCCCTTAAAAATGTTTTACAGATTGCACTCACAACTGATGTGCACTTCATTTTGCATTAGGCCTTCCTGTCTTCTAATTTAGAGCAACTTTGAAAGAAAAATTCAACAAATTCCAAAAGGAACATGGAGGATGATTTGCATTTTGCAAGTGTGATTTTTAAAAAAAAATCATATTTAATACCACATTCAGATGTCACTCTTGTGCCGAGGTCAGGACAGGAACAGGCGAGAGGCAGGATCATAGAAAAGGCAAAGAAGGCTTTATTCAAAAGAACCGCACAGTTTTTATAGAGTGGTATGATAGATTCTATTCTATTGGCTGACTAAGAGAAACATCTTTCTCGCGCTCTGTCCTTGAGAGGAGCAGAAAAATAAAGTAGAAAAACACCACCTGCAAATTGTTTATAATCAACAAGTTATCACATCTTTCCAGCTCCCTAAAACTTCTCGCAAGCTGCTGTGAGAAACACTTGCCGTTTCTCTCTCTCTGTCCCATGGCATCCACATTCATTGTATTGTATTTTTCTTTGGGTTTATCCCTTCCTTTCCTAGAAGTTGGAAATCTAAACTCAGGTGATGCCCCAAGCCTTTGTTATTTTAACTCCCAGTGTTGTAGCTTGGCCACCAAACCTCACCTTAAATTGGACACCATCATGGGTTGGATCTATGTCCTGTTTTCACCCTTCCAAGCTGGTCGTGGCCTGGCTCACCCGGGGCCCTGTCTGGTTCTGCCCGCAGCCTGCGCAAGCGCCTTTCCATGTCCGAGTCCTCGCACACGGAGAGCGACTCCAGCCCGCCGCTGACGGTGCGGCGCCGCTGCTCGGGGCTCCTGGACATGCCGCGCTTCGCCATCTCCGCCGAGGACGAGGGCGCCGCCCTCAAGCGGCCCCAGTCTGAGGGGATGCTCCTGTCCACGGTGCAGACACGGGAGGGGCTGCCCCTGCCCATTCCAGAGCAGCCTGTGGAGCACGAGCTGCAGCTGGAAGGGGATGCCGGAGCCACCACCCCGTCCACGGCCGCCGGCAGCGCCTCGGCGCTGACAGGTACGTGCTTGGTGTGGGGTGTCCTGCTCTCCAAGGAGGCTGTGTTACCTTGCAGAGATGAACTCTGTAAAGCTGGCTCTGGGTGTCAGGGGATGTGAGTGCCTCATGCTATGTAGATATTTTAATGTAGTTTTGTGGATGTGCTTGCCTTTGAAATAACGCCAGTGGTTTCTTCTCCTCAAAATTGCATCTTAGATTTCAGTGCTGTCACTTCAAATTGTTTTAGGTCTTCTCATGCTTGAGATTCATATGATCTATGCCTACTTACAACCACTGGGTCCCTACCTGAGACAGCATTAGTTTAAGCATTAATCTGAACAGATCACTGCTGAGTTGGAGCTGGAGAACGTGGGTGTCAGCCATACCAACAAATCCCTGATTCCTGTGGTTTTGCTTATCCCAAGAGTTTGGAGAGACTTGAAATATGCTGGGGAAATGGGGCTTGTGTCAGGGACATGCTACTTTTTTTTAACAGCCAAATATGCTGAAATTCATCCAGTTGTAGTCTCAGAAAGGTGCTTCCTAAATTTATTAGAGTGGCTCTTAGAAGTCAGTGTTTGATTTCTCAGCAACTTTTACTGTCCTGGGGCTTTTCTCCAGCTCTGGGCTGAGCTGAACCTTCCTGTGGAGGTGCCCTGGGCTGCTGCAGTGCAGGACTGAGCTCTGAGTGCTGGAGTGTTCCCAGCTCCTGCCCCTTTCAGGGCATTGGGAAGCCAAGGGGGTGAAGCTGCCTGTTCTGAGAACAGAGGAGGCCAGAGCTGGGAACTGCTGTGAAGTAGTAAGGAGGGGGAAAAAAAGGAAGTTTGGAACAATGGAAGAAAGAGGGGAAGTTGAAATGAAGGTTGGCAAAAGAAAATTTGAGAAAGAAGGCATAATTAGGGGAAGGACTAGATTGTGGGGTTGAATAGCAAGGTCTAACTGGGTAAGAAAATAAAGAACAAGTTGCTGGGACAAACTGGGAGCAAGCAGGCAAAGCAATTGTGGTGCATTGAGAATGGAGAGGAAAGGGTACTGAGGAAGTAGTCAGAATGGCAGCAAGAATGGACAAGGTGGAAGGCACTGGGCAGATGTGATGGGGGACTGATAGCAGAAGGTGGAAATGCCCTAGAAGAAATTTGCCTCCAGAGTAAAGCCAAACATTCCTACATCTTATTACTCCTCTTCTGCAATCCAGTCTGTGAAATTCTTTCAAAAATTGTTCCATTCCCCTTCATTGCCCATGCTCCCTGAAGAGACCTGGTGCTGCCACCATGGAAAGAAGAGGTGCAAGGGTAAAGGAAGGAAGCTGCCTCATACTTGCTTGGCATAGGTGCCATAAGTGAAACCTTGGGCTCTCAATTTCATGCTAAGAACCTAGAAACATGCTGTTAAAAATGGCAAAGAACACTTCCATTGCTAATTTGAGTATCTGCAATGTGAGATTGGCAAAAATTAGGTTCTCCTGGGCAGCCTGCTCCCCTGAGCTCAATACATTAGAGCAGTCTTTGATCTAGTGCATGGAATCCAGGGATACCAGTGCTTCAGTGTCCCCAAGTCAGAGGCTTGAAAGGAATTTAATTCCTGTCACTATCTCAGACTGCTCCTCTAATTTATGTGGCACCTTTTCCCATGCAGCCTCCAAATCTGGGCTCCTCATTGTCTGGGAGCCTGATTTGAAACTCTGTGCCTCTTAAATGTTGAACAAGCATCTGGTCCTGAGGTCTATGGGAATAGTGCTTCGAATTTTTATTTTCATGATACTTCCTGCTTCACTTAGTATGCAGAGCAGTGCTGCCCACTTAAATAACGATGATCAATGTTTTGTTCTGTCCTCATTGTTCAAAATGTGGCCCTTAGGCTTTATTTATTGCATGCTGCTTAAAATTTGCTTTTGAAGACAGAATGATTAATTTCCCTTGTGGAGTTGCTGTGATGTTCACCACTTTCATTTCTAAGCACCTTGTAAATTCTAATTACTGTATTTTCACAGTGCCCCTTTAAGGTATCACATGGGGGACTGAGGCACCGGCCTTGAGTACAGGACCCCCAACCCCCAGCATCTGCTGTTGTTACATGCCCAGTCTGATCTTCAAGATTACTTTGCATTTTATATATAATTGTAGCAGGTTAAATAATTCAAGGCTAAATTGCAACGGTGCACAGAAGGGGGCAAATTAAGGTTGTCTTTGCAATCCACATTTTTACTTTCCCTGACTTGAGTACCTTAGTATTCTCCTAAAGTGGATTTTTTATGTGCAACTCCAGTAGAACCTGGCTCTTCTATTACAGGCAGTTTTAGCTTAAAGATTGACAGTTCTTGCTGGTTGTAAAAATGCAGCACTTTCTATAAACCCGTTTTCATCTGTGAACGATCCCATTGAAATGGTGTGCAGGAGTGCACCACGGCTTTAGGATTCATGGAACTGCCACTGAGCAATGTGATTTCATTAGCCAGCTTTTCCACAGAATAGAAGCTGCTAATTTTCTGTGTTCGGAATAACACCATTTCTGTAAATAAAAATTCAAGCCCTGGGGTTTCTTCTTAGGAAAATTTACTCTTGGACTTCATGTAAACATGACTTTGATTTAATGTATTTTGCCTGTCGGGGAATAGACTGTTAGGAATTCCCTGTGGTTCTAATCTGTTTTAATTTAAACTGTAGCTGGGAGCACTGCAGATTTCTCTGATCCACGAGCTCGCAGTAATAGCAATGAAGGCCCAGACTTTACCACTCCAAAAGCCATCAGCGATTTGGCAGTGCGGCGGGCACGGCACAGGTTGCTCTCTGGGGAATCAGGGGAGAAACGCACCTCGAGACCTGTCAATAAAGTGATTAAATCAGCATCCGCTACTGCCTTGTCTCTCCTGATTCCCTCAGGTAAGAAATGCCTTGAGTGAGGCATTGTCAGAATCTGCAAGCACTAAACAAAAGGTCTGCAGACAGATCCTCCCCCTTCACTCTCCTGGAATAAAGCCTTGGCTGGCAGGAGGGGAGAGAGCTAACTTTTACAGTCGGTTTAATATTTCCTGCTTGCAGGTTGATGAGCACTGCTGTGCCACAGACAGCAGTGCTGTGCGTGTGGTCTGACTGCAGCTTCTGCAAATGGCAGCTGGGCCCTGTTCTTCCCCTGGTTTTGTTTAAATTGACTCCTAACTGGTCTCTAGACAATGGTGCAGCAAGGAGGTATAGAGACACAAAGTGATTTTAACCCTCAAGGTGCTGTTTTTTGGGGTCACATGCTAACTACAATGCTGTTTGGGAATGAACTGTGTCTGGTGCATTTATGCACAGGGAAGTTTCAGAAACTCCAGATAACTTGGTTGAGATTCGTTGCTCAAGAACTGAACAGTGTAAGTAACTTAAGTCAATGCTGAACTGCCCACCTTCTTTGCCCAGCCATGTCTACAAGGAAAACCAGACCTTTACAATTCCCAATGCCAGGTGATAACTCCTAGAGAGCAGCTCAGCCATTCTGAGCCGTGACAGACTCGTTCAGCAGAAGGAATTTCTCCCCACAGGGATTTTGTCCCTTTCCAGAGGATAAGACCATGCTGTATTTCCAGGGCTGTGCCTGTTCTTGCCTAGATGGGAGCAGGGAATGCAGCTGGGCCATGAGCAATGCCCACCTGTTCCTCCCAGCAGTGAGCTGGAGGCAGGAATGCACCTGCTCTTGGCAGCCTTGTGGTGATGCACATCACATTTCTTGTGCTTTGGGCATCTGTTGCTTTTTGAACTATGAACTCCCTCATGAAAACCTCTAAAATGTGTATTTAATCACTCAGCAAAGGTTTCTCCAGAGCTGCTCTCATCTGCCAGGTAAATATGTGCTGGGTGATTCAGTAGGTATTTCTTAATGGATTAAAGATTACCTTCTACAGCTGAATTTAGTATTCCTGATCTTTGGGTTTATTTTACTGATGTTGACCAGCTTTACTGTAAAATGAGAGTTCTGTATTTGCTTTGTACTTTAAAAAGTGGATGTTCCACCAGCAAGCAGAGTCAGGTGGTTTATCTGAAAGCCCAGCCAATGGCTTTTCATTTGGGAAACTAAGTCAAAAATAACTTGTGAAGTTGCTTTTCAGTAGCAAAGTCCCTGCAGTAGCTAGTATTTTCGATATTTTTGCCCCTGTGAATTTAAAACATGACCAAAACTGCCTAGACGTAGTTGTTGTGTGATCACCTGCTCATTCCTTTTGTGTTAATACTAACTGATTTGGATTTATCTCAGCACCAGTGTGTAACTTGCACCAAGATCTAGAGACATCTGATTTTCTGGAGGAGGATAATACATAATAACCTGGAAATGGGGTTGCAGGATTGTGCCTAGAGCAAATGCTCATTGTAAATCCTGGAAAGAGAAGTAGAGAACACTGTGACCCAACCATAATTGTGTATGAGCAGTGCACTAAATGTACACCTCCAAATGTGCCTTTTTGGAAACTCCGCTGTTTGTATTACAAAGCTTGAATTAGTTGAAGCTGCAGGCAGACCCAGCTCTGGTGAAGGCCACCAGCTTTAAGACCATAGCAGATACAGTTTCATAGCTGTTCTCTAACAAGAATTTTCTCTCTTTCGGAGGCCTGTTTTCCTAATTTTTGCCCACCTTTATGTCATCACTGTAGATCACCACACGTGTTCTCCATTGGCCAGTCCAATGTCACCTCATTCTCTCTCCTCCAACCCATCTTCGAGGGACTCCTCACCCAGCCGCGACTTTTCTCCTGCTATCGCAAACCTGAAACCACCAATCATCATCCATCGGGCTGGAAAGAAATACGGTTTCACTCTGCGCGCCATTCGCGTCTATATGGGTGACAGTGATATCTACACTGTGCATCACATGGTCTGGGTAGGTCTCTGCTTTTCTGCACACAGGACCCTTGGGGCCACAAATGCATCTAGCCAGGGCTGTGGGGTTTAGCTTTAGAGATTGTGTTTTGCCACCTTGTTTTCTCTCTCCTTAATCACACCCAAAGTTGTCTTTTTGGTGGGAAGAACCCTAGATAAATAACTAAATAACTAAATAAATAACAGCACTTTGGGTTTTCCAATAGTTTTCAAGCCCATCACAGAACCACAGCAACCTTTCTTTCCTTCTTTTCTCCCTGGTTACATGAATCCACCTTCTTTCACCTGCAGCACATCCTTTAAAGCATGCTTCTGTGTACATACCCTCTTTCTCTTTATTGGGGTTGTTGCGTGAAGGCCCATTATAGCTAATTTATTCAGGCTTGTGTTAGTGATTATAACCTGCTTCTGATCAGTTCAGTCTGCTGGGGTTTTCCTAGCAGTCGCTTGGAATTGATTACAAGCCTTAAAGCATCACTGCTGCTATGCTGATTGCCATGGGATTTAGCTCTTGGCTTAGTTGTGAGCTGTGCTAAAAGGTCTGGTTTCCATGTCTGTATCACTTCCTTCCCACTGTTGCTGGTACTTGCTGGTACTTGATCTCTGTGTTCCTTTTGTGTTAGTGTAGATGACTTCTAGGAATGATCCATTCCCTGAAGCAGTGTTGTTAGGATTGTGTAGGTAGGGAGAATGCAGTCAGGATAAAGGTAATTCATTTTTTCCCTTGCACTTCTGTGTTCATTAGGTAATATGGACTTCACACCCTTTGGTCCTTATTTAACACTCATTCTGAGAGAAATAATCTGAAATCGAATTTTTGCCTTGCCCCTCCCTTGCATTTCTTGAACAATGCTGAGTTTACCAAGATACTAATTTGGAATCTTTCCTGTCTAGATAGAGATATGTGCATTCCCCTGCACATCTGTCTCCTCATGGTGAAGGAGGCTTACATTCCTGACCAGGGACAGGGGAAGGGCAGTGTGTTCACAGGGGAAAAGTCTGGTGTTGGATAGGTTAATAAAGGATGGAAAGTAGAAAAAGAAACTCTGTTTGGGATGAGATGCAATATAGGCACCTTAAACACATGGCAGAGTCTTCCTTAAAAGTCTGTTGGCCACCTTTGGTTCCAACATGTACATGGAAGGATGCTGGATTTGGGATGGCAAAATAATTGAAAGAGGCTGAATGTTTGTCTGGAAATCGAGAGCATCTGGGTAACATTCCTGAGTGCTGTAAAATTTTTGGAAGTGTGTTAAGCCTTTTGCTTTGGGAAGAGGTGGTCTCTAGATCAGCTTAACCATTCTGGCTGCCTTGGATCAGGGTAAGACTGGTGGGATGCTGGGGAGGAGTGGAAGAGCGCAGGGTTTTGTGCTTGGCCATGCCAGGGGTGATTTCTTTCCCCCTTCTCAGAAGCAGCTGGGGCTGGCTGTGGCAGGAAGTGACACGGGTGGGCTTTGAGTCCCATCTGGGCCAGGGGCCCTGCACATTCCCCTTCTCAGAGCAGTCACCCCTTGTTGTTGGCAGCACGTGGAGGAAGGGGGTCCGGCCAACGAAGCAGGTCTGCGGGAAGGGGACCTGATCACCCACGTCAACGGCGAGCCGGTGCATGGGCTAGTGCACACCGAGGTGGTGGAGCTGATTCTGAAGGTAGGGGCTCGGTGCTGTTACAGTTTGGAAAACACAAGCAGCTGGTTTAAAATGTATGTAATTCTGGCATTGTCTGAAATACAAGTGTGCACACAGCACCTGGTGGTATTTAAGAGCAGCTTTGTACTGGTTGGTGTTGAAATTATCCAGTTAAATGACTTGTGTTTGATACCTCTCTGAGCAGAATCTGTTTGCAGAAAAAACACCCCAAAGTTCTGGACTGTTCCAAGAGACAAACATCTTTGGGATTGCAAATAGAGGAGCACTCAGTATTATTATTTATTTTAACATGAGTGAGACAAGACATGCTCTGTGTTGCAGATTCATCATGATAGATGCCTGATATGCTCACATCTGCCATCAGTCAGAGCATTGGGAATAGGATTGGTGACAGAATATCACTTTGTTCAAGTTTCCAAGTATTACAAGTATTAAATTGAGTCATTTGGGATCTCAATGGGAGAGGTCAGATGCTGTGTTCTGCCTGTTCTGGGAAGCCTTACCTACCAGCTGGGGTCTGAGCTAATCATTTGTGAAAGCCTGACTAACGAGGGCTCTCTCTCGGCAATTCCTTAATAAATGATAGGTGGAAATGTTGAGGGGAAAAATGGAGTTTAACAAAGGATTACAAAATGGCAGGCAGCAATAAACTAGCAGCCTACCTGCTTTGCCTGCAGATCTGCTTCAAATAACCATGTTTTAAGCAATGTCTCTTTGTCTTGTGTCTGACAGAGTGGAAATAAAGTGTCCATCTCCACCACACCATTTGAGAACACATCCATCAAAGTTGGTCCAGCTCGAAAAGCCAGCTACAAATCCAAGATGGCTCGTAGGAACAAGAAGAGCAAAACAAAGGATGGTCAGGAAAGGTTTGTTTTGATGTTTCTCTGTTAAAATTAAAGGGTAACCAAGATAATGTAAAAGATCCTTTGAGAGATCTTGTCAAATCCATTTGCAGATAATATATATCAGCAGGTAGGTCCTTTAGTTCTTCCTTTCTTCCTTTTTTTTCCTCTTTTACTGTGACACAAAATTGACTGAAATATGCTGGTAAAGGTAAATAAATCATTTGTGCTTGTACACACCTTTTGAATGCTCTTCCCCAGCAAGAAGAAGAGTTCTCTGTTGAGGAAGATCACTAAACAAGCATCACTGCTTCACACCAGCCGGAGTTTATCGTCCCTGAACCGGTCTCTGTCATCTGGAGAAAGTGTGCCTGGCTCTCCAACTCACAACCTGTCTCCTCGGTCACCAACCCAGAGCTACAGATCCACTCCAGAGTCTGTACACTCAGGTAAAAAAAAGAGACATGAAACAAAACAAAACTAAGCCAAAAAATCCAGTCAAACAAGAAAAGAAAATACTGGAGGAGACTTTTGCTGATTGAATAATTTTGGAAATAAAATACACAGCAGCAGGTAGCAGGTCTCTCTGTGAAGCAAATGACAGCAGTGATGTTGATTACCTTAAAGATGGATGTGTTCTTGTTCATTGATTCATTTAAAAATGAAAATCCATACATCCTTTTAAGAATGCACTTGCTGTACTACAGCATCCTTCCACTTTGATGAAAATGTGTGTTATAAGTTGCAATCTTTTCGTAGCATTTTGACACATTTTCTGTGTTCAGAGAAAAGAAATCAAAACAGTGTGGCAAAGTCATATTTGAAAATTGAATCAGCTGCTGGAATAAAGAGATTTGCATCCAGAGAATAGCAATGAAACACGTGGTTTGTCTGATCAAAGGGGTTTTTTTTCCAGAAAAGTGTTCTCATAGCTAAGTGTTTCTTACTGTGCTCTGGTGTTGGGTGCTAATGATGTGAATTTCCATCAGAAGCCTGGCAATGTTGCCTTCAACATCACTGCTGTGCTTTGGAGTAACATAGCATTGTGTCTTGACTTATTTTCAATAACTTGTTTTAATGGCCAAATATGTATTAATCTTCTTGGTATTTTTTTCTTTGTTCTTTTTGGTTTTGGTTTTTTTTTTTTTCTTTTAAGTTGGTGGCAATTCTTCTCAGAGCAGCTCTCCCAGTTCCAGTGTTCCCAATTCTCCAGCCAGCTCTGGACACATCCGACCCAGCTCCCTGCATGGCCTAGCACCAAAGCTCCAGAGGCAGTACAGATCTCCAAGGCGTAAATCTGCAGGAAACATCCCTCTGTCCCCGCTGGCTCACACTCCATCACCAACCCCACAGTCCACGTCACCGCAGCGCTCCCCATCTCCTTTGCCAGGACACTCAATTGGCAGCTCCAGTATCATCCAGTCTTTCCCAGTAAAACTACACTCCTCTCCACCACTGGTGAGACAAATTTCTCGCCCGAAAAGTGCCGAGCCCCCTCGGTCTCCTTTGCTGAAGAGAGTGCAGTCGGCCGAGAAGCTGGCTGCCTCTCTGTCCTCCTCTGAGAAGAAGCTGGGCTCCTCAAGGAAGCATAGCTTGGATATCTCCCACTCTGAGTTCAAGAAGGAGATGTTGCAGCGGGATCCCAGCCTCCAGAGCCTGCAGGAATCTGCCAATGAAACGACGGGCGGCAAACTCGGGCTGGCAGAAAAAGGGATGCTGCAGAAGCCGGGCTCACGGAAGCTGGGTGCCATTCGGCAGGACAGGGTGGAGAGGAGGGAGTCCCTGCAAAAGCAGGAGGCCATCAGGGAAGTAGATTCTTCTGAGGATGAAACAGATGATGGCTCGGAAGATAGTCAGGATGGGAGAAGGGTGGACAAGCCCCGTGGCAGTGGAGACCAAGGCTCGGATTCTTTTAATGAGGACAATAAGTTTTCATCTAAATTGGAAAGCAAGGATAGTATTGAAGACGATGCCTTTCTACCTGAAGATCCAAAAGGTACAGAAGATTTGCAGAAGGGAAATACTCAACAAGCAAAGCCTGTTTCAGAGCCTCTGCAAATCGGTGTGCACCCCTCCCCACCAGAGCTCCCCTCAAGAACTGCTCCAGAAAAACTAGCTAATTCAGAAAAGCCATCCCTAAAATCAGAAACAACTGCAAAGGAGCATAAATTGCCAGAAAACAAAACTTTGGAGTGTTTTGGTCCAAAAGACAGGTCTTCTGAAGCAATCAAAGATCTTGGGAGAACTCCAGGTACTGAAAAACCAGTAGATCTCACCGAACATGTGCAGTGCCCATCTATCAAACTCCTGGAACTTGAAGAAGGTGATTCTTCTGGGGCCTCCTGTGGTAAACTTGACTTAAAAGAGCCTGTGCTAACAGAAAGCAGTCAGAAAAAACAGGATTCCAAACCTCTGCTGGCACTTTCCTCATGGTGCCCAGCAAACACGAGCACTCCTGTCGCGGTGAGCCCCCCAGACCGCGGCGAGAAGGGTCGCGAGGAGACGCCTCAGCCTGTGGAACAGCACAGCTCCTCATTTCTGTCTCCTGGGAGCGCCAGTGAAACATCCCAAAGAAGTCCTAGCCCTGAGAAGCAGCAGCCCAGCTCATCCCAGGCAGAGGGTGCTTTAACCTCCAGCAAAACCAGCCCAGCAGGACCCGTGTCCTCCCCACTCCTCATCCCCAGTGCCATCTCCGTGTCCCAGTTGGCACCCCTGGCCCAGAGCGTGTTGGGCCCTTTGAAGCTCAGCATGTCTGGGTCTGGAGAGGTGGAAACGAAAAAGGATTTGGGCGCCTCCTCTAAAGAGGAGAGAGATTTGAAACAAAAAAGGCAGGAAATTTCACAAGTAGGAGAATGTCAAGAGAAAGCCAAACCCTCTAGCACAGATAGTCTGACCACGACAAGTGGGTCCTGTGCAGAGTCCTTACATCCAGCAAAGCCTTGGGAGGCAGTGTGTCCCATGGGGGCCAAAAAGGAGGCAACATGTCCTGTGGTGATCAAAAAGGAGGCACTTTTTTGCAGTGCTAAAGCATCTGAGGCGTTGGCAGGGAGCTGCAAAATCACTCCGTCAAAAGAGCTGTCTCATGCTCTTGGACCAGCAGCTCTGAGAGCATCTCCTCTGCCAGATGGCAGCACGAGGCCCTGTAAAGAAGGGACTCTGGCACAAGCAAAAAGCAAAGAGGTTGGAAATCAGTTAAAAATACAAGACTTTCCCCTGTCACATGATGATGCTGTAAAGAAAACATAGCAGCATCGCTGGTACTCATGGACTGGAGCGTTCTACATTCAAAATAGAGACTGCATGTTTGAATTTTGTAATATACACTAATATAAAATAGAACTTGTGTACATCTATTTTTGGGAGGGTTTTTTTCATACTGTTTTTTGTGTTTTTTCATCCTTGCTATTCTATTTTTGTACACAGTAGTGCTTGCTGTTTGAGGTCTCTTTAGAACAGGGTATCTTTAAAGCAGGGCTTAAGAAACACTTTGGTTTCATTTTTTTCCCTTCCACACCTTTTATTTTGCCTGAGTTTAGGGCCTGATGTGCTCTTCCCTCTAATTCTGCATTTATTTGAGATCCCAAAAATTCTGTGTGCAAAAAAGGCAGCTTGTTTTTAAATTTCTGCTTTTCAGCATTCTCTTTGAAATTCCATTGAAATTCACAAATGTCAAGTTTTTGCTCCAGTTTTACAATCTGATGTCCCTTGACAAGAACAAGAGCCTACCCTCTTGTCTGCAAGTTATTCTGAAACTGCACACCCTCTTTGGTGCAAGTAAAACCTCTTTGTCACCATGTGTCTTCACAGTCCTGTGTCCTTAGAGGATGTGGAGACAAAGGACTTGGCTGGAGAGACTGGACAGAGAGAGATCCCTGTCTTCTCTTTAAAACAAGTAGGAGTATTTTTCAATGGAATTATCAGAAAGAGAAATCTCCAATCCATAAGCTGGCTTTTGGGGGGATTGTTTTTACTTATCTTTATGGGACACATGGCAACTTTTCCTTCTGTTTTTAAAATTTTAGTGATGTTTTATCTTCCTTTCTCTGGCTTCAATTCATAACTTGCCCTGCCTCAGAGTAAGTGACCCCTGGAAAGGGGTGCCTGTAGGTTGGTTTTAAAGTAGAAAAATTTCTAGTTGCATAGTCTCCAGTGTCTGGCAAAGTTATCTCAATGAAAAATGACCTTTGGAGACTTTTCCATCTCTTGGTGAGTCTAAATAGGTAGGGATTTTAGGTGTCCCTTAACATTTCTGAACTGGGGCTTGGGAAACTTGCTGAGTTTTCTGAATCTGCCCATTTTAAAAACAAACCTATGAAGAGTTCAGACTCCTCGAGTTCTGTGGTCAAGCTGCAAGCAGACTTTAAAACACATGTGATATTTTCAGATTTCAGCTTTAATAGCTAGATCATTTCCACTGCTGAGGTCACTTTGCATTAAAATCTTACTCTTTACTCCTAGGTTTAGACATCGCTTTGCTCTAAGTGTGACCGACTCTGGGTGACAGTGCTCCCTGCTGAGGATTAGACCAATAATAATGCACCAATAAATGTGTTGAGTGGTGATACCTGTAGCACTGTACCTCTTCATCCAACTAAAAGTTCCTCTCAATGAACACTCCCATCATTTGTCCCAGATTGTGCTCAGCTTGTATCCTAGTCTTGTCTGAGTGGATCTCCCTGCGGATCTCACTGGCTTACTCTGTTAGAAGCAGAATGTCTGTGCAACAGTATTCCAGGCTAAAACCCATCTCTGTTGGTCTGATTTCCTTACACTGCTGCTTCCTTCACTGTCTTGGCTTTCTCTGAACTTGAAGTTTTGATTCGCTTCCCCTGAATGCAAATATCTTTATTATATAGGAATATATTTTCTCTGTCTCTTTCAATCTGATTTTGGTACAACCCACAGCTCAAAAGAAAATCTCTGGAATTTCACCCTGTTTCTTTCTGTGTAGCAGTTGATTCTCCCCATTATATACTTGATTTTGGCTGCTTGGATTTCATTTCTGGACCAAGGTTTGGTTTGGTTTGAGCTTTTTTTTTTTTAACATGTTTAAATGAGTGTTTACTCTGTGTGTCAGTGTGAACATGTATGGTGTTGCTACTACACTAACCAAAGCCTCAGCGCTCCCAGGTAACACCTTAATAAACCTGGTTGTGGTGGTACTGAGAGCAGAGTCTGCTGTGCTGTCTCTCTGCTCTTTTCCCTGGAATTCATAGGCTGCTCGTATACACTTGGTTTGCAATTACAAACCACAGTATTTCCACTGCCTTGTCAGGGTCCTGGGTGTCTCCAACCTCTCCAAGTGCTCTTGGTGGTGAGTGTCGTTCAGTGCTGATTTAGAGCAGTAGCAAGTAAGGAACAGACTTGGCAGGATCTGGCACTTGCCTGGCTGGTTTTCTCCCTGATGGGTTGATCTGCTAAAAAACTGTTGAGAAACAGCGCAGGATATTATGGCATGGACAGGAATAGTGAAAAGTGGATTTGGCATCCTGAGTCTGTGGTAATTACAAAGACAAGCCTCCTTGACAAGCTGATCTCCTGAGAGCACCTGACCTTGGTGAAATGGAAGTGTCTGTGTAAATTAAGGAGTTGTGTGAGGATGTGGTCTGACCTGGCTGTTCCCTGGGTGGCAGGTCCCCCTTTTCCTTCTGTGTTTAAAAAACCTGAGGAGAAGACTGACCACTGCTCGTAGGTGAGCATGGGGTGTGAGCCAGGCTGGGTAACCTGGTTCATCCCCACGGGCAGGGGTGGGACCCTGTGACGGTACCAGCTGTAAGCTGCTGACTCCCTGCCTTTGCAGCCACTGCTTCCCATGCTGAATTGCAGAATTATCCTTTCCTAGGCATAAAAGGAGGAGTGAAAACCTTGCTATGTCACAGCTTTTGCTGCTTTTGCCTGTGTTGGCCAAAGAAAAGGTGAGGTACGTGTTTTGTTGCCTCTTTTGTAGCTACGGTACAGAGAGTGGTCAGTGCAATTAAAAATCCGTGGGTTTTTGGAAGCCAAAGCCGAACAACGTTGCCAGGAAAGCATTCTAGTGAAGCCCTGTGTCCCCTGCTCTTGCTCAGTCCTGCAGTTTCCCTCAGTGTGCCAGGTGCCCCATCATCCCTGTTCTACCTGCTGTCAAATTTACATGGCGCACTTTAACAAAGGGTTTGGGCAAAAACACTTTCTCTATTAAGTTTTGATAATAAGCCAGGTAGATACACCAAGACTTATTCCTTGCTCTGCTATAAATTCCTTAAACACCTTCTCAAAAAAAAAAGCTTGCAAAATGTGTTGGGAAGGAACAGGGAGTTGGAAAAGCTGTGTCTGAGGGGCACGAGTGTGTTCCCAGCTGCAGCGCCCAAGGGAGGCCCCAGCCTGTGCAGCCCTTGGTCTCCGTGGGTAATCCCGAATCAGGAGGCCAAGGTGAGGTGTGTTTGGTGAATGAGCCATGCATGTCACCATCCAAATATGCTGCTTTCCTGCTTTGTTTCCCTCTTCCCTTCTGTCAGCTTGGATGTGTCTCCTGCTCCTCGCCCATGTTGGGACGGCAGCGCCTGAGCTGGTTCGGCCTCCGCAGCTCCTCTCTGCTCCTGCATCCCTGCCCCGTGCCTCAGTGTTATTTTTCCCTTTGTCTCTTACTGTTGCAAACTAAGAGAAATGGATGATATTTATTGTAAATATTAGACTTTAGCGTTGTACTGGCCACTCCTGGGTCTGAATGTTGGAGGCCTTTGGCTGCTGCTGTACTAAAGAGCGCTTGTGGGGGAAGGGGTAGGAGTGACCTGTGGGTTTGTTTGCCACACTTGCATTAAGGTGTGATTTGGAGTAATTTTTTTTTTTGTTTGTTTTGTTTTGTTTTTCTTCTGAAGAGGGGAGGATAAAGTCTTTCTCTGGTTTTCTCTTACTGGATGTGAAGGATAATTCTGTACTTCTAGTAGAAGATTTGACAGAAGTGTGTGTTTACGTTGTGTTCGATTACCATATCCAGGTGGCTGTGAGAGCACCTCCTGTGCTGGGCTCTGCCAAGCCGTGTCACTCAGCACTTAGCTAGATAAGAGAAAGTGTGGAATTTCTGTGTTTTTAGAAACTTGAACAATTGCCACATAATAGCGGTGCAATAATTTTTATTCATGTTGTACCTGCATGTCGATGTTCAAATCCTCCTCCAAAATAAATAATTTTTTTTTTTACATAAATCCAGACTCGTGTTTGTCTCTTGGTTGGTCTCCCCTCAGTTTCTCATAGCTCTGGTGGTGGCTGTACTCCCAACCTGCCTGCTCAACCAGCTACTTGATGGGGCAGAAAATGGCCTGTGGAGTGTCTGGGTACAGGAGTAACTCTGCCAGGCTGTTTGGGGTTTTCTGCTCCACAGGCCAGGTGTGTGGCTAAGCCAAAGCTTTCCACTCTGAAACTGAAGCCCAGAATTTACTACCCTGTAAGTTTATGGTGTTTTGTGTCACTGCTAATGCAGGTTCCTGATGGTAAAAATATGTAAGAGGTAAAAGGGGTAAAAACCTGTCAGACATGAAACTTGGCTGAGCGAGATAAGGATGTGACTGGCCACAACTGCACACCATGTCTGATGGGTTCAGGAATTAGATGCACAATAAAATCCAGAGGGCAGGATCTTGGTATGGGCTTGGATTAGCCATGGGGCAAGAGCCAGCGGGTGCTACACAGCCCCTTTTTCACCCATCATTTAGGCAGCCTTGATGCTGCACCACCCAAAACCTTTCCAGAAACAGATATTTGCTTTTAACATTTGCAGGTGTGTGTGCCCTCCACATGGAAAAGCCTTCAAAGGCTATTCCTGTCCTTGGAAATAGAGCTGGGGAGACGTTCACGTCTGGGGGGATTGGACTAATCCTCATTCGCTGCTGCCAAGGATGCTCAAAATATCCCGTGTCTCCGTGCTGCGGAGCGGGAATCGGGGGCGAAGCTCGGCTCCGTCCGCGGGAGATTTGCGGAGCCTCTGCCGGCAGCCGCTGCCCGGGCGTCATCGCTGACGTGCGCTCATGAGAGAGAGAGAGAGAGAGAGAGAGAGAGATGCTCCTGCCCACGCCGAGCGGGCCCGAGGGGACAGCGGTGCCTCCCCTGGAATAACCCCCTGAGTGTCCTGGCAAAGGATCCCTGCTCCCAGCTCCTGGCCCTGCCCCACAGCCCAAACCCAGAGCATCATCTCCAGCAACCCACAGAGCAGCACCCCAGATGAGCAGAGTTTGGTGCAAGGGCTTTTCAAATTGCATTTTCATGGAAACAGAGATATTTTTCTCCTTTTTAAAGGCTCACTAGCTGGAATTTAATTAGGGTTATTTTAGAGATATTTTTCTCCTTTTTCAAGGCTCACTAGCTGGAGTTTAATTAGGGTTATTTTAACGTCCACAGCCCTCCTGTAGAGGTTCCCCCAGCCAGGAATAAGTAATTCTCAGTCCACAGCAGTTTATTCTTCCAGAGGATTGAGCCACAACAACTAAGGGCCATTTTTTCCTCCCAGATGATGGCCTGGAAGTGGCAGCCCAGTGCACTTTGGCTCCTGCTTGCCAATGCTGAGATTTGACTCCTTCCCCCAGGATCAGAGGGTGGGGGTGGGTGTCTGGGGAAAGTCCCACTGCCAGCAGCCTGGCTGCCTGCAGCTGACCTGGAATCCTGAAGGTGGGAACTGGGGGATTAGGCAGTTCTGAGCATCCTGCACAGGTGCACTGTTGGTCAGAGCATGGAGCTGATGGGTTTGATCCCTGTCTGGGCCATTCACTTAACAACTGGACTCGTGGTCCTTGTGGATCCCTTCCAACTCAGAATATTCTGTGATTCTGTAGACAGTCTGCCCAGAATGGAAGCCACAGCTGGAATTGCTGTTGGATGCACCGAGGACTCAAGAGGAACCTGAGGCCCCTCAAGTGTTGCACTCCACATTGCTGTTCCCATGTGAATCCAGGGCACCGAGTGCAGGGGCTGAGCTTGGGGGGGTGTGCAGGTGTCCATGGCTCCACAGGGTTTAACTCTCCCCATCTGCCTCTGCTCTGTGCAGCCTCATTCCCTGTGACCGTGGCAGCACCCAGGGCTGGCCTGCAGCCACCCCCTCTCCAGCCTCCCTCATGTGCCAGTGGGCTTTATATTTTAAACGCTGATTAGGGCTGACCTCATATTTCAGAGCTTACTTCATAGTCACTAATGAGGGATTAGGAATGTTAAGCTAATTAGCAATCAGCAAACGAGGGCTCAGTCAGTCTCCTCAGCCTGACACGCTGTCAATGAACGAGTTATTTGATGATTATCATAAACCTGCTCAAACGGTGCCTAATTCTGATGGGCAGCAGGGAAGGAGCCAGGGCGAGCTGCAGCCCAGGTGATGGGAGCTCACAACCTCACACAGCCCTGGCCACTCTCCACACACTGGAGGGTGCAGGACACCTGCTCCTGGAGCCAAAGGATTTAAATAAGCAAAGAAATTGGGGTGGGGTTTTTTTCCATCTCAGATTTGTTGAGTTATGGGCCAAACTTCCCAGCCTGACTGTTTTGGGAGAGGCTTTATCTGATGGGTCACCTGAGAAGAAATTTGGCCACCCCTGGATTCTGTTCAGCTCCAAAAATACCCTCAAACCAAACCTTCCCTGCTGGGAAGCCTCCTCCCAGGCCAGCCAGAGCAGCCTGGCTTTCAGCTGGGTTTCGACTCCCTGGGTCATTTATTATCCCATTATTTTGATTTTCTCCCACACCCCACCCTCCACTCCATGAGGGAAGCAGGGCAGCCAGGGGGTGTGGTGGGTGGGAGGGTAGCAGGGACCTGATCAACATTTCACTCTGGAAGGGGGAAAAAACCTCAAACCCCCAAATATAAAACCCCAGAGTGCTTGTGGAGATGAAGCAAAGGGGGAAATGAATGGGACTAATGGGCTGTGCTGGCCCAGGAGGGATGCAGGGGTGCTGGGCACTGTCCTTCCTGCTGTTTCTCTGCTCTTTTCAGGGTACTCAGGACCCAAGGAAGCTCCACACCTGCTGATGGCCCATGTGGATGAGGTGCTCAGCCATGTGCCAAGGACACACTCTGGCTGTGCTGAGGGGCAGGATTAGAGAGAGAGAAGGTATGGGAACCAGTGGCATTGCTGCCAGGCCAGTGCCACTGCAGAGGGATGGGTCTCTGGGAATGAGGGAGCTGCCTCTGCCCTGGGCACAGCTGTGCTTTTTGCTGGATGATTGCAAAAAGGGCCATTTTCAGCTCCTGGATGTGGGGGTGTGGATGGTGGCAAAGGCTGGATGGGCCTGGGGCAAGGACTGAGCAGGGATGCTCCTGAAGCCCATTTTCCTGCCTTTCTGGGGGAAAAAGAAATGCTCTCTCTTCCTTTGCAGCCAGTTTGGACATAGGGTTTCTCCCCCCAGGGGCTCCGTGTTGGCCAGGACATGCGGCTGTGACCTCCTTGCTGCTGGGGCTGGATCCATCCTGCCTGGCGTCCGTGCCCTTCCCATGTGCCACCCCAGCCTGGCAGACTGGCAGCTAAAAATAGGTGAAATGCAGGGGATAACCGGGTGCCTAAATATATCCCTTCTTTAATTAGCGCCAGGCGACTGCCTCGCAGTCACGTCCGTCTGCCCGCTAATCCCCGAGCCGTGCCCGCGTCACGGGGCTCCCCCGCCGGCTCCCGTGAGCCCGGGCACGGAGCATCCCCGGGAGCCGGACCTCGCTGGGAGGGTGACCCCACACAGGGGTCCCAGCGCAGGGAGGAGGGTCAGGGGCCAGGCGGGGACACGATCCTGCCGGCGCTGAGCTGTGCGAGAGGGGACGGGGAGATGCCCTGGGTCGGGAACGGTGATGCCCTGGGCTGGGAATCCCCCTGGAAGTGGGATGCTCTCCCGTGGTGCTGCCTGGGGAGCTGCTCTGTGCAGGGCTGGGGCTGAACTCGGTGGGGTCAGGCTGGGAGAGCTCCCTCCTGCCCCGGATCTCACCTGGAGCATCCCTGACTCTCCCTGGCGCTCACCCGAGGCAGTGGCTCAGGCAGGATTTAACCCAAAACAGCTTCATTGAGCTCTGTGGTCCTTCAGGGCCTTGGAAGTTGGAGTTGCACCACAGCTGCTGGTTTAGCATGTTTTTCTATTCTATACAGACATGCCAATAATTCTTTCTGGTTTGCCCCCTTGCAAGGGCACTGGGTGCCATCAGGAAGGGATGAGCTAAACCTATGGGCCCCGTGGCTGCAAACTCTTCTCTGGTCAGTAGCTCTTCTGCTTTCCTAAAAGGCTGGATTTCCCCCAAAACAGCTTCTGAGGGGCTCTGTGAGCAGCACAGTGGGGCAGCATCCTGAAGGGTTTTCTTTAGGGTTCCCTCAGAGCATATGACCAAGGCATCCCTGCTGCTGGCAGCGAGGACATGGGGTCTCACTGCTCTGTGAGTAGGGGTTTTGCTCTGGGCACCCCTATTGATCCTGCAGGAGAAGGTCTCTGGGAAAGGTGCTGCCCTCCCAGGTCTCTGCAGCAAAAGGTGGCATTCCCCAATAAACAATTCCTGTGCTCATCCTCTCATCCCCTGACAGCCATGGTTGTTTTGCTGGAGATGAAAAGGAGAAGATTAAAATGTAAAATGAAAAAGATTTTAAATATTTCCAGCCCCAGGTTGCTGGTGTGACACCCCAGGCCACTTTCCTGCTGGATTGCTCACCAGTGATCTTAAAAGTAACTGGCTCCTGTTGCCTCCCTCCCACCCTCCCCTGACTTTTGAGAAGTGGAGTGGGTGGTGGAGCCAGTTTGTTAATTCTGGAGCTGGCATTAATGAGGGTGCTCCTTAATCCTGCAGGTGCTGTTGGGTTTGTCCATGGGGCTGCTCAGGGGTGCACATTCCCAGAGCAGGGGGGGATGCTCCTGTGGGACAGGGAGCCTGTGCTGCTCCCCAGCCCTGCCCACATTCCCTCTCACTGTTAGAACACTGTTTAGAGCATGAGGAGGGAAGCAGGGCCCCTTGTGCCCCTTCCTGTCCCCCCATTCCTTGCATTTCCATGTGCTCACTTGCCTGCTTGCTTTAGCCATGAAGGACTTGGGGCAAGGAGGAACATTCACCTCCTTGCCTCTTTCCCAAACCTTGGATGGGAAAAAAGCCCTGAATGCAACAACATCCAGCAGAAACCTGTGGGGCTGTGGCTGCTGTCCTCTGTTTGGGGAGACAGATTCAAGGGAATGGTGCTGGAGCAATGCTGGGGAGCAGCTGAGCCCCTGCCCTGCCTGCATTAGGGTGCATGGGCAGCACACACATCTGTTTTGCAGCTGGATGAAGGCCCCACTCTTCCCAGGAAATCTCCTCTATGGGAGTCAGGGCAGTGCTGCCCATGCAGCCAGTGCCATGAGACCACCTGGTTTATGCTGAACTCCTGACCCAGCAGCCAGGAAAACCCCTCCTGCTCCTGGGACACACACACTCCAGCCCTGCTTCCCTGTCCTCAGCTGGAAGAGCAGGTGCTGGCTCTAGGACAGGATCAGATCCATTGATTTGAAGAACAAATTTGAGTTTTTGGGGGTCTTTGGGGTTTGGCAGCTTGAGCTGCTGTGAGAGGGCATTTGGAGTTGGGCTGGAATTCCTTTTCCCTCCAGCCTGCTGGGGCCTTCCTGCCTGGGGGAAGGACGTGCACATGTGTGCAGGCACATCCCAAATTCAGGGCAATCCACTCCATCCTTCTCCAGCTCCTGCTCTCAGGGGAGCGAGGCTGGAGCTCCACCAGCACTGCTGCAGACCTCTGAGGGTGCTGTGGCCAGGTGTTGGTAAAGCTCCAGGAGTGGTGCAGATAACACAAACAAGGGACACCAGGGACATCCTGGGCAGGTGCTGCACCCATGGGAACAGAGGGATGATGCTTCTTTGGGGTCTGTTTGCAGGAGGGGGCATTTGCTGCTCAAGGAGAGCGGGATGAACCCCAAAGAGTGTTGAATGAATGAGCCCTCATGGGGAGGGCTGAAGGGATGTTCCTGAGGATCTGGGAATGCAGTGGCAGAGCCAGGAAAGGCCCTGTGGTACCTGGAGCCCTGTAGCATGGCCCAGCACATCAGGCTGGCAAAGGACAGCCTCCATGGCACCCCCTCCTTTGGAGATACCAACCCAAACCTTGGCCCAGCAGAAAAGCACGGTTCCCCCAGCATGGGGCTGGGCTGGGGCTCCCTGGGGCTGTGGGGGGGCTGCTCCCCTCCCAGCCCCTGCTGCTGCTGTTCTCCAGCTGAATTCCAGCGCTGGGAAGAGGGGGACCCGCAGGTGCTCCCCTGGACAGCCAGGGGCTGCCAGCAGCCGGCAGGAGCAGGGCTTGGCTGGCGTCCCTGTGCACAGACAGTGATGGATTCCAGACAGGGCTCACCACAGCCTTCCTTCGGCAGCTGGGCTGCAAGGGCCTGCTCCAAAGGCAACATCCGTCAGGAGGCGGTGCTGGGAGCAGGGGAGAGGGACGAGGAGCAAGAGGAGGAGGAAGAGGAGGGGGATGGTTTTATTCCTTTGGCCGCCACAGTGACCTCTCAGGGCTGACTCAATTTCTCCGTCCCATCTGTCTCCTCCTAGCCCTGCATGGAAGGCTGGCAGCAGCAAAGGCATGTTTCCAACTGCCTAAAAATATTTGGGATGTGGGCAGTGGGCAGGGGAGGCTCAGCCTGCCCTGCCAGGGGTGTCAGGTGTGGCCCACGCTGTGTGAGTGACCAGGCTCATGGGGAACCATTCCCTGTGCTGCAGGAGGGGAGAGCCCTGGGCTGGGGAAGGTGGGCTGGTGCATCCCCTCCCTCTGCATTTGGGGTGGGGGAGCAGCTTTAGACAGGTGACATAAAAACTGGTTGGAAGGCAGCACGTCTGGGCACTGCTCAGGGGGGAAGATGCTTGTCCCTGTCACCTGGGGAGTCTGAAAGGCCACCTGAGCATGCAGGCCACTGAGTCCCCTGGAAGGGATGTGGTTGGGATTTATAAGACATATTCAGAAAACAACCTCTGAACTGAAAATGATGGTGATGAACACTTGTGCCTGCAGTGAATCCTGGAGGAGGGATTTTTCTGCCTCAGGAGAAAGGTGAAAGGGCTGTACAGAGTGTACATCTTGCTCCCAGCTGAAGGTTTCTCTTCCCAGAGGGGCAAGAAAATTCTCTTCGAAATTGTAGACACATGCAAAAATTACACCATGAAGTAAGAAGGAAAAAAATTAAAGAGCAACACAAAGCAGGAAAGGAAAAACGCCAACAACCCGCCCTGTGCCCAGGATCAAAGCTGGGAGCCGTTTGGGAGCCCTTGGACAGGAACATTCCCTGGTTCCTCTGGCCAAGCCACTGCTGTGAAAGGCTGCTTTGTTCCTGAGGCCTCAGCCTCGCTTTTCCTGCTGTGGACTTTGCTCCTGACAGTGCCTGGGCAGGTGAGATGGGGCAGGTGAGATGGGCAGGTGAGAGGGGCAGGTGAGAGGGGCAGGTGCTGGGACCAGGGACACTGCAGTGGCAGTGCTTTGATGGGGGCAGAGGAGCAGGAGGAGGAGCCCTGGCTGCTCCTCTCCCCACTCAACACTGAGGGCAGGTATAAAACACCCAGAGCTATTTATTCCATGAGTGATGTGCATTCAAGTGCCCTTGCACTCCTCCTCACCCCTTCTTCCACTCTGAATCCTGCTTTTTGCTCAGGTCTTCACAATCTTCAGGCCAAATTAACATTTACCTTTTATTTTTTAGTGGTTTTTTTTTTGGGGGGGGGGGTTTATTATTATTATTTTTATTTTTTGGTGGGGTTTTTTTTTTGTTTGTTTTTTATTTAATAACCTGTGTTTGTTGTCCTGGCTTGGTGTTGAAGTGCACCATTCCATGACACTGGAATTTCCCTTCCACAGCTCCTTCTAGGTTATGGAGCCTCACCACCTCTGTCTGCAGTGCTGGGACAGTTGGATTTGGCCAAATGCCCCTCACCAGAAATGAGGAGAAGCAAGGTCCCACATCCTCTAGGTCTCCAATCTCCAGGCTCCTACATTCCCAAATGCCACATCTCAAGTGCAGGAGGGACTCTGAGGCTGACTAAGCCCCTTTAGCTCGCAGGTGTCCCCCAGCAGGGCAGCCCAAGCCCTGTCCAGGTGCCGGAGGTGGTGGCGGGGCCGCGTTTCCGCGGGTCCAGCGTGGGGCAGGAAGGGCGGCTCTGGCCAGAGCCCAGCCGGGGCAGCTGGGCCGGGCCCTGGCTCAGCCCGGCTCTGTGGTGTGCTGGGGAAAGCTGCCCAGAACAGACCTGCCCTGTGCAAAAATGGGAACTTGTGCTGCCGATGAAAAGTGCTTTCTTTGGGGAGGATGTTTGTGTTTCCTTTGGCAGGGCGGCGGCGGGAGCGTGCACAGCACCTGCCCAGGGCGGCTGGCTCTGCTCAGTGCACCCATCCTGCCCCTTCCCTTGAAAGTGTGAGCAAAGGGAAATTTGGGAAATGCTCCAGCCACAGCTCTGCTTGAAGCAGCCTTGTGGCTATCGAGTGCCTCTCCTGGGCACAGCCCTGGGGCAGCAGCTGGCAAGGCCAGGATCTTGCCCAGAAGCCCAAGCAGGAGCACAGGGACAGTTTTTGGGATGCAGGGGCGCAGCCTGGCCCCTGCCCTACCGGCATCCATCCTAGTCTGTCTGAAGATGCTCCACCATGGGACATGCCTCTGCTTGCCCCTGAGGCCTTGTGACAGCTCATGCTCCTCTCCCTGCTCCTTATCCCTCTTCTGGGAACCAGGCCCTGAGCTGCTCTAGCTTGCATCAGGGCTGGGAGGCTGAGCCAGCTGGACGTGAGGAGCTGCCTCCTCCTGTTCCAAGGGAGAGGTCAAGGCTTTGCCCCTCATTTGGGGGGGATTTCTTGGCTCTGGTGGGACCAGGGAAGGGAAGGGCTCTGGGCAGGTGGCTGTGCACAGGGGAGCTGGAACCCACACTGGGTTTTGCCCTGAAACACACCAGTGACTGGGCAGAGGTGGCCATGGTGTTTCCCAGGAGCCACCACCACCACCAAGGATGGGTTTGGAGGCAGGAGAGTGGGCAGCAACCCAGGCTGGTGCTCTGCAGCCTTTTCTTCTTTCTCCACCACACCTTCTGCCCAGGGAGCACAGAAACATCATGCAGAGTGTGCCCTGGCACTTTGTCCCCTATCCATCACTTCTCTTCCAAGTCAACTAGATCTCAGTGAGAAAGATTTGCCATCAGAAAGAACAGATTTGATCAAAATAACAGTCAAGATAAAATGTGGAGAAAATAGTAGCCAGGGAAGTGGATTATGTTGGTCAGAGTGAAGCCTCTGTCCTTCCAGCCCTTCTGGGCTCATGGATAACATTGATATAGAAAGGCTAATGCTGGTGTGGGACTGTGCCAGCTCAACAAAAATCAGTGTGGGATGTTTTTTCCCCCCCTTGAAAGTATTTTCCAGAGTCAAATTTTGTGCATTACCATTTTGTTCCAATTTGGATGAAGCCTGACAAACAAGACTATGATATTTCCCATGAAATGGGGATTCTGGGTCTCTGGCCAACCCTAATCCAGCAGTTCATTTGAAAGCTGCTGACTGCTGCTCCAAGCTTGGACTTGGTGCTCCCAGGAGGGAAATGCTGCATCTCACGTCTCACAGGGATGAATTGTGGCATTCAGGCAGCTCCCTCTATTTTGGGTACCTTCACATTCACCCCAACCCCAGCCCCAGTGGGACTTGTGTCTGAAGCAGCTGCCCCGACTGCATTTCCAGGCTCAGGTGCTTCATTCATGGCAGAGACACCTGATGGATCCCACATTCCAGCTGTGCATGTTGCAGTGGAATGGAGGGGACAAAGAACCACATCCCTCATGGATTTTGGGCTGCTCAAGGTGCTGTGCAGCACACTCACCACCCTGCCCTTTACTGATGACTGTGGTACTCAGAGCCATGGCTGTGGTTGTGTTGCTCCTGCTGCCCAGCAACACAGTGTCTGTTAAACTAAACTATTAAACTAAAATAAGTCTGTTTTGAGAGATGAAACCAAGGAGGAAAAGTGGAGCAGCTTGGTTGCTGCAACAAGCCCCAGGTTTCAAACCAAACCTTGATCCCTTACATCAAGGCATTATGGCTGGGGGAGGATGGGCTTTTGGAGATGTTTGGGATTTTCCTGACAGATTTTTTTTCCCATGGGCAAGATCCTCACATGAATCTCCCACTACAGTGGGTTCCTAGATAGGGCAGAAGAGAAATCTCATGAAAGCAGCCTGGGGACTTCTGTCCATCCCTCCTGCAGCCCTGCCCTGTGGTGCCATGCCTGGGGCTGCCAAGCCACTGCCTGCCCCTGGGAAGGGTCCTGTGTGTGAGTGGGGGGAATCCAGGGGGCTTGCAGGAAGCTCTGTGGAACTGCTGAGGATGGAAAAATCCTCGGGATCTGCCCTTTCTCTGAGAAGACATCTGAGCTGGGAGGTGTTTTTCTTTCCATCCAGTCAGCAGGGCCGCTTGGAAATTTCCTACGCCGGCTCTGGCTGTGATGTTTTCATAACACAACGAGCAGCCTGGCAAAGCCCTGGAAAGCCATTCGCCAATTAGTGACTTACATCTTTCCTGCAATTCTGCCTCATTAGCCCTTATTAAAAAGAAATAAATTAAATAATAATAAAAAAGAGCCAGGCCCCTGGAGCACCTTGCAGAGTCCTCTCAGCTCCTTGCTGTTTCCCCAGTGCTCTCCTCATGCCTGGGGGTGCCAGTGCAGTGAACACTGGCCCACGGAGCCCATGGCTCATCCCTTGGGTACCACGTGGCTGCTGCTGTTCCAGGTGATGTTTCCAAGGGGCTGCATCCCTCCAGTGCTGTGGGCAGGACAGCAGGGAGCACCCCGAGGTGCTGCAACATGGGGTGAGCTCCTTGCTGGGTATAATGGCAGATGACTGAATGAACCCATCAACCCACCATGTGGGTGCTCCCAGCTCCCCTGCACCATGATCAGGGGCTTTTCTCCCCAGTTGGGTGCTCCCTGCCTGCTGTTGGAGGGGCCTCTGGTGTGGGTGATGGAGGGAATGCTGACTCAGCAGCTGAAAAGGCTTACACGGCCCTGTGAAAAATGCTGATGCAGCATTTTTTTTAAAAAAAGGTTGACTCAGGAGGTTGGAAAAATGTTTCTCGTTAGTCTGCAAAAAGGTCGACTCATGGGGCTGCAAAAACACCGAGCCACACACAGCCACAGCCACTGTCCCTAAATTTCTGAGGATGCTTGGGTGGCATCCCATCTGACTGCCAAGTTTAAGGGGCACTACATCCCCCCAGGGTCCGCCCTCCTGCCATCACCTGTGTTTGTAATGAAAGAGGATCAGCAACACCACCCCCAAACTCACTGATTTTTCAGTGGTTCCAATGCCTGGTGCTCATGAAGGAATTGGGAAAGCAAACAGTGATTTCCCAAACTCCTGCAAGATCCAGGTGAGTGGATGCAGCTGAGCCATGTCTTTCCTGAGTCTGCTCAAGTGGTGCATGCCCTCCTCTCCCCCCAGCAGCAAGAGTGGCATCACCAAAGGTGGTTTTCCCTGCTGGCAGAGGAAGCAGTGAGCCATGCAGAACACTGCTGATGGCTCCTGCTCCCTCGGAAGAGCTGTGAAAGGAGAACGGGGAAGGCTCCATTAAGGAGCGCGCGTGTGCTACGTGTATTCCTCCCTCCTCCCAGCCCCAGGAGGGGCTTTCTCTCCAGCCTAGAGGAAATCAGACCTCTGCAAGTCTTTTTTTTTTTTTTAAAGCTTCTGTTCAAGATGATGCCCATGGCCTCGGCTGGGAGACAGACACAGCTACACCAAGGCAGCCCAACCACGCTGCAGTTTGGAATTTATTAGAAACAGCTGTCAGTACATCCTTCTAAAACATTACATGTCAATGTGCTTTATTGCAATTTTTTTTTATTGCATTTTTTTTTTGATCTAGAGCAAGTAGGCCCAGGATGCTTAGTGTCTGGGATTTAAAAGCCCAACCATCTAGTAAAAGAAAGTACAGCAAAATTGTAACACACCCGGTGACAAGTACAGTGTTGCATTACTGAGCTAGAAACTACAGGATGACTTGTCAGAAAACACTAACATACACTTGGTTTCCTTATGAAGCAGTTTGTTTCTTTTCTTTAAAAGTTAAACTACATGAATTCCTTTTTTATTTCTTTTCTTCCCCCCACCCCCCTCCCCGACTACACCATAAACGACAGAAGAACAGATTTTACACAAATAACAAACAAGAGTACCAAAGTTACATGCTGGAATTCATCTGGAAAACAAAATAATTCAATAGCTTCTGGAGAAGCAGGTTCTTAACAGATGCAGTTTCCCTTAAAGAAAAAAAGAAGTCAAAGAAAAGCAGAAACATTGATGCAAAGGTTGTACAAAGGAGTGTGCTGTTATTTCAGCCCTCGACACAAGATCAAACACCCACTCATGCTTTACATTGAACCACACCTTGTACAAAGAGTCCACTCACAAAGGGACACGCACCAACACCACCCATTGCACATCAGCTCTGGACAGGGGGCACTGAGGGGCCACTGGAACGTGCAAACAATCACTGCATCTCACACGAGAGCAAGAGGGGTTTCTTTTGCTAAGCCTTTGCTTGGGACACGGTTGAATGCTTTGTCCCAGAGTAAATAACACCCCAAATCAACTCTGTTTACAAATATAGTAGCAACCCCCCCGAGGAAATCCAGAGTTCAGCATTTCAGAAGCACATATGCAAGATGAATACAATAAACTCCTTTTCGTTTGACAAAAAACCAACCCAATTCTGCCTAAACACGTGGCAGAATGCGCTAACAGTGAGTTTTGTTTTATTTTCAAGGGGCAGTGCCACTTACAGCTAATGCATATAAATGTGTACGTGAATATATTTTACATATATCTATATACATACAGTACATATACACACACACGCACGCGCACACACACACACGGATGATGCAGACCATTACAATCCCATGGTGCAATAAACAGCCAGATATACAAAATTAACAGGTTTTCATCAAACAGATCTTTGCTGGATGTAGAAGTCACTCACGAAAACAAAACAGATTCAAACCCTGACCCAGCTGACTGAATGTGAGCCCCCCCTGCTACCTTGGGGCAGCTCGGGGCTGGCCCCAGCTCCTACAAGCCCCTGCTGGGGGGTGACAGTCACCCTTAGAGACCTTTTCTTTTGTCTTTGGATGCAGGAACTTTCTCCAAACGATCCCGAGCCTCTTGCTACAAGCACTTGGAGAGTGCATGGCAGCGGTGCTGCTGGACACAGGGAATGTCCCTCCCCTCATTTGCCAATGCCAATCTCACAGAAGCAATCCCAAGGGAAGGCGGTGGAGGGGGCATCAAATTAAAGCTGCTTTCTCTAATACAGGTTGATCAACAAAGTGGGTTTTTTTCTACCAAAAAGGGCCCGTCTCACTTTTTTTTTTCCTTGCCTCTGAAGCTCATATTACATTTTTTAAAGGCAAACTTTAGAACAAATGGTGAGTCTAGTCATAAAATAAGGTGAGTCTATGCCAAAAGCAATTTTAAAAATGCAAATTCTGCATTAATTGTATGGAGCCAGCCCCAAAGACCAGCACTTCAAGCACTGTCATCATCTAAACAGTTAACAAGCTAAAGCTCCCAATCTGCCCCTTTGAACAAACAGGAAGGAACTGAAAAGATTTCAAGAGAGATTTTTCCCCCCCTCATTCAGTGGAAAGTATTTCTGCCCACAGAATGCAAGATTCACAAAAATGTTGGCCAAACTTCACGTAACCCCGTCCAAAGCTGCTGCTCACGCAGGGCTGAACTGGCCCAGCCTCCCGAGGAACAGGCCAGCTCTTCTTTGGGCTGGTCCTTCCCTTCTCCCAGTGCCAAGGGAAACAAGGGGATCAGCAGTGCAAGCTCCCTTCCCATACAGAAAGGGCAGCAGCTCCTCAAGGACTTGTACCAATTCCCTAAACCTCTCCTGCATGTGCATTTAAGGAGATTACAACTGGTTATTCCAAAGGGAAGGGTCTGCTCTGGCATCTCCTCTTATTTCATGGTTCCAGGCAGAGGTTTCTGGTTCATGCTCTGTCTCCTGCTTCATCAAACTACAACCAGAGGGATGCTTTAGGGTGCTGATCCTTCCTCTCCACTAAAGCTATTTGCTTTGAATGCTGAATTTGAGCAAGCCTGACCCCCTCCCCTCACAGCATTTTTGTTCTTCGGGAATGTTATTTTGATTCTGCTATTGCAAAAGCAGAGATTGCAAATCAACCATAAGGAAACTACATCTAAGGAAACTTGATTTTAAACATGGTCTAAACAAAACAACCCCAAACCCATCATAGTGCTTTGTAAAACTGCATTTTGAACCTGTCTGTCTCTTACCCCTTCTGATCCACAAGCAGTACCTGTTTCATGTCTGCACAATGCAGCAAGCATACAAGACTCACTAACATTTCAGATTTTTATTCCCTGTTAGTGTAACAAAAAATAAAAAAATAAACAGACATTCAAAAACAGAAGCGAGATTGTTCAAGTACCAAATAAGGGGCTTTTCCAAACTTAAAGTGTGACACTCCTATAGCAATTCTGCTGTTTTAAACAGCCACAGCGTTCAGGTACAGACATGGTGCCACCTAAGCCTGCAGAGAGCCCAGGATTTGGGGCAACCAAGACCCTCATCCTTCTCCTCTCCTCCCCAAAACAGCACTAAGTGTCAACATTCATTTCCACAGTCCCATCACAGTTGCCTGGCTTTGCAAGGGAAAAACTTTGATGTTTGCCCTGCTGTGACTAGAATTCAGCTGTGATTAAATGCAAGTTTTTCCTTGGGAATGGCTTTTGGTTGTGGAAGTCTTGCTAACACTAGTGTCAGCGAGAAAAGAATCAGGCCCATCACATTAAATGGAAAACTTCTTGAACATCTGCCACCTCAAGAGAGATGAGTGTGGAAAGAGCATTTTATTTTTGGCATAAGACAAGGGGCTATACTGGATACAACTCTAGATTGCAACTACCAATGGTGCAAAGCAGCAACTCACTTACTGCTGATGAGAATGAAATAAAAACCCCCAAAACTAGAGCACTCCAGTATCAGAAGGTGGACAATTGCACATTACTGCTTCACACATTAGTGAAGCATCTGTTGGGATATCCTTCTTGTTTCTAGGTTGGTTCTTCCCATGCTCAGATTACTTGTAATCAACAAAAAAACTAATGGGAAAAGATTTATAAGTTACTAACTTCAAAAACATGGCACTCGTGGCTGATACAATGGGGCCAATGGCAACTGTGGAAGCAGACCTGATTTCCATCCATACCAACACAAAATACTGAAACACCCCTAATTCCCTGCAAATATACTTCAAAACAGATTAGAAGAAACTGTGCATATTTGAGTTTCAACATCCCCTCCCCCCTCCCCCATTTAACACTGTGCAAAAGTTATTTATTCAACTCTACATATATATTTAATACAACATGGGTCAGTGAGATCAATGTTCCTTTAACTGCAGCCTGGTACCAGATGGCTGCTACGACAGTGAGGCTACTTCCCCCTTTCCTCCTGATGTTCTGACTCTTAAAATTAAAACCTTCTCACATCTTACTGTTTTAAAAGAACTTGAGTTTCTTTGTTTTGCCTCTTTGTTCACATTTCCTGTATTTGTTTCAAGCTTAACAGCTGCTTTTCATCCTGGGGTGTAATCCTGCACCTCACAGGCCCATTTCTGATTTCTCAGTCATGCAAGTGTAGAGCAGCTCCTGGAAGCTGTGGGTTCTCTCACAGGTCTAATGCTACTGAGCAAACAGAATTAGGCCAAGCACAATGAGAGGTGCAGGACCAAGCCCTTGCCCCATAGATCACACCAGCTACACCTGTCAGTTGATTTTATAACAATTTTCATTTTCTCTATGAGTGCAAAATAGTTGCAGAAAGAGTCTGTGCAATAGCACGTGCGAGTCAATGGGGAACCATGGCAGCAGCTGGGACTTCAGGTGCCTAAACCAACACAGGGAGAGACAGTGACAAAACAGCCTCAGGAGACTGCTCAAATAATGGAACCAGTACAAGGAATGCAGGCTTGGTCTGCCCATAGCCCTGCTCCGAAGGTTTGGGCAAAACAGAACTTCAAAGAACACTTCAGGATGGCTTATTGGCCCTGGCTCCATCATTCACAGCAAATACATCACCTGTGATCAGCAAAAAGAGCTCGGGGAGCAAAGGGCCAAGAGTCCCAACTCACTCACACCACGATAAAGCCAAGCTACCTTCACAGATGCTAATGGAATTACACTGTATTTACCTTGGCAGAGCCAGGGCTGGAGCCTGGACCAGACCTCACAGGATCAATCAGATTCCACTACAGGGAGACTTCAGACAGCCCTGCTCTGCTATCCTGCTGCTGTCAGGACTGCGAGGGTGTGCCAGGATTTATGAGCCTGGAAGTAGACTTGTGCCTGTTTAAAACAAATCTGAGCCCTACCTGAAATTGGGGCAGACCTGAAATTGGGGCAGATGTGAAACACTTTGGCCAGGCTACCTCTGTTACAAAAGCAGGGATCAGAAATATGGGTCTCATCAGCCTCAAATGTTAACACTGTCAGTAAGAGAGTGCAGAGAGATCACAAGGGCAGGGAAAATTCAGACACCCCTCTCACACAGGTTATTCTGCAGGCATGAGGCACCTGGCTATCATTTGTGCCTTTGAACTGATTTCTTTCATTGAGCATTTGGTCTCAGCCCAGCATCAAGGGAATGCTAGATGCCTGAGAGGTGTGAGAATGGCAGCTGTATAGCTACCAGATTAGAACTGCAAATTAGCCAAGAAAAAATTCCATGTCCACAGACCACTGAGGAAACCATTCAAGATTTCCACTAACAGCAAAGGCTATGTCTCATTTTTCCTTTTTTCCTGGGGAAGTAGAAGGGACACACAAACAGATGTGGTTCATTTTGACATAGCAGCTTATGTGAATTTTATTCTTCTCTCACACAGTTTTGAGATTTAATTAAGCCTTGTAGGGTATTATTTAAATGAGAAAAGTGGCACCTACAGAATTCCTTGCCTGAAGATTGCACTCTGGCCAATTAGGAAGTATCTGGGATGCGTCAGGGTCATTAGTGCAAAATAAAAAATGTCATGGCATGCCAGGCAACCAGACTACCCTTCCTGCAATGGCTGTCAGTGCTCCAGCCTTGTCACTTCCCTACTTGTGAATTCAAGACATTCAGTGAAATAATACTTCTAGTGTAAACAATATACATCAACAAGCCTGGCACTACTGCCCAGGCATTACAGAAAAAAGCCATTGGAACAGGAAATCAGCCCCAGGGTCAGAAACGGGTCTCCAGCATTCTCAGACCTGCATGACTGTCTGCTTCCTGTCCTGCACAATGGGTGCATTGCAAGGGAAACGCTTCCAGTAATGGGAACAAAAGTAACTTTCAAGGTTGCACGCTGAACAATTACTTTGCCAGTTGTGCTTTGATGCCAAGTGGTTCAGTTTGCCAAACTTAGCTCTTTTTCATTTTAGAAGCTTAAGGAATGGAAATAAGCTGCTTTGTACACTTTCCAGGGAGGGGATTTATTTGATGATTGCTGTAGTTGATGAAGCCCAGGACTACCCGCTCCAGTATTTGACAGCAGCCCTTGCCAAAGGATGGTACCAGACATCCAGTAACTGAGGAGTATGGCTCTCATCCCTTCCTGTGTTTTGCATCATGTCTAAAATAACTACAAGGGAATTTAGATTATACCAGAGTAAAATCTTGCTTGGCTGCAGTGGTGTGAGAGTTCAGAACCCAGCTCGCAAAGAACAAATCAGAGGAGATCTAGGATTAGCATGCTCACTTCTTACAACTGGGAGCAACTATACCCCACCAAAGAACTGGGTACAATAAGCCATCCAGGAGCATTTGATTACACCGACCTCTTCTGTACCAAAATCAAGTGTTACAAGAGTCTGTCACTGTTCAGCAAGAGACCTGCAGCAGGTCAGTGCAAGCTTCATTCTGGTTTACATTCTGAAGCACAGTATCATTAAAACTCTGGAAACAGAATCCCAAGCTGAGGAACAGGAGGGAGGGGGAGTGAAGAAAGAGGAGAGTGAGCAATTACATCAGATCAGACAAATTTAGTGTTTTGAAGCCAGACAATGTTTAGTTTTCCTTTTATTTGTTTCAAGTTTTGGTGCAGAAAGTATGTGCGGATGCTAACGCAACCTCCCCTGTAAGTGCTCGATCTAGCAACGAACAAAGTTTTGGCATGTTCAGTTTGGTTATGTTTCCTTTAAGCGAAGACCTGTAGTGCCATTGAAACCAAAACTTCGTTACTGTTGGCAAAAAAATAAAGCAACTTTCCTTTTACAAGCATTTTTCCATTTAAATAAAAACCTGAAGCTTTCCCATAATTCCTTTGGTCTTCTCTCACCAAATTCCACGCTACCTCAAGACAAGCCCTCTTTTGGAAGTCCTGCTGAATCGCAGTGAAGCTGCTAAAATTAGCAGAGAAGAATTGCTGTGGCAGAGTTTCCCCCTAGTTTGTTGGGAGTTTAAGACTGAAAGACATTACCAGTGCCTCGGGTAGAGGCTTCAAATTGTGTCTACTAGAACAAGAGAAAACAAAATCCAATTAGAAGTTCCACTGAAGGTGCCTGGCAAAAAATCATCTCCATAAAATGATGCTCTGCTTCCAGTATTTTCATATGCGTTGCGTTGAGTTTATTCCCCTCATAAGGAAACAAAAGTATCGGTGTAAAAGCACAGCTGAGCTTTTAAGGTAGCACCAGGACACCTACACCCAAGTTGTCGTCTTGTTGCTGCTAGGCCTCTTTTTGATTCACATTCACAGAATCACTTCTTGTGCAAAACAAGCAGTCTAAGGAGAAAGAATGCCCTCCGAGTTCTAATAAAAATCGTAGAAAAGAATCCAAGATAAGCCAACACTTTCCTCCTCCCCAAAATTTACCTGCAGAGAGAGGGGGGCATCTGTGCGTAGACAGGATAGGCAAGCCTGACATTTAGGGAATCATTGTGTTGGACAAGGGATGTCTGCTGGTAATGAAGAACCAAATCCTTAAGTGTGCTGTACAGGTTGTACGGTTCTGCAAACCCATAACCTCTTGGAGTGCTGTAGATCACACAGTGTTTCACCTCTCCATCAGCTCTGCAAGGAAAGGAAAGAGGAGAGTTTAACATAAAAGGACAAACCCAAAGTGACAGTCTATTAACAATTAACTAATGCAGCATCTCTGCCAGTCACTGAATTACATAATGGAAGACCCAGTAGATGCAAGTGGAGGAGATTAATATAGTCTGTGAAGAAACAGGGCTTCAGGGCATGTGATTAAACACTCTTGCATAATAATCCACATAAGAGGGCTCTTCCACCCCAGCAGTACAATTCCCTACTGCATTGTTGTCCAAATGGTCCTTGGGAAAAAAGTCAATAACTAAACCAGGAAGATAAGCACCCGAAGTTAGCAATGACTTTGTGTTCAACTCACCTAGAAACCTTTCCACTAAGCAAAGAAATCAAAACCCACAAATTATCAGGACCTACAAAGTATTCCATGAAACACAGGGGCTAACCTTCCATGTGCATTTTTTAATGTTAAGCATGGGACAGGTTCAAGCTGATTCATTATCTGAAGCCATAGTGACCGAGTCTCTAACTTGGCAAAGCAGCTACTGGAGCACAGCGATTCCAAAGCAGCCAGAAAAATTTATCTGCCAGAAAGATCAGGTATTATGTAATCCCTGTATTGGAGCCTGTTACAATCCCAGTCACATGTAGGAACAGGTTACTTTGTGCCACCCCGTTTTGAGCCTGTAGCATGATCCCAACCAAACAAAAGCATCTGATGAACCCAACATTTGAGTGACTGTAATGAACAGTGGAATGTTCATTACATCAACAGTAATGGAACACAGCAGATACTACAGTCTTCAGTTACCTTGAGGTGCTAAACCTTCATATATTCATTTCTCAGACTTGTGCTCAGAAGCAATTAACCTCATGTGAAATAAATCAGTGAAAGCCATTTTGGACTCCAGGACAAGCTTGAAGGATTTTTAGATAATGGAGTTGGAGAATTTCTGACCTTCATTACACCAGCATAAAATGAAGTGAAATACAAGAAATCAATGCAAGGCTGTGTGAATGTCATCAAAGCTACTGCTCACAAATAATCCTCTGAAGCATCACCATTACCTTACACACACAAGACAAAGATCTAGAGTTGGGAATGTCTGAAAATGAGAATGGAGGATGTCACACCTGCTTTAGTTCTTCCCATGTGTCCCTTAGCACAGAAGAATATGGGAGAATTAGGCCCTAACTTAGCCCTTACTACAGAGCTTCAAGTTGGGATATTTCAGACCTTTGTACTAACAACTGTGGGAAGTGCAGAGAGGCTGCAGGACTACAGCTATTGCACATTCAAAGCACATTTTTGTTACAAAGCTTTTACCATGCCGGTTTTCCTGCAAACATGCAACACATTCCAATGGGTAGGCCTAAGCTAGGCCTGGCTTTTGTTCTCCAAAATAAAGAGCTTTGGTAGAGATTTATGAATCGAGTAGTTGGAACAAAAAGGAAAACAGACTTACACCACAGAACAAGCATAACATCCTTTCTTGCTACTCTCGCGAATTAAAAATGCTCCGTCAGGTTTCCCACAGAGCAAGTCTTCTGCTTGGACACGGTTGAGATCCCCGACAAACCAAGTTTTCTCATCATGATGTGGCAGGTTTTCATCTTCTTCATTCACAAAGTATGTGCTGAGAGGATACATTTGTTAACCAGTGATCAGTAAAGGAGTTAATAAGCAGAGTTGTTTTCACAGAAATCATACAAAGAAATACCAATTGCCCAAATTGGGAGGTTGGGCTCCTAACAAACATATATTAAAGGCTTCAAATTAGATCTTAATTTTAATCCTACATGTTTCAGCAGAGTTGCTGCCTCACATGACATCACATGACTCCAGTCTTTTATTGAGAAACTGGTAGTTTTTGTTACCAATCCCACAAGAGAAAACACTTAGTAATGGAACACTTCTCAATAAAATCATATGTATAGTGACACTTACTCATCAATATTTTCATTTTTGATCCCCAGCCAGTCATTTATTCGCTTCTGTCTCACCCCCTTGTGATTGAGCCATCTGCCAGAAGAAGAGAACATTTATACATTAGAGCACATGTATGGGTCTTCTTAGTGAGCAAGCTGAAGCTCAGACACAGGAGAAACAGTCTGTGTCCAGCCCAGGGACATTAGAAGCTGGATAACTGTGGTGAAATCAAATGTAGGTATAAGCAATATAACAGAAAAAAAAGTACTACCATCTGTTGTTTTAGCAACCACAGGTTTTGTTTATAACTAATTTTTCTTAAATTCTTTATTTACAGGAGATGCAGATTGTGCACCTAGTTGTGGCTGGCTCTTTAAATAATGAAGTCATGAAGAAGCCAACCAGCTCTCAGACATCCACTGCCAGACTGTAGCACCTTAACATCAACAGAACTTTGGTTATGAAAAGAAAATTAAACTCTCATTATCCTGATGGAAACAGCCATTAATCAGATTCATCACAGACACTATTCTGAGGTATGGGTCAGGCTTACTTACACAAGATACTGATCTCTGATTTTGCGGAGCTGAATTAGGTCAGGCTTGATGCTGTTCATTTTCTTATCAGTCTCCCTGTTGTCCAGAGCTTGTTTCTTCAAGTCTTGTTCCAGGCGCATTTTACTGTCATGGATCTCACCCAGGCGTGATTTTAATTTTTCATAGTTCATCATTATCCTGCAAATGAGTATGAGAGAAGAGGTTAAACCAGCCCAGAAGGACTGAACCTACTGGTAGGACAGTACAGAAGAGTATCACAGAACTGCCATAACAGTAACTCCTCCCTTGACCTCATCCTTACATGAAAATTACTGTATGAGTGACAGGAAAGACCTCTTGTCAGAGGGCTTGCAACCTTCAGTTTACCTTAATATATTTCCTTCTGGTAGATATGCAGGAAGAAATTCTCTGCAGGAAGCTAAGCTAGAACAGATTCCTCCCTCACTGTCAGATTCAGTTTTTGTTGTATCAATTATGCAATCCCACTACAGGCATCAGCAATAGCAAGATTTCAAATGCAAACTTCAATTACTATCAAGAGCTACAAGGAAATAATGCTGCCTGTCTCTTCATTCAAGATTAGTTAGCAGATTTTGTGTGACTCAGGAAAATTACATCTTTTGCTTCTTAATTGTCTTTACTCAGAACAAAGCACCTCAAGTGCATAGTGAGATTGTTACAGGTAACTGTTCCTGGTCCAAAAACCTCATTAATGTGGTTCATAAAGCACTATGTCAAGTGAGGCATTATACCTGGCCTTTTCTTCGAAGGCCCAGATCCACCTTTTTCTGCTAATACCCTCTTGGAAGGGCAGTTTCAAACAATGCACTCACTGAATTTGTTAGATGACAGCTACTAAACAGTGATCTCTGAAAGTGACTAAAACCAACTACGGACAATGAGATTTACCAGATTTATGTACATTTCACAGTTTGCAAATACAGAGTTCTCTGAATTATATTCTGAGCAAATCCAAATAGAAATGGGATAAACAAATTAAACCATATTTCCTGTTCTTTCCTGGTCCTCATCCCAGTATCTTGATTTACTGAAGGTAAGAGAGGATAATCCAGAGATTTCCCAGCTCTGCAATTCTTTGAGAGAAGAGAGCTTTACTGAAGGCTGAGATACCTTGAGGGAAGGTCTCAGAAACACTGAGCTTACAAAGTGGCTTATATGATTTATATGATGCTGTAATGGCAGTGTCAGTGTGGACACCACTGTTTCCAGGTAAGCAAACAGAACCTGAGAGCTCACCGCTCAATTTCTTTGTCGTTGCCCTCCCTGCGGAATCGCTCGATGTATTCTTTGCTGTATCGCTCTTGTGAGTGGCACTGCTCCTCAAATATCTTAATTGTTTCATTAAATGCTTCGATTGCAGTTCTCTTCATCTGAATTTCCTGTGTGAGGAAAGAGTCCTTCATCATTTGTTCATAATACAGATGACAATGCAAGACTCGATTACGTTCCCTAAACTGACTGAGAAGATGATACTTTTTCCCCCCACTTAGTTAAAATAGGATTAATCAGCTTTAAATTCAGTCAAATGTCTGAGTAGGGTCAGGAAAGAACCAGGCAGACTTACTCCCTGTAAGTCTACCCTCCTCCCGTACATGATGCTCTCTATTAGGCTGCAAACCCATCAAACATTTTAGTCATATTTTCCATCTTAGTTTGCAGGAAGACTGCCAGCAAACCTCCTCCCCATACATGAACTATCTTATTTTTCAAGAAGCAGTCCAAATACTGTATTCACACTTCCTTAATGCATAATATCTGGTAACTGACTTGCACATGATTTCACAAAAAACCTGGACAAATCCCGCTACAACTCTCACTGCAGCATGTGGCAGCTGGAAACACTCAGCAGTATAAAGCTTCTAAGTGTTGGCCTTCTCCACAGCTTTTCCTTTATACTAAAAAGTTCAGCTCCTCTTTGCCCCACACCATACCTCTAGGACTATCAGCAACAAGCAACATTCACTGTTTCCATCAAATATGAAACTTCTTGCTGTATTCCACAATTTACTAAGATTTTTTTCTTTATATTGCCTTTATTAGCCTTAACAGGATATAGAAAAAATTCTTTGCTTTTTAAACAACAATAAACACACTCTACAAAGAGCCAAAGCAGTACCAACCTGGGATGTTCTGGTATATTCTTCATACAATTTGTCATACTCTTTGCTCTTTTCCTGATACTGAGCATGGTATTCTTGAAGCTTTTTACCTACTGCATCTATATTATCTTCTTTCACCAACTGATCCTGCACATACAAAGAGCTGTTAAGTCTTCAAGCAAAGCAGCTTTTCCTTAAGAGTATTCATTTGTCCACTTATGCATATTTGCATTTTACAGACATTAGCGTCATGTTTTATAATCCAGTTTCTAGAGACCACTGTGTCTAAATCTGCCTTCCTTAGTGAAACGTGTTCCACAGTTTACAGACACAAGGAACTGGAACTATGGGACACCAAGGGCCATGCCAAAATCCTAAACTTCCAAAAACACACCACACCTTATTTTCAGGATTGCTATCCCCAGTTCAAGAAAGAAGGAAGCAAATTGCTTAGAAACTTCAGTTAAAGAACAGAGTTCAGGTTTTTTTTTCCTCTTTTTTCCTCTGCAGTTCTTTTTCCTCAATGCAAAAATGTGGTTTGGGCTACGGAATAAAAGTTTAAAAAATATTATTGAAGAATTTAGATGGCTATGCACAGAGGGAACAGCTGCACAGCTCATATGGGCTGCACTGGCGACAACAGCACTCAGGGGGTTCACCAGGGTCCATGGAGAAATTAAAAAGTTTCTCAGAGGTTCAACTCTGCTGCCTGTCAGGGTTTAAATTCTCTGTTGGACTCAGAGGGAGACTGGAAACCTGATAAAATGTAGCAGCTTAGATGGTTGGACAATTTGGAAGATGCAAGTGAGGCCAAATATGAAAGTTTTGGGGAAAAAAAAAGTCCCGTTTTCAAAAAAAACCAACCAACCAACACAAATAAAAACACACACAAAAATAAACCACCAATAAAAAAAAAAATTATACACATCTGCAATTTTTTTCTGGTCTGCACTAAAAGCCATTGGGGTCTGCTGAAGCTCTTACCTGCTGGTACCTGGACACAGGATACATCAACTTCACGTCGAGCTTGGGGTTGTACTGAGCAAGGGACTCATTGCGGTAGTGGTTAATGAGCTCCACCACGGAATTAAATGTCAGCGGATCAGAAAAGCCGTATTTTCCATCCCGATGGTAGATCTTTATCAGTTTGTTGTTGCCACCCTTCCTGTAAAGTACAGTCATTCAGAGGTTTTGCTGTGTCCCTCCCATCCCTGATCAGCACTAAGGCTGATGACACCAGTGAAATTCCTGGGCGAGTGGCTCCCACACTGCACACCTTCACGGTGATTCTTTACACAGCAGTAGTATTAAGTAGTTTAAGAGTCAATACACACAGAATTATCATCAGATTATTTGAACAGGAACAAAGCCCAAAGTAAATCTCTTCCTATGTGTTCATTCTGGAGCCAGCTTATGGTATTTAAGTCCTAGCTTTGCCAGAAGTTTTGCAAGGGAAAAGGAGAATTCTGAAGGCTGAATAAAGGAGCTGTAAGAAAACCCAAACCCATAATTTCCTGCAATTCAGGGTCACTAATAGTATACAACAGAATACAGATTTATACAATTACTAATGAATCTTTTTGAGTTATGTGTGCTAATACAGGATACATGAATTTACAGTATCCTTTGAGGATTACAAGATAGTTGTACATGTTGTTACCCAGATTTATATAGTCTAGTGGTTTCCCCAAATATAGTTCTGATCTTTTTTCCTTTTTTCTCCAACAACAGACTGTTTAGACACTGTTCTGTCCTTCTCCTGTACTTACAATTTTGCCTCCTAAAGACAAAAATTCAGTAGAATTCAGTAAAATAACCAAATCATGCCAAACCTTGGCACATAGCCTGTGAACTTGGAGGCAGAAGTTAAAGCAGAATTTTAACTACACCCTTGGGATCAAACCAACCACTAAGGCAATGGAATTTCAAGGCAGGATCAAGTACCTGCGTATCACAGTAACTCCCAAGGGTGTGCTACAAAGGCTGTGGCTTCCGTGCCTCACCTGCCTGTCCCTAACAATCAACCTTGGGAGCCTGTCAGAGGCAAGTGGCAGGGCAGGCTGGGCAAGGCACCAGAGGCAGTCACATGAGGTTTCTGCCTAACTGCAGCAGACAGGGCTGGGGCAGCTCTGGGAAACCTGCCACGTGCAGACATGAAGAAAAGAACATGGCTCCAAATCAATATTCCCTAAACTTTGGATCAGAAAGCACAAAATACTCTTTTTACCAAGACATTGTGTTCAGTTCTCCAGAGCTGCATGCTGATGAGGTATTCAACACTCTCCCATTAATCAAAGGCCTGGTTTACAAACACCTTTTTTATCTTAGCAGTTCTGAAACCATGAAGCACTCCTGAGCAGCTCTCCTCCCTGAGTCCCATCTCATCCACACAGAGATCCTCAGGGTAGTACTTAGTGAGGCACAGGACTCAGTGCACAGAGCAGAACTGACTGTCAGACCTGGCTCTTTATTTGCTTGTTCTGTGATGTGCAGAACTGGGAACATCTCTCAGCTTGAGCCGCATGAGCTTTACACAGCCAGGGCTGTCACTAGAATGGCAGCAGCTCCTCAGGGCTTTGCTGAGGGGACCACAAGTGCTCAGTGCTCACCTCAGTGTCAGAGTGTAGTCTCCCTGCATCTTGGTCGATGCGTCGCGCACCAGGAATGTTCCATCTGGCATGTCTCGTAATTTGTCATTGACTTCTTCCCTGGAGAATGGAAAGGGAGGCAAAATTAGAAGTGCTAAGGACATGACCACATTTGCCACAGGTGAAACATCTGACCCAGCAACACCAATGTCTGCAGAGTTTGATCTCTGTCATGCTCAGGCTCTCCAGTTTTTTAGGCCACCTAAAGCAAGCCTGAGCTTGTGTAGCTGTACTAAAGAAAAGTAGCTGCAGTCAACTGCCACTTAGGAAGGAGTCTCTGTTTAAACAACAGTGGCAGCTGTGACTCAGTTCACAACCTTTCCCTTTAATCTGTTCAGGTTTTAAAGTCCACACTGGAACAGGTGCCCTTTGAGAAGCCAGTCTTGACCTCCTAAGACATGGTCTCTAGAATCACAGCTCAAAGGTGCCTAGAGTTTAGCACAGTTTTAGTCTCAAGAGGCTCATTATTGGCTTAACTCTGATCTTATTTACAGCCCTTTTAAACCACTACAACCTTGCTACTCGCAGTGCAACTTTTCCTTATTTACAACTGAGGCAGAAGGATACTCAGTCCAGAGCTTTAAGCTAAACCAAGAAATCTTTTAGTGAAAGTGAGTACCTGTAGGCATTAAGAAAATTATTTCAGCTGAAGAGATATGCATCTTGCTTATGAGCATTTCACCCAGATTATGTATCTCACTTTATAACAGCTCCTTCAAAGGTTTTGGAAGCCCTAAGCACTTTTTAATACAATAATTTGGAAACTAAAGTTTCTCAAGTAGCCTCAATATTCTTTAGGTGCTGTAGGAAGCCTAGCTAAATCTTACAAAGAAAAATCAACAGCAGTTTTTTTTGTTCAAATACTAAGGAACAAAAGTATTCAAAAGAATAACAAAAGAATAGCCTTAGCTTTGATTTAGCTACCTGAAAACTATTTTGTTAGTAAAACTGACTCCTACTGAGTATCACATGCTCATATCCATTTACTCCTCTCAGACCATTTTACAGATTGGACCCAGTTAACTCCGTTTTGAATGGACAGATAATGACCTGCAGGTTTGGGCCTGCAAGCTGCACCCTGGAACTCATGACAGAATTTTCAGCACAAGTTCTTGACTGAAGAACATTGCTCCTGCCCTGCTAGCCTGATGCAGCCTGTACCTGCTGGCTGCCAAACCAGGGTCATAAACAATTCCATCTTTACATAAGCGTGTATCAAGTTTAAATCTAATAAAGCCACTCCAATGCGATTTGCAGTGCATTAGCTCCTGCCATCGTGGGCACTGGTAATTGAGGGACAAATCCACAGTCAATAAACTGATACCAATATTGAGCAGTTTTAAACAAACTGTGCTTAGTGGGTTTTGTGATCAGGTTTTGCCACTCTGCTTCAGCTTAAAATTAACAGAAAAATATCTCTGCCAAGGCTCTTCAAAAGCAAGATCTACAAGGGTTGGCTTTATAAAAAGATAAGGGTGGTACAATAAAGATATGAAAACTTTATCTCCCTTCTCAGAACGCCAGTGAGCTCATGTGGCAAACACACTCTTCATGCCTCTATCTGCCTAAGTGCTTCAAAGTACTATGTGCACAAGTTTGAGCAATTCCTGATCACACTCCCAGCACACTCGCCTGTCCTCTTACAGCTCCAAATTCTAGACTCTTCAGAGGTGCCTTAAGAGGGTAAGAGATGACTGAACATTTCAGTTCTTTTATGCAATTAAGTATATAAAAAAAGGTCTTTCATTTTCTGAACCTAGCCCAAGCAATCTATTTTCTCAAGTGCATAAAGAAGGTTTTTCTTAAGAGGCAAAACTTATATTGTTTGGTATGTGTCTCTATCATCTGCTCAGTATAGCTGGATGATGGTTAGCATTTGTAAGAGCTATTTTTCATATCACTATGTAATAGAAATTAATACAGCTGAAATTTTAAACAAACGTTCAAGAAACCAAAAATAAGAGTGCAACTCCTTTTATCCTGAAATATTATTTTTATACTGAAATTATGTTGAACTGCATGCATTCCAGGATGGCATGCTTATAACTCTTTATTAAATATCAGATTCAGAAGCATTTATCTTCTTTTTAAAGACTGTATATGTGGGCAAATTTAGAAACTCAAAAATTACTGTCACCAAGACCGCCAATATCTGCACCAGAAGAGCAACAACTTAAATATCCTGAATCTAGCTGAATACTTTCATTTAGGTGCTTTGTCAAGCATGGTCCTAAAGCATTCCCTTCCAGTAAAATGCTGCCTAAAATAGATATGCTCTTTTTGTCTTGAAGTCTAGCAGGCTTATCCTACTTTTAACAATATATATTAATACCTTTTTAATTAATATATTCTAGCAATATTGCTTACCTTGAGATGTCCCCCCAGTACCACTCTGCTTCCTGCAGAGAGAAACTGGAATTGTCCTTTATTCCATTTGTATTGACTGGAGTCATTGGTTTGGGGGGCTTTGGAGGAAGAGCTGAAAAAGAAAAACAGATTAACAGAAGGTAAACAGGAGAAAATAATCACTAAACTGTTAATGAAACATTACAGAAAAAAAAAAAAAAAAAACAAGAGAAAATGTGCATCTCGAACTCAGCTTTCAAGCTCTCTCAAACCAAATGGAACTTGTAATCTTAAAGGAAGTCTGAAGTCAACTGTTCCAGTGTGATCTGAGATTTTTTAGTATCAAATGCTTGAGGGAGGGGAAAAGTAAGGAGTATGAGGAAATGTGAGTTTTTGTTAAAAGAAGACTGGTGCAGGCACGACTACAAGGGCAGGTGCCGCCTAAAGCTCCACACAAATGACAAAGGTGTATTGTGTTTGAAAGCCACAGCCTGGAGAGCACTGGGCACCACTATGGAAAAACTCCATTTACTCAGGCATCAGCAGCCCTGAAGCCAGCCCACAAGAGCAAACAGGTGAACTCTTCAGAGGGAAAAACACTGCTAGAGAGCAGTGGCTGGGCAGGGCTGTATCTGTCACACACCCAAGGTTCATGTTTTACCTTGGGTTTGTCATTTAGGTTTCTGTTTGGAACAAAGACTGTGACTCTTTGAGTACTACAGGACAGGAGGTGATAAGGGAAAGGGACAGGGGACGATAGGTACTGTTAAGAGTGCCTGCATTGCTTTGCTGAAGTGCAAGCTGAAGTGTTTACCACAGGGGAGGGGATGCTACAGATGCCCAACAGACAGGCAGAACTGGTGCACACCTGCCCAGAATTCCCCTATCCCAAATCCATGGCAAACAGGCTTTTACTTCCATTCTCAAAATAGGTTACAAATATAAGGGCATACAAGATACCAAAGCTGTTTCTGTTTGGCCAGTTGTTGCTCGAACAACTTTATCATGAACCTGACTGTAAGCCCTGAATCAGTTATTTCAGCAGCCACAGGCACGTTCATGTACTGGGAGAGACTGTCTGTGAGCAGAAGTGTATTATACATTTTCTTTTGGAAAGGTGTCCTGAATGCTCTCCCCTGTTTTGCAAAGACTGGACGCTTCACCAGGAACATTGCTACCGAAAAAGAGCATTTTTTAAGGCATTTCAAGAGAGTGTTTTACAGAGGGACAGGTCACATTCTCATTCAGAGCAAGAAAGCAGCTCCACACATTGATTTGCTGCTAGCAGGTTTCTAAGTCAGACCCTGAACATCTGCTCGCAGCCCTGTGCCCTCGCCATCAGATTACACAAGCACCAGCGAGCAGTGACACAGTGACAACAGCCATCTTTCAGAGGCACAATCCCCAGGTACACACAGGAACACAAATAAAGGCAGCAGAAAGAAGATTTTGATCTCCAGCTTGAGCACGGAATGGCTCAGCACTGAGAGGTGTGCTACTTGGCACCATGCAGCTGCTCACCTCCGAGCCACACCTCCCACATGAAAGAAGAGAAAACAGGCTTCCAACTGCAGCTCCAAATACCATTTCATGCTGAATATCCAACACAGTAACTTCACTGTTCTCTGACAAACCAGTAGATGCTTTAATTGAGCCAATCTAAACTAAATCTGAACCTTGACCCAGACGTTTGCACCCTGGGGTTGCTGACCAAACACCTGATTCAGATTAGCAGCATTCATTCTGCGGGACCGAGCATTAAACCCTAGCATACAGGTTCTTTTTATGGGGTGAGCTGGGAACTTTCAGGTGTGCACACATCTAGTGAGGCAATAACAGGTCTTGTTGTAAAAGGAAGGTGAAAACCTCCAGATTCAGTGAAGCAGCTTCCTGGTTAGGAAGTTTCAGTTATTCCTAGCTTAACTACTACAGTTGTTTGTATAGTGCACAAGTATTTGCACAAAGCACTATTGACAGTAAGACATGGCTCCAACCCTACTTTGCTGGAAGCTCCCAGCCCCATCCAGGGTCAAAGGAACACATATCCAGGCTAAGCCTGTGGAATCAATTGCATTGATTGTGCTGTTCCATCTCCCCCTTTCAAAGTTCCTGAATTAAGAAATGCCATCAGGTCCTCCCGGCTCCCAACATCACATCTGGGACAGGACAGCTACAGCAGCTCTGAGTCTCATCAGTGTCACAGTAAATCTGAGGTCAGAAAACCTGTAGATTCACTCCAGAATCTTTTGTAGGCTCTGAGTCATCAAAAAGCATATTAGGTTTTACATAAAAAACACACAAGCGTGGAGAGGGTTCTTAGAAAACTCCACCAGCACCTGCAATTATTTCAAAGGGACCTTCAAATTAAGGCCTGGACATATCGACAACTTCAAGGTATTTTACAGTGCCTGTTTTACACTGGTAGTAGGGGCTTTCCAGAAAGGGCTTTCAAGTGCTCTCTAGAACACTTAAATACTTCTCTAGCCCTCCTTGTAAGATTAAGTCTTGCTCCTTTTTGCACTGTGGGATTATTTGGCAGCTTTGTTAGGGCTCACTCCAAAGCACTGGGTGCAGAAAAGCAAACTATCAAAGACCAGAAAGGTAAGGAATGAGAGGTTGGACTCAGAGCACTAGACATTACACCAAGTGTCCCTACTACAGGTGGGAGTTTCTCCTTTCCCTTTATAGGCAGATATCAGTTCTCACTATCGGGACGCTGCCTACAGAACTTCATTCTTCATGAGAAAACTGGAAGGAAATTCTTTCAGGGAAAAGAATAAGGCTTGGACCAGTTCCTGTAAAACCTGACTCATGGAAGTCAGTCCTTTACACAATAGACTTTTGAAAAATGCTTTTTAATAGCTTGCACATTTCAAAAATACAAAACTATTTGCAAGGGTGGATCCTGTTTCCAAAGAGCTATGTATCTAATTCTTTACTTTCAATGCTTTGAGCTCTTTGAGTCACAATAGATTTCCCCCTGTACTGGATGCAGAACCAGGCCCTTGCTCTTGCTTTGCCCCATAGGCCAACATGCCCATCCATTTCAGCATTTCTTGGCTACCCTCTCATAGACTTTAGTCTGTACCAATGGAGAACACTCATAAAGGTAATTTAAAAGCCTCACAGCCCAGCCCTGTGATGACAAAGGGGAATATTTTGTAATGGCATGGCAAGTCTACAGCAACAGAGCAGCATCCACCACACTGCTGCTCTCATAATGCTGGCCAACCAGCATTGCTAAGAGAGGCATCCTAAAGGAGTTTTTGCTTAGTACCTAGATGGTACTAACAACCCTGCTAGGGGAAATCCTGTGCTGTTTCTATGAGAAGCTACAGAGAGCCTCAGTCTACAGATTTTGATTTTAAATTCAAAAGAATTCAGTTTTATATACCTTACTCAATGAATATTAGAGATCTAAAATCCTAGAATAAAGTAAGATAAGACTGTCTTGAAGTCAACAGAAATGCTTTCAAGAGCAGCCGTGTTTCTTTCCGTGTCACTGAATCCAATTCTGATCTAGCCACAGGCACAATTTTACTTTATCTCAAAACCAGCTCTGATTAAAGTGAATGATCCTGATGGTTTCTTGCCTCCTTTTTCCTGGGAGAGAAACACTGATCACAAGTGATTAACAGCACAACAGATCTATCTGTTCTAATAAAGAACCTTCTCTTTGCACCAGATACCCAAGCATCCTGCCCCTAGCATGTCTCTAGGACAGCTTTAGAGCACAGCTCTTTCGAAACACCAAAAGGTGACAGCTCAGTTGTACCCTTCACTCCCACATGAGAACATTCCAAAGATCAGGTTCAGCCCTCAGTGACCGCCAGGCAATGAGAGCAGACTGGCTCTCCCTCATGCATTCACAGGCATGTCTGGTTTTAATTTCTTCAGCAACTGTAGTTCCTTCTTTCTAGCTTTCCCAGGCAGACTAGCTTGAGCTAAATCCCAATCCTAGCTTAGTGTCACTTAGAAGGGTGAAATAAAAATGAGCTGGTGATGGAGCAGAGGGATGGCAGCCAATGCGTGCTGGGCATGGGATCGGATGTTGCTGACGTCAGGCCCCGAAGGCTGCTGTGCCATTTCCAGCAGGTACAGCCACTCTGCAGGGCCCTGGAGAGACAAGCCCATGGACTGGGCTCTGCCAAAGGTAGTTCTGGGATGCTTTCTTGACTGTGCAGAATTGTTTTTTGAAAAGGTGACTTGTGACTTTAACTGAGCTGACTCTCTGAAATTCAAAGCGCCTCCAACACCCAGGCGGACAGGAAAGCTGGCAAGTGTCTGCAGTCCAACGCTGCTGTGTTTCTTTTAAAGTCTCTCGTAAAAAATCCTGGGCTATATTGGTCCTCAATTTAACTGCAGTGGAGTAGGCCGTGACTTCAATGAGATACACACATTCCCCAGTCAGGTTTTGAATAAAAAATTTTACAAGTTTACATGATCTAAGAGCCACCGAGCCCTGTGTGTGAGGGTTTTCAGTGGCACTGATTCAGGAGGAAAACAGGAAGAATGCCTCGGTTATCCAAGTGCTATATCCTGTGCAGTACCCAGTCAAGCAGGCTGTTTCTTCTCTGGCTGCACTATTTGCATACAAAATTAACCTGCCAGTTAATTAAACTCTAATTTTCACTTTTAAGGCAGATGCCACTTAGTCTAAGAATGGCTCCACAACTTATTTCTTCCAGTATTTTCCAAGAGCTTCAAACTACATACTTAAGAGCACTGCAGGTTTAAATGCAGCATTACATCTACCTTACTGTTACAAATAATCACAACTACCAAGTACTCTGATAAAGTCAATTTTAAGTCCCTCAGCACTTTCACGGGCATGTTTACTAGCCTTCCTTCTGATGCTCTCAATCTACTCTCTCTCTACACTGTGACAAGCAGAAAACAGATCAGAGGATTTCCAAGACAGTTACTCAGCTTCAAAAAGGCTGATGTACAGTAGATACCCTGCAAACTGTAATATAAAGCTCTACAAAGTGTCATTGCTATGGAAACATGCAAGTAATCTGTGGTTAGGCCAGCTAACATTTTTAATGACATAGTCCTTGAGGAGAGAAGGGTTTTCCCTTTGGAGATATAGATGAAGACTTGGAATGAAAATGTAGGCTAGCTTTGTTGAAAAGAAAAATTCACCCCAATCTTTAACTGCTCTCTGCCGTCTTACTCAATTTCTCAAGCACTCTTCTCAATTTCTCTAACAGAGTTCAGGCAAAGCCTCAAAATCTTTCCCTCCCTCAGGAGTCCCGTACTTGTCCCTGCTGCATGAAAACCCCTCAAAGATACCTGTGAAAAAAGCACAGGCTTGTGCAGAGGCTTTCCAGCTGACAAAGGGGAGGGTGGTGCACACCTGCTGACAGCAGCTGACTCCCACCACTGGCAGGTAAATGATGCTGGCAGCTCCACATCTCAGCTCTCCTGCCAGAGCCCTTTGCAGAGCGTTGAGCACCAACGCCCTTCGGAGCTGCCCTTCCTCAAAGGGCAGCTAATGTGCACGGAGAACTGCTCTGGGAATGGGGAAGGAAGCTCCTTGATGGAATTATTGCTGGCCACAGAACCTCAGGCATGCTCACATTTTCACTCTCCTCCCCCAAAATAGGCCAGATGCCAAGGAGTAAGACATATTCAAAGAATTGAAGTCTTTCAATATCTCATTACAGAAAACAGCAGACAAGTTGGCAGAAGGCCAGGCAGGCTTCCAATGAAAACATTCCCATTATAGCTTTGCTTATGTTTCTATGAACTTTCACAAAAAACAACACCTTTAAGAAATATTTCAGTTTTTATTAATTGGCTTTTTTGATAAAGATCTGTTTTGTTTGAAAACTCCCCAGCTATCCAGCCCTCTCCCACACCTCCCAATCACTGTTTCACCTCCTACAACCCAACAGGCTTCTGCTGCACTCTGTTCCTCATGAGCATCCATAGCTACTGCACAGGTTAAAATATTATCTGCTCTGGGACACCTGCAGAACAGGGGACAACAACAGTCTGTGAAGAGGCTGGATCAAATTCAGCATTCCCTTGGGCATTTCAAAAGCATCTCTCACTATTTTGCAAGCCCTGTTACTTCGCGGGCTGAGACATAAGAAATGGAAGATGTTCATAGTCAGATAAAGGACATGGGGATCTTTTACTTCTGTACCAAAACACAGCTTCTCCCCTTCATTCCAGCCTTTGCATGAAGGTGCAAAGCCAATAATCCCTCAGCTTCCCAATTATTTTCATTGCCCAAAGAAAAATTGTTTTCCTTCCAACACAGAGCCTGGTGTAACTGCTGCAAAGCTACAGCAATGTCAGAGGTTCCATGATCAACAGGGTTGAGGTGACTGTCCCAAAATTAACATGAGGAGGATAAAAAGGATAAGTCCTCTTTCACCTACCAGGCATAATTAGCACACTCTTAATGAACTGGAGAGGTTTTAGGACTTTTGTCATGTTTCATCACTCAAAGATTATCACTACCCAGTGTCACATGCCTGGCTCACACAAGGAAGGAATAATTTTATTATATAAACAGCAGGCCCAGGCTTTTGCCAACTCTGGATGAAAGTCCATGACAGACATTTTATTGCCATGAAAATTTCAGATATTCAACAAGAATATTGTACATTACAGTATCAAATGTCAGGTCCAGAAGACTATACAGCAAAAGTAAGTGTAAAGTGCAAGGAGCAAGGAGCTTCTCTTCTTGCTTTCTAAGTGAAGCAGCTCCTCATCTGCCTTCACAGAAGAAACACCACAGCATGTTTTCTACTCCTCCACAGGCAGAGTCTTCAGAACACTATTAAAAGTATTGTTTGGTCAATATGCGGGAACAGATTTTTTGACAAGAGCAAGGAAAACACAAAATTCAGAGTAAGCAAAGAACTACAGTGATTGAGAATGAAGAACTGGCTTTTCATTGTATCAGACAGAGAATGAAGTCAGGCCCCAGCAGTGACAGCTATGGCTAGGAGACATACCAAAGCAAAAAGAAAAAGATCTTTAAAATAATAACTGATTTTAAATAATAAATAATTTAAATGAAAACAGCTCAGGACTGTTTCCCCCAGGTATTTCAAAGACTAATCATCCATCCAGATGTCAGGTACAAACCTCACAGGAGATCCAGTTCACAGAAATAACTGGTGCTACTGAGAAGTTGGCTGCACAAGAGGCTATTTAAAAATAATAATACAGCTGCAAATGCATATGATTCTTGCTGCTCTAAGCAGCATTTTATTTCAGCTTACCACTAGCTCCAATCTTTCAGAGCAGTATGTAAAATTGTTCCTCACACAGTACCTGTCCTTGTGCTATGTCAAACCATTTTCTAGTTACCAAAGCACAAATATTTCAACACCACCTAAATTGCTAAGAGTGAGCCATCTAAATCAAGATCAAAAGGTGCATTTCTAAATCAAGACTCCAGAAGAAATTTGAAGGTAAAAAAGTATTCAGAGGGAATCTGTTGTACACTTTGTCATGAGTCATCTTTTTTAAGAAGCTTGATTTTGAAGGAAGCTCCACTGAGGCAGAAGTCCCAATCCACAGGGGGATCCCACACAGTGCCTGCAGCAGAAGGGGAGGTTCAGAGCAGACATGGAAGAGTCAAGCCAGGCCATTGCTCATGCTCAGATTTGATCCCCTTACTCAGTACATGGTGATTTTCAAAGTATTTTAATGAAATCCATTTCAGATCAGCAGCTTGACTTCTCTCACTGCCCCAAAACTTATCAGTGAGACTGTACTATAGCCTTCAAAACAGAAAGGATCTTCAACACTCATCTCATTGATTCAAGCTGCCTTGTAACCTTCAAGAGGCACTCTTGGAGACAGGAGATGAATCAGGGCAATGAAGCCAAAACCACCACAGACTTCTAATTGGACACTTGGGAGCAGTTCCTTGAGGGACAACGATGGAGATTCTGACAATGTCCCCAGGACTACTGCACAGGGCAGAGCAGCAGGAGTACTGGAACACAGGGCAGAAATACAGCCTGGGAAATTCAATTGCAATGTACAAATTCAGGTTGTAACAGACAGAACTTACAGGCTCAAGTTCAATATTGTCAATGAACTTCTCATCCATTTTATCTCTTGCACATTTTCCTGGGACAGGTGCTGAATACAGGCCCTACTGCTCACACTCAAAAAGCCCCACGTGTCAACAGTGAGACAAGTTCCCCCCATTACAGCAATTTTTCTTGAACTCCATTGCAGCAGGTGTACTTTCAGGGGTTTTGTTTGGGTTTTTTAAGGGGAGGCATGCAAGGAAGGAAAGAATTCCTCCAAAAGAAAATATGATTGTGTGCAGCATCAGATTTTAGGGACTCCAGAGACAAAGTTAGGATGAGGCTACAGAAGGTAAAAACCTTAAAAAATGGCTCCAGTATTCTCCTTTCAAGGGTTAGAGGAAGAAACTAACAGAGAGCAAGCAGTAGTTAACAAAAGGAGAGGATTATGTTTGGAAGGAGAAAACTGACCTGAAGCACAAGAGTCACAAAGTGACACTGAACCAAAAGTCAAGTTATTCTGTAGCAAAGGAACAAACAATATTAAGGAGTGGATTGGTATTTTTATAATTCTTCCAAACCCACCAATTTTTGTGCAGAGAAATGTGATCTTTTTAAGCCATTTCTAGGTAACTATTGGTCGTCTTCAGGAATATCTGCTTTTAGAAGTAACATTCCTATGAGCTACCACTAAAATCACAAAAACTGGAATAGTCTGGATGAATGCTGGAAGCAGTCACAGGCTGAAGCAGCTGAAGTATTTCATCTCCTTTTTCAAAGTGCTCGGGATGGAAGGCATCCATCTTGAGTGTGCTGCTGCACTCAAAGCCAGGGAAGATCCTGGATCCTGTTCAGCCACAGGAAAGCTTCAGAGCTCATTGTGCTTCGGCATCAGGATTCACCAGGCAGCTGGTTGGTGTGCAACAGGGCAGCTGGAGTCCTTTTTGGAAAGGGCTACAAGAGGCACCACCTGCACTTTGCCTTTTTTTTTTTTGTACTGTATGAATCTTTGTAAAGCTCCCTGTATACAGGCACTTTTCTTCAGAACTAGAAAAACTTAAGATACTGGAATATATTCACTGGAACATTGCAGAATCTTTGTCTGTTGAGTGGAGGACAAATCAAACATGAAGGGCAATGAAAATATCTTCTAAAGAAGTTACATCCCCTCACACTGTTTGGGGACCCAGCACCAGCTCATTGCTGTAGCTTATATTATATGGAGAATCAAATTCTTGCTTACTTAGCTATTGTGCAGACTTTAACCTGTCAGAAGAAATGAGATAAAAAGCAGAAGAAAAAAAGACAATCTGACTCATTTCCATAGGGGCACTTAGTACATGAGCAGAGATTGTTCCTTAAGCATTACTCAGCAACCTACTTTACAAAAATGAGTTTTCCAAAAAATGCAGCTAGAACACACCTATTGCTTTAATGGGACTGAAGCTTCACAGCAAACTGTTTCAACACAGTTAACAGTCTTTCTGACAATAATAAAGCCTAAGCTTTAAAACACACAGGGCATGCTGATAAAAGTATTCTTTATTCTTCTCTAGCTCTCTGCCCAAAAAGTGACTCACTAAACAACCAACATGAGGTGATGTAAGGCACCCAACTGTGTTCAGCCCTGGGTGCAGATGTGTATGACCAGCTATGCCTCTGTTTTCCCAAGCTGTAGAGCAAAGATAAGCGCAAACAGCTTCAGTCTGGAAGAAGATAATCATGCAGGCAATGGCAAAGACAGAAGACAGCTCTGCTGGTTGGGGAAGCAACAGCCCCACAGAAAACTCCAGGAAGAGTCTTCTCCTTTTAAACATGTGATACAGAAGGAACACTGTGATTAACTCCTGTCAGGTACAGGAATCATGCAATACACAAAACTGCTTGGAACAACAATTGCAGAAATAACATTTGCTGCAAAAACACATGTTGAAGAGCTTTGTTTCTTCTCAGAATGTTCCCTTGTGTTTTAGTTTGCATAAACCTGTAGCTTTAAGAACACAGAGCTGAAAAACTCCTTTTAGCAAGTTCTGCCTCCCCAGCTATTTCTACACAAACTGAAAACCTAGTAATAAACACAAATGTCAGCCTTTTAAGGCAGGCTCTCTCATCTCAAGCAAAACAGCATTTCACTTTCTATTAATGATGCTATTTTTTGTGGTCGTGTATTTAATTGAAAGCTGATGAGTGATATTCTTTAACAGTTAGAGCCATCAAAAAGAAAATTAAATGCAAGGAATGCAAAAGCAAGCCTAAAAATGCAATCAGAAATAAAAGAATGGTTACAGAAGTCATTAAATAAAAAGGCCAGTAGAGAACTCTAGGTGAAACAAGAACAGAATAGAAGCATTTCACACCACTGCCCTCATAGAAGCTGAGACTCAAAACAAACAATTTTCCCACATATGCAGAATACAGTGACTGAGCCTTATTTACTCCCTGCTCTACCCCAAATCAGCCTGCACAAGCTTCCCTTCTGTAACAGGGAAACTCTCAATCCCAAACGTCTACTTTTTTTGAAATACAATTTCCAGCAAGAATTAAATTTGCAAAAAAAAAGACAGTTGAAGCTACAGTACTGTTGTTTTGAATACATGCACTAGTAGGACTATTTTTTTTAAGATGTGCAAGAACAGAACTTTTCTTTGATAAGCTTCTGGAGCCAGATAAGCTGAAGGACAACACTGTCAATGCTATTCAAATTTGCATCTGTTCTCCCATTGGAAAACTAGTCAGGCATAGACAGAAAGTGTTCACCTACATCTGGCTACTGTGTACCACAAACCCAGTTTGAGAAGCCCTCAGTTTCCACTGTAACACTGAGAATGATACAGCACACCTGGTATCCCAGTAAACACTGCCCTCGAGCTCAGAACCCTGTGTTTTCCAAATTACAATTACAGTATCGCTCCCCTAAAATAAGGGTTGTCAAATTATACATGAGAATAGAAACTATAATGAATAAATATAGTGTTTCCCTTGAATACTTGGAATACTTATCTTATTCATACACTGGCAGTGCTGCCTAAACTACATAGCCCACAAATTATTGCTCCCCCTGTTTAAATATTGAAAGATGTTGTAGCAATAGCATTGTTACAGCATATGAGGCGAGGCAAAGTACTGCTCTTGAAAAAGACAGCTGGATCAAGTTATAAATGTAGTTAGTCATATTTCAGGGTTCAAACAGGTAGCTTCCATATAGCTTGAGGTCAAAGAGCTATTGTACTATCTGTTCATAGACAGAGCCCATTCTGCATTAGGAAGCCTGCCTGAAACTTGTGGTTTTCTTCATAACCCACACAAAGGAAACTAACCTCTAATTTGTAGTTGAGCCAAATATCTTTGCTGACATCTGTATCAGAAATCCCAGCAGACCACTCTTACTGATTTTCATCCAACTGTGACAAAATGTATTCAGTGATTACACATTTTATCACCAACACAACTGATAATGTATCCCAGATCTACAGAGGGAAAGACTTTACTTAGCCCTTCTAAGTTGAAGTGAGGCAATACATAGGTAGCTGTGCTTTAGATACTCTGGTAACTTTTGCAGTCAATTTGACATCCTCTGTTCAAAAACTTCTGGCAGTAACAACTTTTTGCAGACCTGAACCATGTAGTCAAATAAACTAAATTCAACCCAGAACCTATTTTCTTGTCTTTTCACATAGCAAGACCCACAGCAACAACAAACATATGAGTACACCCCTGACAGTTTCCTAATGCCAGAGCCAGCACATGATGCAGCTACAGCCACAATACTCTAACTTAATCTATCATTGGAAAGTTGAGAAGCTGTTATGTTAGCTATATGCAAGTGATGGCCCCATTTGTGTCTAGATACTGAAAGTTTCTGGTTGCATGTAGTATTATGTGCCATAAAGAGATCCTCCCTCATGCCAGTGATGCATGTAAAAATGCAAAATAAAGTATAAGCAAGAGGAAAAAGCATGAGGTAACAGGAGTCACCCTTCTGGTTGTCACCACTGTGGTGCCTGTGTTAGTTGTACTGCTCTAAATTATGCTTTGTGAGGCTGGCAGAGATGCATCCCTAGTTACACCTCTCTGTTTGGGAAAACTGTCCCAATTCCTATGTTCAGGATGGATTAAAGCCTAGCAGAAAGATTGCAGTTCCTTGTTACCTGACTGCCTCTGCTCGAGTTGAGAAAAAAAGTGAGAGACAGGTGTTATTACTTTTATTTCTGAACTTTAGAGCAAACCTTGTAGCAGAGAGGCTCCAGGACTGCTCTGAACATCCATTTACACCTACAGCCCGAACAGCAAACACAAGCACACTGATAAGCTGGTGCAGGTGCACTGAGGCCTGACAGAAGCTCCGGCTGCGCTGCAGGCTGCCTGCCATCACCAGATTTTATTTCTGCATTATTATTGGGCAAGGCTAAGGTGGGTATTAAGACGGCCTGCCAAGATAAATTAAAGGTCTACCGGCCCTTAACGAGAAACAGTATCCCCACCCTCGGCTCGGAGGTTACGGGTGACACCGCACATTATGTTCACCTTGCTTTTGTCTTCTGCCTCAAGTTTAGACGCAGTAAAATGTAATCAGGGGCAGTCATGCGTGAGCACAGACACTCGGCTCCCGGGATCCGCCAGTGCCCGGTGCTGCGGCACAAAACACAACCGGGGATGTCTCGGCTCAACTTGTGGGAACAAAGGAGCGCTCCGGCTGCCGAGGCAGCGGGGCCGAACACCGCTGCTCCCAGGGTCCTGCTGCTGCACACCCCTGCTCCGGGGGTGATGCTGCACACCCCTGCTCCCGGGGTCCTGCTGCACACCCCTGCTCTCGGGGGGTGCTGCTGCACACCCCTGCTCTCGGGGGGCTGCTGCACACCCCTGCTCTCGGGGGGCTGCTCAGGCAGCGGGGTTGCACACCCCTGCTCCCGGGGAGCTGCTGCACATCCCTGCTCTGGGGGTGATGCTGCTGCACACCCCTGCTCTCTGGGGGTGATGCTGCTGCACACCCCTGCTCTCGGGGGGATGCTGCTGCACACCCCTGCTCTCGGGGGGTGATGCTGCTGCACACCCCTGCTCTCGGGGGGTGATGCTGCTGCTGCACACCCCTGCTCGGGATGCCCCACACCGCCGCTCCTGGGGCAGCGCTGCCACCACTCATCCTCCCAGGAGCTCCGGCCACCGCGCCGGGAACGCTGCACCGAAAAACCTTCACAAATTTTTGTTGGAAGCGGGCCAAGTGGAGCTGTGGTTGTTACCGGGTGCAAAGGCGGTGACTTTATCCCAAGGCACGCCGAGTGTTTAAGCCTTCCAAATAAATTCCTCCACACTCCCCTTAGGGACGACCTATCATCCCAGGCCAGAAAATGCCTTCCCACCCTGCCTCTGGACAGGGAGAAAGCAGAACCCTCCTCTGCCACACTCTCCCTCCCTCCCCCTGCAATTTAAAAGTTGCAGTTCCACGAAATCAGGACATACACATGGGGATTATCCCATGCATCATTTCCAGCTCTGCCTCGTCCAGTTTAAAAATATGAAAGATAAAGTTACTGAACACTTCAGGGATCAGCCTGTAACATGAAGTCCTTTTGCTAACGGGTGTTTGGACTGTGCAGATCCTTGATCCCTGACAAGAGGGCTCCAGTGATGGAAGCATTGGCATTATTAATGATAGAAGAGCTGCTTCGTAATGTAAACTTTGAAAGGCTCTGTGAGAATTTTGCATGGCCAAATTCTTGCAGAAACACTGGAAAGTTGTTTTCTAACCAGTTCATTTTGTCCAGCCCTTTTTAGCAGCCTCCTTGTACTAAGCCATTCAAGGGGCTTTATTTTTTTTTTTTTTTAATAAAAGCCCCACACTAATTGCTTTAAGTCACCTACAATGGGACTTGGGTTTTTGTTCATTTGATACAAGCACACACAAATACTTACCTCGTGAATAGTTAAAAATCAAAAGCATTTACAAGAAAGATACCCTTTAAAATTCACAGAAACAAAGTGATTTGACTGAACTTCAGGCTTTCAGGAGTAACATCTAAAAATAGATAGTGTCAGCTATGCAAGAATTTAATGAGTGGTGGCCAGTGCTGTGTGTATGAGAGATCTGTCCAATTTTTAAAGCGTCAGAATTACCAAAAGAAGAAGTACAGGTCCTTGAGGTCCAAAAATCTGAGGATGATCACCTCCTCCTGTTTTAATTAAAGTACCACATACCTCCAGAGAGAAAAATACAGCTCACTGTGCTGAAACAAAGAGAATAAACCACACTTGCAGATACATGCCACGATTCAGGCACAGGTTGGAAAGCACATTCTGAAAGTACGTGCCCCATAAAAGACAGCACTTGGAATTGCTTATTGGCTATCAATTTCTCTGCAGGCTAAGACTTTTGGTGTATTTTTTACTGTACCTTCTGGCTGTACAGATCAGAGACCTGAGAAGATAAAGGCCCTTCATTTACCTTACTGCTTCAGCCTGTTTGACTCTTACAGGTATAGATACAGTTTCACCAGTACCCATTTATGCTTACTTTTATTCATTTACCAAAGAAAGACTCAACCTCTCCTCCTCACAAGCCTTCCCTCCCTCTTCAGACACAAAAGAAACTTTCTGCCCCATCTAAAAACTTCAGGCAAGCAAGGGATAATGCATTTCCCCATTTTCAGCACTAGCAATCCATGGAGGGGGGAGGGAATAAAAAGTGAATCAAATCCTTTTGAACCAGGTTATTAAGTGTTATCAAAGTAACTGTGCCTCCAGGGATGGATTCCAGCCCGTTCCCAAGTATTATCCCCCCATCACCAAAACCCAGCGACAGCACACACCTCATCTGTCACTGCTGGAAGAGAGCTGGGGAGAAAAGGGTCTTGGAGACTGTAAAAGCGATTAAACTGGAGCTGAATGGAGGTGGGTAAATCACCACCATCAAAGTGTTACAGGCACATTAAGGCACACAGGTGAAGAGGATAATAAAAGCGCTCCTCTAGGAGCGAATACAGCCGAAATATACGCTTTTCAATAAAGGTTTTCAAAAAAGGAGACACGGGAGAGGGGCTGCGAGCAGCTCCCCTCCTCCTGCCTCCTTCCATCTCCCAAAAGGCACCATAAATTGCTCTTCCCTCCCACCTCCCCCACAAAAAAAACCCCCAGTATTAAAATACTTTTGCCCAGGAGACAGCAAGCTCAAGTCCCTGGGAAGTTTACACAAAGTTGAACTACAGATATTAATTTTCACACCCCCCCCTCCCCCCTCTCCTTTTATTTTAAAAGGGAAAAGTCTGCAGGAGGAGGGAGGGCAGGGATGGACGGCAGTCCCCGACCCGCTGCCAGGGGTGCGGGGCCAGCTCGCAGGCTTCGGCTCCCTACCTGGAGGGTCCATTTCAATGTAAAATATCAGCTCAGTGGAATAGGGCATCATCACTTCCCTCCAGTCCGTGTCATCGCGGTCCATATCCCACAACGTGTTGTACATCGCGACAGCCAAGTCCCGGCAGGGTTAGAAATAAGAGGTTGGATAGCTCGGCTTTTAATCGAGAGGTGGAAAAAAAAAAATGGGAGGGATAAAAAAAAAAAGAAAAAAAAAAGGCGAGAAGAATTGACCTCGCTGCAAAATAACACTTCTAAAAAAATTTAAAAATCGCAAAATTAAACTTAAAAAAAAAGCCTCCACGCAAGTCACCTCAGCAGCTGCCCTACAGGAACTAAAGGTAGGTAGCAATATATATAATAATATATAGAGTGCTTCTTTTTGTTAAAAAAGACACCTTTCCACAGAAAAGCCACTTTCCTGAATTCTTTCTAAAAATCGCCGTTTTCGGGGTATTTTTAAAACACAAGCCAAACAAGCTCCCCACAGGAAAGCCGGGGGATGGTGGGAAGCAGCGGATAAAAAGGGGCTATTTCAGTCTCTGGATGAATTCTTTCCGCCGGCGGAGGACGAGAAAGGAGGCAGCGGCGGCGGGCAACAATACGGGCGGGCGCGGAGCCCGAGCGGGGCGGGCGGCGCTGTGCCCGCGGTGCGGAGCGCGCCGGCGGGGCTGGCTGCGCGGGGCTCAGCGGCGGGCGGGCGGCCCGCGGCGGGGCCCGCCGTGCCCTGCTGGCGGCGCGGGGCGGCGGGCGGCGGTGGCGGCGGGCGGCGGGGCCGGGCTCGGAGCGGCCGCGCTCGGTGACATTTTAAGCGGCTCTGAGGGGCCCGGCCGCCGCCACCCGCCTCTTGCTGGGGACCGGGCCACGCCCCCCCGGCGCCAGGGGGCGGGGCTTCGCGCCGGCTCTTTAACCCCTTGGAGGTGAACGGGGGTGTGTGTGTGCGGGCGCTTCCATGAGGCAGAGAGAGGGGTGGACAAAAAAAAAAGAGACATAAAGGGGAAACGTGTCTCTTCGCGCCGGCGAGGCAGACCCACATAGAAAGCTTAGCATAGAATAAAAGTCTGCTTCCCCCCTTTTCTAACTTTATCCGGCTCGCTTTCGCCACTTTTCTCGACGCTTTTTCGCAGTGCTCCCCCGTACTGAGGCGCGCAGTGGCGGTGGTAGGTCCCCCGGCTGGCCGGCCGCCAAGGGGCCGCTGCCGCGGAGCACGCGCGGGGGGCGGGGGGAGCGGAGCGCAGTTGCCAGAGCTGCTGCCTTTGTCTGAGGGAGCAGCGAGCGCCGGGATTGGCAGAGGGCTGCGGGCGGTCCAGCCAATCAGCGCGCGGCGGGGCCGGCCGGCTCGATGGCGATTGGCCGCGAGCGCCGGTTACTAAGCTGGACAAAGGAAGGCGAGCGCTGAGGCGAGAGCGGGGTTCGGGGGGCGCGGGGTGAGCCGGCCCCGCATCCCTGCCCCGCATCCCTGCCCCGCACCCGGCCGGGCAACTCCCCGACACCGCCGGCCCCAGCGCTGGCCATGGGGAAACTCAGTTTCCCCACACCGCCGGCGGGGCTGCCCCCGCCCCGAGCCGGTGCGCCGCAGCACCGGGGCTACCTGGCACCCTGCAGCCCGGGTCGGCCGCCGTGTGGGGATGAGGGAGACCCGCGCACAGGGGACCCTGTGCAGGTAGAGCCGCTGGTCACATCCCCGGCGGGAGCCTGTCCTGGCTGAGCTCTCAGCCGCTGCACTGGCCACAAACACTGGCTCTCCTCCCTCCTCTGCAGGGCCCTGCTGTGTGAGCCACGTAATCTACGTAATAACCTGTCCATCTCAGAGGGCACCGTAACTAGCGAGTGTGACCCGCGAGAAAAACCCGACGCGCTTTCGAGCGACATAACCAGCGGGAAAAAAAAAACAAACAAACCAAAAACAAAAAACAAAAAACACCAAAAACCACAGGAAAAGGCACCGAACTGGGTGTCTGTCTGTCACCAGGTTTGGGATAAGTCTGAGCTGCAAACACACCCGAAATGGAACCTCAGCCTGCCTGGCAGGCACATCCCGATGGGCAGCCACAGCCCGCAGGCACCGGCGGGAGGCAGGAGTGCAGCCAGCTCGGCACTCAGCCTCGGTTTTGGCGCGGCGAAGCATCCTTAGAGAAAGGCTGCTGCTGAGAAATTAAGGAAGAGTCCTTTCCCGAGACTCCCGACCAGTGTCAGAGGCACAAGGATGGACAACACCTTGATCTACTGTGGAAATCTCAGGGAAGGTTGGAAAACCCAGCACTGAAGTTGTCTGCTTTATTTGCACTTCAAAGCATAGAAGAGCAAGTGACGAATAATTTGTCCTGCTCTGGCATTAGGTAGCAGCTCCTGAAAGCACCCTCCTGGCTTTGCTGAACCTTAGGGTGACTGCCACATAGAACAACTGAAAGGCTGTACCCGACTGAAGAGTGTGAGGGAAGATCTGAAGTTTGCTGATGTATCACAACTTCCACAGCAAGCAATTTAGAGCAGCCTGCTCCAGGAAAAGAGCTCCTTGAGGGATGGATGGCTGCAGAAGAGCACAGGGCTTTGATTCAAGTCACTCACTGTACATAAATTAATTTTATAAGCCCATCCACAAACTCTGATTAATCCATGATAACCAGATATGATTCCTTTTTCTAATTTTTAAATTAAATTATTGAGCTGATACCATGTACCAGCTCTGGCTTCTTCAAAGGGAAGTGCCCTCCTTGGAAGCACAGCTGGCTCCCCCAGTGAAATTTAACTTTGTGCTTTGTGCCCAAGCCATCAGCTGCCCACTGGCAAGGTGTGGGGCATCCCACAAGGGTCAGGCATGAAGTAAATGCTGCTTTGCAGGCCCTGCAGAGCTAAGAACTGGGGCTGTGGTCCCTGTGGCAGCCCCCAAACTTAGATTGGCAGCTGTGGCAGAGAGGGGGAAGGAGGCAGACTCAGGTTGAAATTCATTTTCCCCCTTCCTGCACCTCATTATAAGTTCCACCCACATAAGACCTAATTACTTGGCTTTTATGCTGGCAAAGTGGATTTCATCCTTGCTGTTTCCCATGGTGGTTGCCTTCATTTTCATGGCAGCACTGATGGTTACAGCTTATTGATGTTTTCACTTTAGTGATTTAAAGCAGAATACATTTTGTTATTAGCACTGGTTTCTCTCATTGCTGCTTTAATCAAAGATGCAATTTAAGGCAGAGGATTGTGTGTAATGGTAAACAGTAGGATAATGCCTTGAGAGAACAGAATATTAATGTGTTTTTATTTCTCAAAACTGTGCTTATAATTTACCCAAGATTGCTTGACTCCCAAAACACACATAGGGGGTGCTCCCTTTCCTACCACACTGCCTGCCCTGCACCAGGGATGAGCATGGTGTGCATGTGTGTGCCCAGGGGGGAGAGGGAGGCACATCTGCTGCCTTACACACTGCTAAACCCTCTCTGCCTGTGCCTCTCCCACAGGCACAAGGTCTGAGCATCAGAGAGCAGAGACAAAACCGGGAGCACACTGAGGGCTCGGGGATGCTCAAGGTCTGGGAGTGCTCCCACTGCCAAAACCTGGCCATGCAAACCCAATACCTCACCCCAAGATGGGAAAAGCTACATTCAAACACTGAAACAAAATAATGGTGATTTGGCAGTGCCTGAGCAGGGGTCAAAGTGCTGGAGGAGGGGACTTGGTGCCCCACGCTACTGACTGACAGGGGGCTGAAAGACAAGAAGTGAGCCCAGTGCCTGCTGCCTTCCCAGCATCCTGACATCCCGTGTCGACGGCTGTGCATTTGCTCACTTTCCTTTCCTTGGATCTGACAATTTGCATTTCAAGGCAAGATTAAATATTGAAGTTTTGAGCGCTTCCATGTGCTTCAGGAGGAGCTGAACAGACCTGCACTGGAACAGACTGAACACAGAAAAGCCATTTGTGCCAAACTGCCTGGTTTCCTCTTTGCCGAGCCATGATAATGTGATATCCGACAGCTGAATGTAGGCCACAACAGGCTTTTATAGTTGGAGGGCTGCAAGAGGGAGGGGGGCTGGATCCACAGTGCTGCCAGCCAAATGCATGAAAATGATCAGAGACTTTTGGGGCAGGCAGGAGACTCCTGGACACTCCCGAGATCCAGATATTAGCTGCACTGTTAGCACAAGCTCAGGGCCCGCTGGAGGGGAGCTTGGAGAAGGTAAAACTGTGTTGACATCAGCAAGGACAACTCCCTGGCCATCAGAAGATGCTACATGAAATTACTGGCATTTTGCTGCACAGGCACTGGGATTTTTGGATAATGTGCTGTGACCGGTGGCCAGCTTCCCACGGGGGCAGCCACACCTGCAAGGAACAGCACAAGAACAACCAGTTACGGCAGTTTGGTTTAGTTAACGGATTTTTCCTGCCTCTCAGGAAAATCTTTCCTCTCTCTCTCCTGTTTCTCAGCTCCTGGTGATGAGGAGACGAGGGAAGGTGTGAGGGTTTGTCTGCTTTGGCTCAGATGCTGCTGCTGGGTCTCAGTGTGGCTCAGTACACTGCAGACCAACCCCGGAGCTTGCTGGCAGGAGAAGAGGTGTTGGGAATGGCAGAGGTTCATCCTGCCTTCCTGAACCACGGAGACTGTGCAAGCACCATCTTCCCCTTCAGTTGTACAGTCTGAGCCCCAAAAGTACCACAGAGACCACAAAGCTTTTGCTGCAAGATTAAGAGTATTAATCCCTGCAGGGGTGAAGCAGCTGCAGTTTGCTTCCCCGCATCCTCCAGAACCTTCATGTGAAATGTAATGGGTGTTTTTAACAAGGACTGTGCTTCCTCTCTCTGCTTTATAGTCATTTTATGTCCTAACAGGCTGCAGAACAGTTGCCTCACTCCACCCCAGATGTGGCCACATTTCTGTGGTGAGGAAAAACTCTGGCAAGTGTGCTGAAGTCGGGTGCTTTGGTTTGAAAATTATACATTGCATTAAAAACCTGTATTAAAGAATAATATGCGGTCTGCAAAAGCATTCAAATGAAACACTTCAGTGTTAGGAAGTGTCTTATTTACAGCAGGGAGAGCAGCTTTTGCCCTTTTCCCTCCCCTGTCCGCTGCCTAAGGAAAGAGTTTGAAATAGGGGCTTGTGTCCATAAAGGTCGGAACACAAGGCATGCACATAGAGCTGAGCTTGTGAGGAATCATACATTAGGCATTTCCTAACTTAAAAGCACTTGGCTTTGCATTGTAAACAACATTCTTTTAACATAGGAAATAACATTTAAAAAAAAATAAAGAAAAAGATCTTTTAAATAAATGTCTGCAATGTAGGTTGTTGCAGCTGGACTTAAGGTATTCCTCAGCAAGGCTTGGACTGGCCTTTCCTCACTGCTCCAGAGGCTTCTGCCCAAAAAATTTCAGGAGTAACGGTCTGGGATAGAAGCAGAAAGCTGCTCTCCTGCAAGGGGACAGGAGGTGTGTGTGGCTTTTGCAGCTGGACAGTGGATGCCAACCCCGTGCTCTGCACATGGGTGTCTGGGGTGGACACATCTGCACCTGGAGAGTGCCCGGGGATGGATGAGGGGGTGGGCACGGGGGGGAGGGTGAGGGAAAGGGCACGCTGCACTGAGCTGTGCTGAATTGCTGCTTTGGCAGACTGTACCAGGCCAGCTCTTTAGAAAGTTCACGTTCAGTTATTGTTTTGACAGGCTGCCAAAGTTTTCCTGAGGAATGCAGGCAGCAGAAGGGAAATGGTGATTTTCAAACTTTTTTTTTTATAACTCAGCCAAACCAGAATGGAATTTCATGGGAAAAGTGAAAGGTACATCTCTAGCCTCGGGGCATCTTTGCTGCCAAGTTTCAGGGTCTGGCTGCAAACAATGGAGGTGTCGGAGCATCTCCAAAGCGGTGCACCCTTGCACGCACTCACATGTGCTCACGCACACTCACACACACGCTGGAAGCATCTTCTCTAATGGTGACTGCTCCCAGAAAACTGACATTAACCCGCAACGCTTTAAAAAGAGTATGCGCGGTGTAAAAGCAGGCGACAAAGCAGCTGATGAAAGGTTTGCGGCTTGGGAGGACATTTCGGTGCTCTCCCCACCCGGTCCTGGCGTGCAGCCAGCCGTGGGGGCACCGCTGCTCTCCACATGCTCTTCACTAGGTCAGTCCCAGAGCCACGGGGTATTTTTGCAGGTCTCCCTACCCCTAGGAAGGGCAGGAGGTTGCAAGCTCCCCTCCTCCTCCTCCTCCTCCTCCACAGAGGGAGGAGAGCAGCCGGTGAGCCGGGCTCCAGCGCTGCAGCACCCCGGGGTCTGCGGGGCTGTGGAACCGGGCTGGGGAACTGCCAGTTACCTTATATTTTCCAGTACACTAATTTCTCTTGTCATCTTGCCAGTGACAAACAGAGAGAGTTAAACAGAGCAATCCATTAAAGAAGCAGCCTGACAGACCAATTGTTAAGGGTTTCAGCGATCCCCATTTACACTGGCTTGAAAAAAATTTTGCCTCGAGCAGCTCCAATTACAGAATTATCGGACCACACTCTGGTCCCTTTGTGCACTTCGCATCTCTGTCATCGTTCCAGGCCTCTCTCTATTTTGTTGCTTAGAAATGGTGAGCAAAATGGAAGGAGACTTGTAACAAATTCAGAGAAATTAGAGGGAGGATAAAAGAGAGAGAGAAAAGCTCCTTCCCTGATTCTAATGTCCTAAGCCAGGACACTTTTAAAATGTTACACTGTATAGGAATTTAAAATATTTTTCACTTCCTCTATTCATTGCTTTAATGCACTGGAACTACTTGCTTAGTACTTTCCCCCCACCCCTTCCCCCAAGGAATGTACAATAACCACTCTGTAAATTCCTCAGGTCTGATTTTAAGAGGTACTGTAGAACTTTATTCGTGGAGGAAAGAAATAATCCCAATACCTTCCTGCAGTAACTCTTTTTAATAAACATGGCAGTGTATGTTCTGATCCCAGCCAGTGATGCAAGCAGCAGGAAGAGGAAATCAGCATCACCTCTAGGAAAAGCGAGGTCTCAGGCCTGCTCTGCTGACATCCCACTTGGTGACCTTCAGGCTGGATTGCCAGCATGGGTTTGAAGGTGGCACCATTCCCGGTAAGAGCAATTCTGAAAAGCCCACAGGATTTCCACTTCCGCAAAGCAAAGCTTAAACTCTGTAGATTTGTTATTATTATGAAAAAACCCCAACACAATTTTTTCCCTACCCTAGGATGCACAGCTGAAGGGTTTCCTAACCCTTCACCTTTGGCTGAGTGAAGCATGGCCCCCATGATGCAGCAGTTATGTGACATGGACATTATGCCCCCAACCCAGTGTGGCATCACCTGCTATCTTCCAGCAAAGTCTTCCATTCCTGGCCTCCCAAACACTGATTTTACCATCCCTCTGCCAGTATTATTCTGGTAGCAGTACCCTCATAAGTCCACAACATGTAAGAACATCCTCCCTTTCCTTGCAGCAGAGATCATCTGGTTTTGGAGGGAGGGAAAGTGAACAAAGCCACCCCTGGGCAATGCCAGCGGAGACCGAGATCAACCTTCAGCCCTAATGCACCAGGGAATGCTGGCTTCCCTCTGGCCCAAAACAGAAGGAAGTTTCTCATGGCTGAGTCCCCAGCCCTGCCATGCAAGTTCTTTGCCCCCATCCCTTTCCCTGGGATTTGATGGAACTGACCTATCAATTTCTCTGTGCCCAGGGAACCTCACTGCAGCACATCCATACTTGGAGCTCTGCACAGCTGCAGGAACAGAGACTTCCCACCCCAGACTTTGGGTGGAGATGGAAAGCAGGAGAAAAACTCCCATAACAAACCAGGGAGCTCTCAGGGGTCTCAGGGGTATTGAAAAGTCCTCTCATTTCTTCTTAATCACTTAGGCCAAGAACTCAAGTGTCGGCAGTGTGTTGGCCAGGGTTGTTTTCCTTGCAGTTATCCACATGCAATTCATGCCTTGGAAAATGACCCATTTACCATCATGCATTGTTGCTTAGCTACACATGCTTTCCCTCTAAGTTTTCCCAAATGGAAACATGGCTCTATTTGCTTTGGAGATCATTTTCCCTGGCTTTCTCTGCTTTACAGTAAATAAGCATAAGAAGAAGAACCTCTGAATGCTGAGTGGAGAAATAAAACAAACAACGTGGTGTAGGGTGAGCATTTAAAATCCAGCATGTGAATGCAATGCCTTCCTTTCCCAGCCGAGGTGATGGGCAGGAAGGGTTTGAGCAAAGGCAGCTTGCAGGTCAGGTTCATTAAGACTTTTTTTTGTCTGTCATTTGCATAAAAGTTCTTTCCCTGCTGAAAATTTCCAAACAATTTGGTTGAATAATTCTAGGTTCTCAAGAGAAGAGTACTATTTCCCTGGAGGACAGGTGAGACTTGGGGGCACTGAAGCTCACTCTGTGTCTCTGCTGCCATGCCTGCCTTGTGGAATCCGGGTATCCTCCAGAAACATGCAGGAAAACACCTCCCTTATACCTGCAAACGAGCACACTACTCTGAGCCGCTAGCCAAGACTTTATTCATCAAACCCCAAATTTTCTCACGTTCATTAAGTCCTAACTACACTGTTCTAGTGCCTGGTTGAAATAAACAGGGTAGGAGACTTTTTCTCCTTTTGACGCCTCAATCAAAAGTGATCCGCTCAAGATCGGGAAGCTCGGCGGGTCTGCAGTCCCCATCATCTCTCAGAGGGACTCTATGAAAAAGGATATCTGCGACTTTGTCTACTTAGAAAAGAGCTGGGGATCCAGCCCTTGTGCTGCCAGTAAGGTATGACCCCTATCTCAAGTGACTGTTCTTTTCCACCTCCGGGTCCGGGTTTAAGATGATTTCTCTGGTCAGGGCGAGGGCAACAACAGTTTTCAGCATCTCTGCAGGCTCAGCATTCTGTTCCTCACGTGTAGGCATCACTCTAAGTTCTTAATTCTGCATTGGCTCGTTGTTTTTGGTTTTGTTTTGTTTTTGGTTTTTTTCGGTAAGTTTGACACTTCCCATGGCATGCTGGTCCTGAAGTTATTTTGCATCTTCTGATGCCCCCCCCTCTCCCACGTCTCGTCCCTTCCCCTCGCTGTCTGGGGAGAAGAGCCATTAACTTAGCCCTAGCCAGGGCCTTTACTGATACAAAAAGAGCCATTAATTTCAACGGCTTGTGATTATCATAACAAACAGGTAGCACTTTAGCAGCAACACTCGTCGGACTAGTTTTTGTAACCTTGTTCTCACAAAAAAATTGGTAGATTTTTGTTTATAACATGGTGGGCACAGGCTGGCAGATCAGCCACTGCAGCATGAAGTTCAGCTTCCCAGCACACCGGGTAAATCTTTGGGCCATTTGCTGGAATCCTGAGCCCACCAGTTCCTATGCTGCACAGACATCCTCAAAACATGCAACAAATCCCGAGATTTTGGAAAGCACAAGCTTTACAGCCCATGCACAGAGGGACTGTGTGGCACGTGTTCAGCTGTGTCCCTGGGATCACTGCTCTTGCTCAGCATATGCCTTAAGGCTGAGTTAGTGCTTGTGTCCAGGATTTCCAGATGTCCAGCAGTTTATCTGTTCCTCAAGGATCAGACAAAACTTGCAACATCTTCAGATTTTACTAAGGACAAAGCTTTTGGGTAAAAAGGCAGCCAAGTGTCTCTCACAACACATAGGTTAGTAGAGAACTCAGTGGAAAACCTTTTGTTTCCTGATGCCATGAATGTGCTGGCCATGAGCTCTTTGTGCAGAGCAGACACAGCCGTCAGCTGCCAGAGCTCCCAGGAGCAGGACGCTCTGAAGGGTGAGCTCTGCCCTGCCTTCTGCTGACAAAGCATAAAATCCATATTGTCTCTGAACAGAAAAAGGGGGAAACAAAGTAAGTCATGTGATGCTGGTTACCAGGCCAAAACACTGAACTGAGGTTTCATACAACAGTTTCCAGAGTGCCAGAAAGTGAAGAGGGATATTGTGCCTATGCAAATCCTGGCTGGTGGGCTGACACCTTCCAAACACTGCACTCTGTGAGAGCGGCCAGCACCTGAAGAAGCACCTTTACTCCTCTGTCGCTCTTATCTTGCTTTGACCAAGTATACACAATAGAGCTTTGTTTTGGGTGATACCTCCCAGATTAACGGCCTCTTAGAAGTGCTTTGAGGATTTAAATGAGTGAAAACAGTAGGAGAGGGAGGGGAAAGGGAGAAAAACTTGCTGCTGCACTACAGGTGGCAAAGTCGGTGGATACTAAACCCACTAAATAAGGAGCTGGGATCTATGTCAGACTGAAAGAAGCAAATGTGTGACCTGGCTCCCTGCCACCAGAGACACCTCATGACAATGTCTCAGTCCTAAAGTAGGAATCCACTTCACTGTCCCCTGTGTCCCTCCAGCAAGGGTGGGGATGCTGTTGCTTGCGGATGCTGCCCAGGTCTGTGGTGTTCCCCACACAACAAGCTCAGGCACCTCATCCTCATGGTACAGCCTCCTGGCCCCATCTCTCTGCAGTGGGTGTGTTTCAGCACAGGCATTTTGGGGAGCCCAGCAGGTATCAGACACTGTGTCCTCTCCTTCCCTTTGCCATTGCATTTCTGCAGCTGAGGCCAAATCCTGCTTCTTGCAATCCTGCCTGCTCTCTTTGGTTGATGGGAGATGCCAGGTCTTTCTTGCCCTGGGTGAAAGGATCACTCTGGCTCAGGCTGGGCACCTGCCTTAGGTCCTGGAGCTGAATCAGGCCAAGGGCAGTTTTCACAAATGGAAATCCCCCTGGTTTTATTGTCTTTGAAGCCTGGAAACACCTGCCTGTTGCTCAGGGAAACAAGGCAGTCAGGATAAGGGTCTGGCAGCACCTCCCCTTTGTTCTGTGTCCTTCCTGGGCACCCTTTGGAGCCCAACCCTGCCAGCACCCTGTGCCCCCCATGGTTGGTTAGGAGTTGGCCGTGTGAAAATCAAACATCAAAGGGCTCTTCCAGCAAGGGCTATTTCCACATCAAATGCCTACCTCCAGTCCTGAGCCACTGGGGAGAGAATTCTTCATAAAAGGAGAGGGAAGATTAATATTATTTTTCAGAAGTATAATGGGAGGTTTCCACTCCCCAAGCACTTCAGAGTTGGTTTTTGCACAAAGCTAGAATAATTTCAACCCCAAAGGAAAAAGAAAAATACATAAGAGGAGGTTAAAAATGCCTGAAAAAATAGTTGGTCTGAATAGAAATGTTCAGGTCACTGTCACTTCAGGGGCTGGGAGAGGCTGCTCTTGGGAGAGCCTGACTTTCCATAGGAATGCATGTCCTCCATCCTCACTCTCAGAGCAGCAAGCTTGTTCTGGATGCCTGCTTGAGCATGGGGAAGCGGGGAGAGCCAAGGACAGGCTGTCAGAACTGCAAACTGGTGAGAAGAGGAAGGAGAGGACAAGGGGTAGAGAAGATGCTGGAAGCAGTCTGTTGGGCAAGTGGAACAGGAACAGCCCGCTGTGAAGTGCAGCCCTCCCTGAGACTCTCCAAGAGAAAGGCGGCACGAATCCGGCCGAGCGACAGGCTGGCAGCGTGCCTGGAGCGTGGCATAGCTGTGCCTTGGAAAGGCACCTGCAGCCTCAGCATCTTCCTCTCACAAACATGCCACAGCATCACGGGGGAACCACAGTCCTGCAGCCTGACAGCCAGTTTCTGCTCTGTGAGCATGAGCCATTGGGCCAGACGGGTGTATGAACAATTATTTGATCATTTCCACTGCAGGAACCAACTTGACAAATACCTCCAATTCACAAGCTTGCAGTCTGCTTCTGAAAAACCAGACCAAGAGCAAGCTTCCACCCTGGAAAATCCCTTGCTTGTGTCTGCTCTGCATCCTTTCCCGTGCTGGGAAAGGTTGGGCCAAATGCAGAAGGCACCACAGAGCTGGCAAAGCTGCTCTGGGGCAGTGTCCCCAGGCTGGTGGGTCAGGGGTGGCAGGGCTTAGCCCCTGGGACATGGTCTGTCCTTGGATGACTTTGTGCCTTGCTTGTTTTCTGCTTCTTGGTCATTCAATAGAATGAAATTTTGCTAGTGTGTACCTCACCTTCCTCTGGACTTGGGGTACAGTCCTTGCAGCTCCAAGCCTCACAGTCTCAGGTGACATGCACCCCTCAGTGATTTTCACTTAAAAGAGGGGTAGGAAGAAACTACTTGTGGATAAGGAAATGCAACATATGATCCTGATGGCTCAGGGAAACTCTGTTGGTTAAACCAAATCTTGCTGTTTCCCAATGCTTGAAGTTACCCATCTGTGAAGAGGGCCAGAGTAGGCATCTTCATCCCATAAATCCCACTTAAGCCCTAAAGAAAATGCTTCAGTGGTGCTTCAGGTTCATCTGCTGGCCACCACAGGGACAAAGGCTTCACACTGTCCCAAGCAAGCAGAAAAATCCCCCAGTCCCTCTGCTGGAGATTGGAACTGATGGCCAGAGGGCAGTGATGGGAGAAAGCAGCAGCAGAAGGTGGCTGGGCAGCAGTTTGTGGGACTGTGCTGGCATCACTTGTGTGCCCCAGTATCCTTCCTCACCAGCTTTCCTGTGTCCCTGGAGCCAAAGCAGGGAGGTGATGGCAATGCTTCTCCCCTCCCCCAGACACTGCCAGTTACCAGGAAGGTGGGGGAGCCCCGGGACAGTGGCTGTGCGCTGATGCCGGGGTGTGACACCGGCGGGGCAGTGCTGGGAAAGCCAAGGGGAGCGCTGGGAACGGGAGACGCCTGCGGCAGACGCCGGTGCCGGGAGGACACGGCCGGTTCGCTGCCTGCGGGACTGCCCAAAACAACTCGCTCACATTTACTGTAAGCGGCGGCCAGGCCGTCCGTAGCTTGTGGTGAACATACCAGCCCAGCCTGCAGAAAGGGCTGCGGAAGCCAAGCTGGCCCCTTGCCCAGCAGGCTGGAGGAGGGGAGCGGGGGGGCTCTGCAGCCCTGCCCCGGCACAGCACCCTCAGCCCCGCAGGCCCCAGAGCCTCCTTTGGGAACACACGAGCTGGATTTTCTCTTGCCAGGTGCTTTCTGCACCCAGCGTAAGGAGGGGGTGATGCTGTGGACGGAGCCCCCCGTATGATTCCCCTGCCGGGGCGCTGGGGCAGCTGGAGGAACGCAGGGAATTCCTGACTGCGCAGAGGGCCCCCATGAGCGGCACCGCACAGGGACTCAGAGGCCGGGCTGGGTGCCGCTGGCTGGCAGCCAGCTCATCCCTGGGGCACCTGGGGCCACGGCCGAGCCGGGAAACCCCCCGGCTGCACCCGGCTTCCGGCCTTTGTGAGGGAGCTGGTGGCGGGGCGGTGGCAGCGGGATGGCTGCCATCGTGTCACCCTGGCCCCGTGTGCCTGCAGCCCGAGAGGTGCTGCCGGATGGCGGGACACCATGCAAGGCCTGGCCGAGGGAACTCGCCGTCCCCTCCCACGCAGCTGTGCTGGGAGGGAAATTTCCGACACTGCCGGCTTCCCAGAAGCCAGGGGAGATTTTGTCCCTGGCTCTGCTGTCTCAGCTCACGCGTCTTTCCCAGCTCAGGCTGTGACCCTGGCATGCGAGGCTTGGTGCCAGGGTGTGGGGAGAGACAGAGGGTGGGCAGCCCGGCGGGCCAGGCTGTGTGGAGCCAGGCACAGAGCTCCAGCCCTTCTCCTGGCCGCTATCCCAGTCAGGCCATCTTTGCCGGTGGGTCCCCTACAGCGCCGTGTGCTGCCCAATGCCAGCCAGCTCAGTGACATCAGCACGTGCCACATCCCTGTCCCCTTGCCCCAAAGCGTCGCACCAAAATCCCCTTTTGAGGCACCATGGCCCCGGCAGTGTTGGGGTCACTGTGCTGGGGGTGCTGTAGGGGTGTGCTGCAGGGCCAAGGACCAGAAGTTTTGTCTCTCTCCTTCCTGGCATGGATGCAAAGCATCCTGCAAGAGAGTGCCCATCAAGGGAGGGACTCTGCTTGGCAGAGATCTCTGTGGCATGAGCCACAGGGCTGGTGCCTTAGGTGTCCTGGGCCCTGAGGGTCAATGGGCCTGGCCCTGTGCAGGCAGTGGGGAATGTGGCTGCTCCACGGTGGGATGGGGGAGTCAGGGGACACTGGCCATGTATCAGGTGACACTTGGTGTTGGGAGTATGACCATATCCCACAGCAGCCATCCCAACCTTCCCCAGCCACACAGCACTGGCTACGGATATTTTCTGTTCTTACAAGAAATCCAGCTAAAAACAAGGAACTGTTCCAACCAGGTGACTCCTCCAGAGCTTTTTCCTCTGCTCTGTGTTTAAGCAGCAGTGATTTTTGCTCAAGAATGTCCAAATCTTTTCTCTGCATGGGCTCTGATTTTGAGCTCCCAAGCACTGGAGGGCTCCTGGCACCTTCCCATCCCCTGCCTGCCCTGAGTGCAGGGCCTGTTGCCAGAAAAAAAGCTGAGCCTGGGACTTAAATGTCCGGCCCAAACCTGATGTGCCTGAGAAGGAGGAGCACTGACCCTGACCCTCCCAGCCCTCCAGCACCAGCTCGGGCTTAACTCTCTCCTCTGCAGGAAGATTTGAAGCCTTCCAGTTAAATCCGGGAAGGAGTTAGCAAGTCTTTGTGGCAGGAGGATTAGAGGCAGAGGTAAATGCTCCTGCTAAGTGTAATCTGGCTGGTTAAAAGCTCAGCTCAGCCTCTATCCCAGCATTGTCCTTGCTTCTGATAAATACAACAGGCAATTCTGCAAACACAGACTTTTCCTATTGCCACGCAAGGGAGTGGTGAGAACCTGTTGTTCTACCCTTCTCCCCAGGATATCATTAGGATTTATTACCAACCCCCAGTGCCCTCCTTTCTCTGGGATGGGTTGGACACTGGCAGCCTCTGATCCTGCGGGTGCAGCAGGAGGGGGATTACAGCTCGTGGGGCCACAGGTCAGGGCAGGTAAAGGCAGCAGAAGCTCCTGATGCTGGGGAAATGGGACTGGGGGCAGAACCAAAGCCCTCTTTCTCCCCACAAGCCAGGGGTTTCTCCCATCCCATGCCTTGGGGAGCCCTCTGGATGGGATGGGGCAGGAGCTGTGAGGGCATAGGGACTGGGAGGCTGGGAGTTCTGCTCACTGTGGAGTATATAGCAACTCAAAACAGAAATGAAAAATGATCATAACTGTGCAAAACCAGTTTACACTTACTTGATTCTCTCTGAAAAATTCTGGAGCTGGTGGCCCTAAGGGGGCACAAGAGGGTGGCAGGAGCCACTGGCCATGTGGCAGAAGCATCTATCCCTGCTGTTCCCTGCAGGTGACAGGACTCCCTGGGCAGTACTAGCCAGGATCCTGTGTGCCAGCTCCAGGAGTTTGTGGGTGCCCTGGAGAGAGTCCCTTGCTCCCACAAATGGAGGGTGCACAGATGACCTCTTCCAGGGGATTATGGCTGAACTGGGGGGCTTTCCTGGGAAGTATGAGCAGGCAGGGATCAGGGTCTTACCAGGATTAAGGTATTTTCCATGCATTTAAACTAGTTGTCACGAACCTGGAGCTGACCCAGAGCACAGCACTTGGGGGACAGGGGAGAAGAGGGGGGAGAAGCTCATGTCCACCCCAAAACCCACCCCAAGCCTTGCAGGGTGCAGGGGGAAGTTGGTCACAGAGGCTTAGAAGCCCCCAAATCCCCAGAGATGATCTCTGGTCCTCAATTTGCAGAGGTGAGCAGGTGCTGCACAACCCCAGATGCTGATGGAGGAGAGCTTGGGGCGCTCAGGGGGAACAGCAGCAAGTCCCAGGGAGACAGCAGAGCCCTGTGCCCTCTCTGGGGCCAGGACAGAGGGGTCCATTGTGGGAGATGTGAGAGCTGGGTGGCTCCAGGAGCTTGGTAACCTTAATCCTCCCTTGGATTAATGCTTAGGGGAGCTGGGGACAGTGTTTAAACCTGCCAGAGTGAGCCCTCGTGTTGAGCACAGCCCTGTAGTGGGGTCGGAGGGGGACAGAGGGCACAGGGTGAGGACAAGAAGAGGTGCAGGCAGTCTTGTGGCCTGGTCTGACATGCAGCCTCAGATTTTGTGGGCATGTGTGCCCTGCCCTTGCTGGGAGCAAAGGGATGGGCAGTGTGAGGACCAGCCCTGTGACAGGGTCACTTCTGGCTGCGCTGCTTGGCTCTCAGAGGCTGCTCTGGTTCTGCAGGGCCACTGCAGGCTGGACCCCTTGAGCCTGGCCAAGGTGGAAACCATCTGCCCTTGGAAGGGTACTCTTCTGGGGGAATGTCTGCCTCTAATGAAGTTCTGGGATGAAATCCCTCTCTCAGGATAAACTGGCTTCCCTGGGGCTGAGCTTTCAGCCTGGCTCAGAGGACCAGTGTGAGGATGCTCAGACAGCCCATGTTCCTGCCCACACAGACCCAAACTGAGCCCAGACCCCAGCAGAGGACCCCCGAGCTTGTGGCAATAGGAGCCACCCTCCTCTGTAGCCACTGGCCATGCTGGGGGTTTGCAAGGCCGTGCAGAGGCAGAGCAGTCCCAGCCCCAGCTCTTCCCCTGAAGCACCTGGTCCCAGCCTACCACACCAGGTCCTTGTCCCCAGTCCCAGCTGAGCAGGAAATGCCACATGGGTGTCCTTAGAGGAGGTTCCCACCATGGCAGTGTGGGTGCAGCTCTCTCAGAGCATCCCCTGGTCCCAGCTCTCTACCAGGCACCTGGCTTCAGCATGAAGGTGTCCCTGGACCTCCTCCACCACTCTAAAGGATTGGCCCCTCATGGGAATCCCCTGTCCTGTGCCTAGTCCAGACCATGTCCTGTGCTGCCCAAACCTGCTGCCAGTCCCAGGGAGCTGCCACAGGACACTGTCACCCATCCTGATGTGGCCAGTGTCACCTTGGGTGTGTCCCTGGCAGAATGGGACTGGCCTTGCAGGGGCTGCAGATGCTGTGTGCCTGTCCCCTGGGGCAGTGAGACAGGATGGGATGTACTGTCCTAAGTGGCATCTTAACTAGATCTGATCCAGTCTTGCAAAGCCACAGCGCCTTCAATTCCCTTAGCGCTCCAAATCTGCTACTGTGCATCTAAGCGGATTATTTTAAATACCCCATGATGGACTGCTCCTTTGTAATATAAACCAGCCTCATGTGTCCCATTCCCCTCCTATTTGCTGTTATTTAGCTGCAGCTGTGACAGCTAGAAGTCTCCCCTTGTCCCCCTGCTCCCTAGGAAACATCCCTTGTACCAGCCCCTTCCCCAAATCCTCTCTCTCCTGTGCTGCTGGATCCTGGGGATGCTCCCTCCACACAGCCTTTAAGCTCTTGGGGTGAGTGATGGCTGTGGGATGTGCTGCCCCAGAGCTGCTTCATCTCTGCCCAGAACTGAGCTCTGCACCATCATCACCCCCACCTGCACCTCGGGGCCAGGCCGTGCCTCAGCTGCTTTTACCCAGAGAGGGACCTTGCAGCAGCCCTTTTGGGTCGGTTTTGCCAGTTTTCAGGTTTTTGCTCAAGCTGACTGTCTCTGACACCTCAGTCCTCAATGAAGTCAGCCAAGAGAGAATATCCTGCCTCCCATTCCCACTGGAGGGGGGTTTGGGGAGCACAGGGGCTGTCCTAGAGCCCACCCAGCCCCACTCTTAGCAACGGCAAAGAAGCTGCCACTTTTCCAAGCACTTCCCTTTGGGGCTTGTCTGATTAATGAGGGCTTGTTATTTCCAAACTGTTTGAAATCGTGTTTATTTTATCTGCCGCTGGATTCCTCTGACTCAGGGCTCATCGTTAACTGCCAAAGATGAGTGACAGATCCTGCTAATTACAGCTAATGATGGCCTTAAAGGATCTCTGCACACACACATGTGTTTGTGTGCACACATGCCAAGGGCCATTTATAATTTAAAGTGGGGAGAGTCGTTAGCATAAACCATGCCTGGATTAATTGCAGAGCGCGGCCTCTCCAGGGAGGATGCTCACCATGAGGTTGTGGTTTCAAGCACTGGATGCTGAGGGCAGCACAGGCTGCCTGGGCAGTGGCAGCGTGGTCCTGAGCTGAGTGTCAGCCTCGGAGACACCAAATCAAATCCACCACACAGGAAGTGTTTGGCACAGAGCAGTTAGGAGGGGCCAGAGGACACCAATATGTGGCATGGACATGAGTGGCTTGGAGCCATGCATGGCCAATGGGAGCTTGGCCATGCATGGAGCTGGTGTCCAGCCCCTGGAAGAGCTCTGTGGGGTGTTTTCCAACTATGAGGAGGACCATGCCCAAGAGACTCAGTTCTGCCCCAGTTTCTGTAGGAACAGGCAACTGGAGGAATGGGAGGCATTTTTTGTGGCTTTACTGAGGATAAAGCTGCAGGAGCACCAACCCCTTACTAGACATTAGAAACCTCACCCAGGGGGCTGGGGTTAGCAGTGCCCACTGCCCTGGATGTGCTCTTCCCTCTTCAGTCCCTGAGTAATCCAGCCCTGATGTGGTGACTTTGCTTTTATGTTTTTCCCCAGGAGGAAAAGAGAGAAGATGGAGACAATGAGGCTTTCTCTGCCCCTGGGCTGGAAAATGCAGAATGAGAAGCAGCAGCTACAGGATCTCACAGCCACCACCCTGCCAAGGAGACGGGCAGAGTGGGCTCATGCCATGGGCAGCCTGACTGGGGGCTTCCACAACCTTCCACAACCTTCCACAGTGAGGTCTGTTCCAAGCCCTTCCCTAAAGCAGCTCTCCATTTGCCTGGGCTGACTTTCACCCAGCCCTGTGAAGAGGGCACCCATGTGTCCCCTCACTCCATCCCCTCATCCTTCCTCTCCCTGGGGGTCCTAGTGATGCCCTTGCCCCTCTCCCTGTCCTGCCATCTCATGGAAGAGGTATCCAGAAGGAAACCAAAAGCTGTTCCAGATGGCAGAAAGGCTCAACAGAGTAGAACAACTGTTCCCCAGTCCTTACATTTCTGCAAACCAAATCCACCTTTCTTGGAAAAATGTAATTCAAGCTCCTCAGTCTTCCTTGGAGCTGGTGAGCAGCAAGAGCAAAGTGCCAGCATTGGCTCCCTGGGGAGGGGAAGTGCCATCCTGCAGAGTGCTTCTATATTGGTCTCTGCCATGAGCAGGTCTAAATTGGAAGTGATGGCAGCAGCAAGTGCCAGGATGCTGAGATGGACTCCAAGGCCTGCACAAAGTGATTTCAGGGGCTGCTTGTGCTTGGCCTGAGGGATGCCTGCCAGCACAGGACACTGCAGTTCTAATCCCACTAAAAGCTAGGTGGAAACAACTTGGACAAAGGCTTTTGTCTTTCTTGCTGAAAAGACCAGATTCCTGTCAAGACTGATGGCTTGTGAATTTGTCTAGGGTCTCTTGAATTGTTCTGGTCCCCAAAACACTCAGGTTTCTCCTTCTGAAACACCCCTAATGTTCAATTTAAGGCTCTTGCAGAAGCAGCTGTCAGAAGCTGCGGAGCAGAGCTTCCTTCAGACATGTGCAGCCACTCAGTGGTTGTGACCGTTCCTAAAATTGCCCAGGGAGGCTGTTTGGTCAGGGCCAGCTCTTGCTTGTGCTTTTTGCATTGCCAAACTCCTGTCACTGTCCTCCAATCCCTGTTCACACAGGGGTCCTGGGGGTTTGTGCTCTCTGGACCCCATTCTCCCCCTGGCATAGTTTCCTTTGCCGTGGTTCCCACTGGCATTTTACAAAGCCTTCTCCAGGCCATCTTTCTTATAGCTTTAATAACCCCACTGTAGCAGGATCAGGAGGTTACAGGAAAGATGCTCTGGAGGAGCCACAGTCTGGGAGCACAGGAAGGACTGTTATGGAAGCAAGAACAGTGACAGCCATGCTGGGCACCCACTTCACCAGGCTCAGTGCCATTTTGCCACAGATGCAGAGCTCTGGTGGCATTGGTGACCTTGGGGACATCAGTCTGCAGAGTCCATGTCTATGGTACATTGAGCTGTACAGCCCATGGGAAATGGGTAGCTTTGAGGTCCCAGGGCAACTTTGGGGTGTGCAGAGCTGAGGAGTCACCCCCAAGCCCAGGTGATGTTTTTCCCTCTATGCTGTGGCCAGGGAGGGTCAGAGCCGTGCGAGGTGTGGGGCAGGACAGGTCACCACGAGGCACCATGCTACAAGCTGCTTGCTCAGCAGCATGCTGAACCCTGCCCAAATAGCCCCTGTGATCACCATCACCCAGTGAGAGACCCCAATTGCAAAGAAAACAGGGAAACAGCTGAAAAAATAAAGTGTTACCATGGCACTGTGCGTGCCAGGTCAGAAATCTGGGATGGTGCTGAAGCACAGCCTCAGATGTTCCTCCTGCCCCAGGGTATGAAGAGCCAACAGAGAATGGAGAAAGTGCCAGGAGCCAGAGGGAAGACACCCTCCTGATGGCACCAGGGATGGGCAGTCAGGGCTTGTAGGTCCTCTAGATACTTGGGAAGAGCCAGGGATGCTGCAGCCACATCTGTGTGGTGTGAGGTGAAATGACCTAGCCCTTGCTCCCTGTCTCCTGGGCATGACACAGTGCCAGGCTGCTCAGTGAGGTGCCAGCCTCTGTGGGTACCCCAGCCCCTTCACCACCTGCAACCCTCCCCAAATGCCAGAAGTATCCAAAAGATGGAGAAATCTCCTTAACCAAAGAATGGCCACAAGTTCCCAGAGACAGTCCCATGGGGCAGTAACTTTTTTGAGTTGAAAGATGAACAGAGATGAGCTGAGCAGACGGCTTTGCTGGGAGAACTGGAAGGTGGTGCAGCCTCAAAATCAGGATCAGAGGCAATGCCTGCCTCACAACCCTGCACATAGGACTGCCACACTGAGACCACCAAACTCCTGCACCTCTGCCCCGTGCCTCTGGTTATCCCCAGCATCAGCTGGCCTGGGGCAGGACAGGTCACAGCCCAGCTCTGTGCCCCCGGCCCTGCAGGTGTGGGCAGGGTGTGGGTGGAAGCAGCATTCCCTGCCCTATCTGCCAGCCTCTGGGATTAGCTGTGCACATCAGAGCAGCTCTAGCAGTGCCTGGGTAAGAACAGATAGACACAGATAAGGCAACCTGAATCCTGGGGAAGGCGAGCCAGCTGCATTAATCCCCGTGCATCCAGGCGCTGACTGGAAGATGCTATCATCCCCTTTCTCTCCCCAGCAGCTTGTGTGTGGCTGTCAGTCCTGCCTCACGCAAGGACAAAACCCGGCGCTTGCATGGGTGGCCCCTCTCTCCCAGAGTTGCTAGTGGCTCCCATGGGGACACTGCTGGTACAGGGATGCACAACCCACACAGGGTTAGAGCTGGTATAGGTGTCTACAGCCAGTGTGGGACACCACAGCTGGTACAGAGAGCTATGGATGGGGCAGGGGCGTGCAGCCAGGTGGAGACGGCCAAAAGTATGAGGAACACAGCCAGGATGGGGACCCAGCTGCCATGGGGACACATGCAGGGGGACTCTGTAGAGCCCCGAGACATAGTGATGCTGCAGGACAAAGGATGACCTGCGGTATCACCCACCCCTGTGATGGCTCGGGGTCATCCCCATGTCCCTCCCCAGGCTCCGGCTCTCCAGCTGCAGCCAGCAGGAGGGTTCAGCACTGTGCAGGCACATGGAGGGAGGGGAGCCCTGCCAAGTCCCTGCTGTGTCCCCATCACTGTCATGCTGCAGGCTGCACGGTGTTGGGTGCAGCACGGCACTGCCCATCCCGTTAGCGCTGTCATGAAAGTGCCACCGCTGCGGCAGCTGGGCCTGGCCACCATCTCTACTTCCAGGTAAACAGATGAAACAAGCGGCTCAAATTCCCTCCCCGCCCCGGCATTCCCGGCCACACAGACCCACCATTCAGCCCCGCCACCCCGAACAAACCTCCAGTGTTTGGGAGAGGGCTCCTGCTCCCGGCGGAGCGCCGTGGGGGGGGACACACTGCAGCCGGGCATTTGACACCTGGCCAGGCTGGAGCGCGGCCAGGGGGCACAGAAAGAGATGCTGTGTTTTTGGCCGGATCCTGCCGTGCTGGGGCAGGGGCAGAAAGGACCCCTTGTGTGCATGGGACCCAGGGATGCCCCCATGGCTTGGCTGCAAACAGGGTCCCACTAGCCTGTGGCAGTGGGCACCAGTGACTCCTTGGAGTGGGAGCCCAAAGGGGTGAGGGAGTCAGAGGTAGGGATGCCCTGTTGCCATCCAAAAGATTTGCAAAAAGTCACAAAAGCAGTGGGGATGATTCACCACATGCAAGTGCTGGCAGAGGCAGAAGCAGGAGGCAGCTTTCCCTGTGCATCACCTTGCCATTTACAAGGATGAGAGAAGAGTGCTGGCTCCTGCCCCTTGGACTCTTCTCCTCCAACCTCCCAACCCTCTCCCCAGATTTTCCTTGGCTGGGGGTCCATCCTGCAGCACATCCTGGGATGCTCTGGCCACGGACAGGGCTCAGAGGGATGCCCTCCAGGGAGCCTGACACTGAGCTGAGCACATCCCTGCCTCACCCATGACACTTACTGTGGGGCCAGGCTGAAATGGAGAGGGGAAGGCAGGAGGCAGAGCCTTGATGCTCCAGCATCCCAGCTGTTCCTTCTGCTGCCTCCATCATCCAAAAACAGCTGTCAGTGCTGTTCTCAGGGACATTGTCCCCTCCTCCATGCCTGACACCTTCCTCCCTTGCTGTCCCTGAGAAGGTGGTTTTCCTCCCCAAGGAGTGCAGGGAAAGCATTTTCCACCACGGCAGATGAAAATGGATTCCAATCCAATTTTACCCTAGTACCACTTCAGTGATTTTGATGGAGCTGCTCTGGATGGGTGCTGGTTGGAGCCAGAGGACAGCTGTCGTGGCTCCATAGACCAGGGGTTTCTTATCTGTGTCACCTTTGATTACTGTAATTGAAATCCTGCTCTGATCTGAGCCGTGCCCGAACGTTTGTGCTGCCTGTACGGCTCTCGGCTCCAACAGCAAAATGACGTTAATAGATTTTAAAGCCAGGCAAGGCCTGTAAGAGCATTTCTGCCTGACCTCCCGGATGGCAGCCGACAGCCACCACTTACCCCAGTCCCGCGCTCGCTGCTGGCACAGCCCTGTCATCCCCCTGTGACTCATTTTCCCTCCTGGAAGCACAAATCCTGCCTTTCCCCAGAGCTGCTCGTGTGTCTGTGCTGGGTAGCCTGCCTCCTCCCACCCCTTTGGAACAGAGCCTGCTCTCGAGGGAGGCAGGGTCCAGGGGTGCTGGTGGGATCACAGTGGGATCGGCTTCCCTACCCTAGCATGAAATTCCCCATGGAAGCATTGCCCTTTTCTGGCATCTCCTGGCCAAAAGGGCAGCAGGGGGACCTGCTGCCAGGCAGGAAGCAGGGGATGGAAATGCCACTGCACAGTCGAAGACGCTCCTGGCTTTGGTGCCAAGCTGGACAATCAGCTGTGGCTGGTGGCATGGCCAGTGCTTTGTCACCCTCCTCATCTTCTTTGTGAAGCTGCCCGTGGTGTTTAGGCAGAGGCTGCGGCAGAAAGGGTGACGCCAGCCCAGACAGTGTCTGAGGGCAGGAGCTGGGAGGACACGCGCGCTGGCACACACATTCCTGCAGTCTGGCTTGGCCAGCAGCTGGCACAGGGAGCGAGCCAGCCCTCACCACTGTGGGACAGCAAAGCTGGTGGCTCCCTCTGGGTTGCTGAGGTTCTGCTCAGCCAGCCTGGCCTCTGGGAGCTGCCCTCTGGGACAGGCAGAGGTGTCCCAGGTTCAAAGCTCCATCACAAGAAGATGGAATGCAAATCTCAAGAGTCAAACCCTGCGTGTGCCAGACAATCATCCTGAACCCCCAGGTTTCTCACGCTGGCAGCTTTTTTCATGACCATACAGCTGAGAGCTGGTCAGCTCCCTGTGTGCTGACACAGCAACCTGGGTTGGCACCAATCTGACAGAGCCATCTCAAAACTTCATACTCTGGCCAAAGGGAAAGCAGGCTGGCCAGACAGCAGGGCACTCCAGCACCCCACCACCAGCACACAGTCTCCCCCTGGATCCTGGCTGGCCGAGCAGCAGCGTTTCCTCTCACGCTGGCGGGTCGTGGGCCGGCAGAACACACAATGCTTGGGGTTATCCAGGCCTTATCAGCTCTGGCCATGCAGTGCAGGCAGGAAAAGGCTTTCAATCCCAGCCGAGCCCTGTTTCCGTCAGGAGCCATTCCCTCTGTCATGGGGGAGGGCTGGACCATGCCGTGCTTTTGATATGGGGACCAGTGAAGCTGGGCTATGGGGAGAGCAGGACCACGGGGTTTTCATGCTGTACCCCAAAAGCATTTCCAGGCTCTCTCCTTTGTGCTGGGAAAGCTGCCTGTCTCCAAGCAATGTAGCTGTTCCTGCCCCGCCTTTACACACCAGAGCTGGTGAGACCCAGGAAAGGGGTTGCCTTTAGGGCATGCAGTAGAGGTCTGGGCTGGCTGAGACATCCTTTGCTGGGGGTCACTGCTCCCCATCCCAGGAAGGCATTCCAGAGCTCTGACATGCCAGGAAAATGCCTGCTCAGAGCTGTACAGGCAACCTGAGAAATTCCACAGCAAAGGTCACCAATGCCAGCCACAGGGGGGGAAACTGAGGCATGAGTAGATAACATCCTTCCCAGGGCTGCTCCAGCCTCTTAAAGCTGACTGGAGGAAGAGGGCTGTGGCACAGGGTCTCTCTTAGTTCCTCAGCCCAAACCCACAGGATCAGGGAATGCCTGGCCCCTGCTCCTCCAATCCCTGCAGCAGCACACACGGGTGGAAAGGGGAGGCACTGGCAAAGGCTGGGCTTGCTGCGATCCCCTCCCGCTCCATGATTAATTGAACACAAGCTAAAATTAGCCTGGAGGCAGCACCCCTGGGGTCTCCTAGCGGCATCCCACTGCCCGCCGGCTGCCTGCAAGTGGGTCAGGCTGCAGCTCCCTCCCAGCTGGGCACCCTGGGTGCTTGGGGGACCCCCACGCTCTGCTGAAGGTGGGAGCATCGCTCCTGGCTCCATGGCACAGCTCTGCACCTCTCACCTCCCCGCTGCCGCCCTTCCCAGAGGCTTTTCCCTCTCTGGATTCACCGGGCAGGGCTGCGTTATGAGGAGCAGCTGGGAAGGCACAAGGCTGCCTTTTGGGATGGCAGGAGTGTGGATCCCCGTCATGTTCCTCCCCATGCCTTCAGGGATCTGTTATTTTTAGCCACTTTCTCTACCTCATGTTGCTAGCTCGGCTCTGGCTCTTTTTCCTCCCCTTCCCCAGTGTTAATTTGTTTTCTCTGTATTATTTGCAGATTCGGGGAGGCAGAACGAGGTGTTTTGGCACAGGGGACCACTCAGCCATGGCTTCTTCATGCTGCTCTCCATCCAGGGTTTTGGTTGGGTTTTCTCACGGCTATTTTTAACGCACACCAACAGCTCTGAGGGGATGAAACACCAAGGGGTAATGCAAATTTGAGGTTCCCTGTGGCCCATGTGCCAAGCCAGATGGGAGGGTGCTCATGGTTGTGCAGGGATGCTCCCGGGGAGGCAGGGCAGCACCTGGACACAGCCCCCAGCTGCACCCTCTGTGCTGGATTACATACAATGCCTCCTGCTCCCTCTTGACCCCTCTGCTCATCCAAGTCTGCAACCTCCCCCATGCCACATCAGCTGGGGAGAGCAGGGAGGCTGGGCTTTTCCCTTGGATCCAGAAGAAAGCAAACAGGGAGAAAGTTAATTAAAAACTTCAAAGCCAGATCATTCTAATTTGGCTTAACACGGCAGTCCTGCTCAGCATTGATGCTGTCCCAGAGGTGCCTGCTGGGGCTTGGGCTGGGAAGTGCCCAGAGTGTCACATCACAGGATGTTCGTGGGATTGTCACCCACCACTGCCACCACTGCAGCCCTGCTCAGCCCTGGGGATAGGCTGCCACAGAGCTAAGCTCGGGGCTGGGCACCTGGGCACCAGCCTTCCCAGGGACTGGATTTTGAAGCCAGGAAGGGTGATTCCATGGGGAGGCTGTTCCTCAGTTTCCCCATGGCACAGGGCTGCCAAAACTGCTTGTTGGGAAGATGTTTTCAAAGCACCTGGGGTGGTGCTGATCCATATCCTGGCATGATACCACTGCCCCATGTGAAGCAGGGCAGGGCTGGGGCTCCTGGGGGGAAGCAGGGGGTGTCTGCCTCAGCAGGGTCCAGAAAAACAGTGGCCCTTGTCCTAGGGTGAGGACCTGGCACCACGGGTCCTGACCCCTCCAGCCACTGCTCTGAAGGAAGTAGGGGACATCTTCCTTGCCCAGTTCTCACTCTTTTCTCCAAAAGGAACCAAAAGGTTTTTTCCAGAAAGCTACGTCACAGGACAGTGATGCTCCTGCCCAAGCGCTCTGCCGCCTTGCTCTGCCTCCTGCCCCCGCTTTCAGGTTTTTTTGGTGGTGGGTTGAGGGTTTTTTTTCAGAACTTTTGGCTGCATGGTGAGTAAAGGCATCCTGCTGTCTGAGGGCTAACGGCTCGTTGGAGAGATAATAAAGCAAAGGGGAGTAAATTAAAGTGCCTATAAATAGCACCAGGAGAGGAAAAGGAGATGAAGTCATCTTCCTTCAGCTGAGCTGGTATTTGCATCACTCCTTCCCTTTGCCTTCCCCTGCCCCCTCACCCTGCTCGGGAAACAGTCATTCCCAGACACTGGGATCCTGCTGTGAGCTCTGCATGCCCCCCTGGACCTCCATGGGGCTGAGAAATCTCCTCCTGGGGTGTCTGCCCAGTGCTGGGGACTCACTGGAGACCACAGCGAGGTGCCAGTCACTTGCCCCCAGGCTCCATGGCAGCTTCCCTACGGATCTGTGGCATTGCCCTGTGCAAACTAGAGCAGGGCCCTATGCAAACCAGTGCCTCCAGCATGACTCCAGCGCTGCATCCCAGGAATAGCTTTCAGGAGCCATCACAAACCCATTTTCTCCTTTGCAGCTCATAAAACAGGCAGCTAAAGAGACCCCCAGGACCAGTGGCCTGGAGGAAGGGATGCTGCAAACCCAACAACAGCAAGTTCACCCAGAGAAGCCCCTCCAGGAGCCAAATTCCATAATTTACATTTTTATTCTTTAAGATTCTAACATCCAAGACTCAAAAACTCCCCTATCAGTCCCAGGACACATGGGAGAGGAAGGATCCTGGCCCTGCAGGAGCCTCCCTGGAATCAGCAGAGAGCTTCAGATCTCTCCTCAAACCTCTCCATGCCAAGGAGGCCACTGCCCCTGCAGCCCCAAGCAGCCCCAAGCCCCCCAGCTGCCCCCTCACATGAGGTATATTTACATGAGTCAGAATGAGGTCACACCACGGTTTCCTTATGTCAGCTACCGACTCCTATTCCTGTGCTAGGCACACACACCCGTGTTATTCCAGGGTATTTATAGCTATTTTACATGTATAATTATAAAACCACAACTCCACACACACACAGAAATAATCCCGGTGCCGGGATGCAGGGGAGTGGGGCCAGGCTGATGGGAGCAGGAGCAGGACCTGGACTGCACCGCTAATAATAATTCTTTGCACTTTATATATAGCCCCTTTCATCCACAGCTCTCAAAATCGCTTTGCAGGCATTTAATTAAGCTTCCCAACATCCTAATGTGATGACAGCCAAGTAATAATATCCTCGCTTTTAGGTACAAAGAGAGGGGGGGTGGCAGGACTTGCCTGAAGTCCCACAGCGAGTCCAAGTGTCCTGTGTCCTGCCCCACACTTGTGGGATGACCACAGGGGAGATTTTGACTCAAAAAGGGGATGAGGACCTCAAGATCCTGCCCAACCCCTCTCCTCGGTTTGGGGTGGTGACACGGATGACATTGCAAAGCCTGGGGATGGCAGCAGTGACCCCAGGGACTGCTGGGCTGCAGCTGCCCATCAGCTGGATCAGCAGGTGGAAGAGACAGATGCATCCTGACAAACTCATGGGTGTGAGCTTGGGGGAGAGCAATAAATGAGATGACAGGTCTGAAAGGGCTGATTTACGAGGAATATTAAGAGTTGTAATCCAGCCTGGCCTGGGCATCCCCCAGGGAGGCAGGGTGGTGACAAGGACCCAGAGACATCACAAACCAACAGGATTCACTGGGGCCAGCGCCAAGATATCTCCAAGCAGGAGGGCTGGAAGCAATTGTGCCTCTCAGGCACCCAGGCAGCTCAGTGTGGGGGAATAGATGGGTCTCAGTGACAGCCTGGAGATGGGATCCCACAAGAATGGGTCTCTGTGGTCCTCCAGGTCTGAGGTTTGTGCTCCCCTGAGCACCCTCTCTACCTCCCATGTACACTCCTACTTGGATGGACCAGTTGCCCCCATCCTTGGGGTGCTGCAGAGGGCACAGGGAGCATGGGCTCCAGTTTTGGACACTGATAGGATCACAAGCTGCCACCCAGCAAGAGTGACACAGCAAGAGAAGGTGGCCAGCAGAGCAAAAGAGTGAGGAGGTGCTGGAGACAAACACTGGTGTTGGCAATGAAAGTGGCAGGAAAGGGGCAGGACTGCAGCCCTGGGGTGAGGCTCACTAACATCTGCAGAAAAAGCCTCTCTGCTGACTGCTGTCCATGCATGGAGGGGTGGGGGTAAGTGCCTGTCCTCATCCCCACCCTAGGGATGCCCTGTGGGGAAGCAGCAGTGGATGCAGGGTGATTCTGTACACATGGGGACTAAATGCAAGTCAAAAATCACAAACCTTGATTGGATCCTGTAGCAAGTACCATTCTGCCATTTTATGGTCATGCTGCTATTTTTTTCCTCCCAGATTATATCCAGATCCCTGCTCTCTGAAACAAGCTGCACACGAGCCGCCCACCAAGAGCCCCCAGCTCATACCAAGCCCCCAAGGTGAGGGACCAGAACCTGTTTGCATCACAAACCCAGGCACCAGAGAGCAATGACCGAAACATGAAGCCAGAAAACAGCTGCAAACCTTCTGAGGGGCTGCAAAGAAATGGCCCCAAATGAATGTGTCTCTGAGGAAAAAGGAGAGAGGGACATGGGGCAGGAAGCCAGCACAGTCTGGGCACTGCCACAGGGACAGCAGCACTTTTGCATCACTGAAACTGCCCCATGACTTGCTGCTGTGACTGCTCTGAATGCCACAGCCGCTGTCCCCCCTCCACCACCAGGCAGACGTCTCTTACCAGGAGCTGCTGGCAGCTCTGCCACCTCGCTGGCCATGATGAAGGACTCGAGGATCCTTGCACGGAGCTCAGGGCCTGCCTCGGTGCTGAGAGGAGAAGGAGAGGGGTGTGAGGACACCAGCAGTTCCACCTCCCTGGAGAGCCCCAGCTCCCTGGAATAGCAGGCAGCTACCCCTGTGGGTCTGCTGTGGGACTGAGGCATTGCTGTGAATCCCAGTGTGTGCATCGTGCCTGCGCACTTTGGGCCCTGGTGTGATGTCTGAGCACCACAGCTGGAATGGCAGCTTCCACATCTGGCCTCCCCCTACGGAGAACGCTGTGCCTGGGGCACTGATGGATTGTCACACAGCAAAACCAGCTTGGTTGGGAGCAGCCTGGGCAGCATGGGCACCCTGCTCTCACCCTCCCTGTCCCATGCATGGCAGAGGACCTCACCTGGCGGCCCCAGGGCGCAGCAGCAGCTCCCCAAAGAGCTCCCCGAGGAGCCGGGGCGAGAGGCGGCTGCGGTGGCCGCCCTGGCACAGGTGACAGAAGTGGCGGGCGAGCTGGCGCAGGAGCAGTGCCTGGGGCTGTGGCAGGGCTGGGGGGGCCAGCAGGGCTCTGGCTCGCTGGCCACACTCCTCCAGGCCTGGGGTCTCTGTAGCAGAAGGGACACAGGAAAAACAAAAGGTTAGTTTGGGAGGGCAGGGGCATCCCCATGACTCTCACAGGAGCTCAGCACCTACCAGCACACAGGGCATGAGCTGTGGTAGTTCTCTGCTCCTCCTAGAGACCCAAAAAAACCTGACCTCAACCTCTCCCAACACTATTTTTTTACAGCCCATCCCTTTCCAGAGAGGCCATGGGACTTGTGGATATCCCAGGGTCTGCAGAGATTATTTCTTCAGGGTCTTGGCCATTTCTTTCTGGGGTTTGCCTGCCCCGTTTGCCCAGTCACACCTCCCCAGATCAGGTTGTGAGGTGCCTTTGGCACATTCCTTCTGTCAGCACATCCAGGTAGGGAGCTCAGAGGGCTGAGCTGCTCACCTGGTCAGGGCTGCACCTCAAAATCCCTCACTGCTGCTCAAATGGAGAACATTCCATGGTGCACAGCAAAGCCATAATAAAGGCAGAGGTGGGAAAATGGGCACCAGCCTGAAGATCTGCTGAATTTAAAGGCTCAGCCTTCCCCTCCAGAAACAGTGAGCTGGGAGGGAAAAGGGTTTTTAGGAAGAAAAAACAATAAGCACTTGGGCTGCAGGTGGGGCTGCAGTGAGGCTCCTGCAGCCCCCTGCATCATGGTCTCACTCCCCATGGAACACAGCACAGCGAGAGCTGACTGGGGTGCAGCTGCTTCCAGTGATACTGGAATTGCCCACATGGATAAAATCAGACAATGGCATTGCACATCACAGAACAAAAACCAAAACCACTTGCTGCCAAAACCACTGTCACGGGTGTCCTGAGCAGCCCACAGCCCACAAGCTCCCACCATGTCCCCAGAGCCCTCTGGCAGCTTTGTGAGCTGTGAGCTCAGTGCCCTGGGACTGCGATGCTGCCCCAGGCACAGGAAACAGCCACTCTCCAGCCATCCTCCATCCCTGCCTTGTCCCAGCCCTTTTATCTGCTGGGGACAGGGAAGTCCCCAGGGCTGGGCTGCTCTCAGCTGCCTTCAAAGCCCGGCGAGGCCGGGGGCTGACTCAGCTCCGCGGCTCTTTGCACCAGGACTGAGGCTTGGCCAATGCACAGCCAGCTCCCGACATCCATCCTTGGAGCCAGGGTGCACCGGAGCCGGAGGGGCAGGGGTCTGGGATCCCCTCCAAAGCAGCTCTGCAACCCAGCCGTGTTGGCAATGGGGTGCTGGTGAGATCTTGTAGCCAAGAAACTGCTCCTGAGGGATGTTTAGCTTTGCTCCAGGGCCTCCCCTGCCACAATTATTGCTTTTTTTGCACCTAGAGGATCCTGCAGGAGAAGGCTCATGGCCAAAGGGGGAATTGGAGGATGTTTTTCCCTTCCTTTTGAAGGTGGTCATCTTGCTGCTTTCCCAGCTCTCAGCCTCAAGCAGGGCAGAGGAGCCTTGCAGGGCAGGCTGCCAAAACCCAGCACCGTCTCCTCAAAGACTTACATTTTAATTTTTTCTTTTAAGCCCCAGAGAAATCCTCTTCCCATTGGTTTCTCCACCGCTCTGCCCCCTCCTCCTCCTGCCCCTGTTGTGCCAGGAGCAGAGCCCGCTGCAGCACAGGCTGCAGGGAAAGGCGCTTCCCTTTGAAGTTGCTTAACGAGGCAACCCAGCTAATTGCTTCCTAATTGCGTTTTTATCCTTGGAAGGGAGGCAGCCTTTGATTTCTCCTCTGACGGGTGAGGGGAAGGCAGCTTCTCTGTGCCACCAGCCCCAGGGGTATTTCTTCTGGCTCTGTGTCTCAGCACAGGGCAGGGAGGATGGGGTGTGAGTTATCCCTCACCTTCTTCCTGAGTCCCTTCTGCCTCACTGGAAGCCACAAAGAGCCAGTGGCCTTTTCCCATCAAGACATGGTAGGAAAAGGCCACGGGTCTGGGTACTGGTGATCTTTTGGTGCCTCTTAAGGCAGCCAAGAATATGATCTGCCCAAGCACTAATCTGGCTTAGGATGGGGAGGTGATGCTCAGGGATGGAGGGTACTGCAGCAACTGGCAGTGAGATGAGAGCTGCTGTGGAAGGGGAAGAAATCCTGGTTTCACAAGCAGCAAGAGGTTCAGGTCCTGTTGAACACAGTGGGCAAGGGTTTGCTGTGTGCCTGGTGATGCCCACAGGCCCTCAGGCTGGGAGGGGTAGAGTGGCTCTGTGAGGACTCACTTGAAATGGATTTTGGTCTGGCCTCACTGTTGGGATGGACCATGGGCTCTGCTGACCTGGGTATGAGCCCTGCTCTGTTTATTTGAAAAGAAATCAAATAAAACCAAAACCTTGACAGTCTCCTACATTTGCACAGAGCCTCAAAAGCTTGCAGGGATCTAAAGGCGCTTCCTAATGGCACTAAGCTGAAAAAGCTGAGAATTTTTTGTGCCCATATAAAGCCAGGAGTTAATGAGATTACAGGAAAAATTTCCCAGGCAGCAGAGCCAAAATATTATAATAACGCTTTCTTCTGGGGCCAGCATCACCCAGCCTTGGCAGCTGCCCGTCCTGGCAGGCAGCACCTCCTTCTCCAGGCACTGCAGAGGGAGAAGACCACGCTGTGGTGGGGGCAAAGCAGCCCCCTGGATCTCCCTTCTTTCCCAGAGCATCTCCCAGTTGATGCTATGCTGCTCTGGCACAGGTGATGTTCCCAATGGCCCTTTGTAAAATCTGCCTTTAGTACAGCATTGGGCAGGGGATGGGGTCAGGGCCACCCTGGAGATGCTGGGAAGTCTTTCTAGGGGCTTCCCAAAGTTCCTCCAGCCCCACAGAGGTGCCAGGTGTGGGGGCAGCCCGTGTGTGCTTACCTTGAGCCATGTGGACCAAATCACTGTAGAGAGCTGGAGGGATGAGGGGTGTGGGGAGCTCCTGGAGGTACCACTTCAGGGCATCTGCCAGTGTCTGAGCCTCGTACAGGTCCATGTCCACAGCTGAGGCATCTGGGAGAGAGACACAGGGAACCCTGAGCCCATGGTTCTTCCCTCTGGCACAGAGCTCGGAGCTCGTCATCCCTGTGGGCCTTCCTGCAGACATGGGGGCTGATTTCTGTGCCCATGCCCCCCTCTCCCCCGTGGGGCAGTGCATGATTTCACTGCCACCACTCACCCAGCAAATATTCCTGTCCCAGTTTCCCCTGACCCCGAGTTCCACGTGCCCAAGGAGAGCATGCGGCAGCATCTCTGCTCTGGGTAAACTGTACATCCAGGGCATGGGACAGGGAGCCTCACCATCCCACTGGGGTCCCACTGCAGGATAGGATCCATGGCAAGAACTGAGCAACTGCTCAGGAACCTTCTAGTTTTCAGGGCCAGGTGCCATGTGCCAACCCCAGCCCAGCAGGACCTGCTTGGAGAAGGCATCCATGGAATGGGGTTATGGTTCCCAGACAATTCAAGTTGCTAAAGGCCCATGTGACCCCCAGTAATCCCAAAATGCTGTGAATGTGCCCCAATTGGCATCACTTCTCCCAGCCCTGAAAGGTGGCTGCCCAGGGGGAGGTGGTGAAGGATGCTCCAGGAATGGGGGAAAGCACAGGAGGCCGCACAGCCTGGGCTCAGGGGCTCGGGGGTCCTGGGATCAGGACAGGGGCAGTGCTGGGAGCAGAACTGTCCCATGGCCTGTCAGGAGTCAGAGGGTGGGATGTGTCTGTCTGAGCCCCATGGCCAGGCCAGCACAGGGACATTGCTTCACCCTGGTCCAGGGGGAAGAAGCCTTTCAGCATCCTTTGGTATTGCCTCATGTGTTTGTCTTGGAGGTCTCCCATCCTGGCTGGGCTGGGTGGTGGCTGTCTGGAGGGTGATGGTGCCTTTTGCAAAGATCTGAAGGTTTCAAAATCTGGCTTTGGTTCAAACTGGACCCAAATGCAATGTTTTGAAATTCTTCTTCTTGGAGAATTTGGAGGGCGAGGGGTATGGGAGGTTGGGAATAATTTAAAAAATGAACATATTTGAGATGGTCTGAAATGGTTAATTTAAAAAAAAGAAAATCAAATTTGTCTTTTTTGTAAAGATGCTGTGTCAGGCTCCAAATGGCCTGGAATGACAGAGAAGAGTGTGGGCTTGCTCAGAGCAGGCTCTGAGCCCCCTTCCACTCTGCTCACTGGATCTTTACCCCCTGAATGCAGCTTCACTGAAATTGGAGCCATTTTGGGAGATGCTCCATCTCCCAGCCCAGCATCTTCCAACAGAAAATGTTGTGAGCCTCCAACCACTCCAGCTGTGCTTCCTTCTGGGGTAATAAACCCAAAAGAGGGGAGCAACCCTCTTTCTTAGTACAAGGCTTTAGAGGCACACATTCAGCAGGGCTGGGATGGGGAGCAGCTGGGAAAAGCTGTTTTTGAGCACCTTGACCTTGATCTCCTCTGGCTGGAGTGTCCCTGCTGTGCACCAGGCAGCCTGGGAGCCTGCCTGCCTGCGTGGGAACACCAAGCTGCAGTGGGTCCCTTATGGCCAGTGCCTTCCATTTGGCTCCCAGACGGAGAGAAAACAGATTGGCCAATGCCCGAAGGGCAGCCTTTAACCCAGCCATTGGAGACGCTACCTCATTGTCAGCAGCTGGGAGCTGTGTCCCGGGGCAGCCTGGGGACAGCCGGGACAGATGCCACCATGAGCCATCCAGTGTGGCCAAATGTGACCCAGGGCAAATGGGGTGCTGCCCTTCTGGCACCCCAGGAAGTCACAGCATCTGCCCTTGGCATCCTCGAGGTGGGCAGGGCTGTGCCAGCTGCACCCTGGCCCCGTTCTGGTCCCTGTTCATGCTCCCATCTCCCGGCCACACTCCTGGACCCTCTTGAGGGTTATTTCTGCCAGGCTTTGTGGGGGCATGACAGTCAGTTCCCCATGTATGGTAGCAGTTCCCCTGGAGCTGTGAGCTGGCAGGTTGTCTCGGGCTGGGCAGGTGGAGGAGAGTGGGGTCAGGGATCCCACAAGATGCTCCAGCACCTGGTTTTGGCTGAATACAGCGCATGGCTAAAACCCAGGGATGCTGCTGGGGGGTCCCAGGGTCTCATTGCACTGCAGAGAGCTTTTCCCATCACTGGAATGCACCGAGCAAACCCCAGAGCCCTTCCCACCTGCCACGAGGGTTTCTGCAGGGACCTGTCAGTCGCCTTAAGGATGCTGGCCCGGATTGAGGAGAGCAGCCACAAGCTGTTCCTGTGCAGGGACGGGGCCGCTGCCGGGCGCTGGCCCCAGGCGATCAGCCCCGGGCTCCACCGTGGCCTAATTAGCTTGTTTGCCTCGTTAGGCATGAGCCTGGGGGGTGTTCAAAGGGAAGGCTCAGCCGGTTTCAAAGCGAGATTCAAAAAACATCTTTACACCCGGAGAGAGCGCGATGGGGAGAGCAGGGGGATTCACACCGCGCTGACAGAGACTGATCGGCACCGTTCTCCGTGGCACTGCGACTAGAAGTAGCCATTAGCCCGCTGTCCCCGTCCTCCTGGAAATGCAGTGGCATTCTCCTGCCCCAGGAGTTCTCCTCCTGCCCCAGAGGCTGCCCTGGTGAGCTGGGCTCCCCACAGGGCTGAGGGCACAACGGGGATGCTCCGAGCTGCCCCCCAGCACCGGCTGTGCCCCGGCAGCTCGGGGAGGCTCAGCCGGCAGCGGGGGAAGGGTTAACCCCGGAGCCTTCCCAGACAATTACCACCGGCCTGACCCCACGGATGCTGCTCTCTTCTTATCTGAGGGAAATGATAACCAGCTATAAGAAGTTAATGAAGCTGCAGGATGAGTCAATGCTCTCCTGCTGCTCTCCAGATGTTCCCATCTTTTCCCCAGGGGAATGATGGAGGAATGACGGAGGGATTCCATCTGCCTGCCATAAATAGAAGGAAAACACCCCAAAACCCCAACCTCGACCCCATACCAACCCCCTCCAACACACAACCTGCCTGCTGACCTGCTGGCAGAGCAAGCATTTGGGGACCAGCGGCGAGCATGCCTTGCCCATGGAGGGGTGAAAAGCAGGAATAAACTTTGGACTGGGGACAGGGTGCGTGGGATGACCACTGGCCCAGAGGGAAGGACTCCCAGCCTCCTCCTACTGGCGTTCCAGACCCCACATCCCAGCAGAGGCAGAAAGGTGCTGGAGCTTTGGGCTGAGTCAGGCTGGGCAGGAAACTCCAGGAGCTCTCCCGCAGCTGCAGCCGGCCAGGGAGGCGTGAGTAAGGCTGAGTTTCGGTAAACGAGGAGGATGTTTAGCCACCAGGGGCGGGGGGGAGGTGGGGGCTGTTCTGAAGGAGAGGCTTGGGCAGGTCCTGGTAACCAGCTGTCCCCTGCTTGTGGCCACAGGTGACGGCTGCTCCCACAGCCCTGAGCAGCTCGTGGGTGTCAGGGTGCAGGCCCTGCCCAGCACCCAGGGCCCCTCTCCCAGCAGGGAGCTCCAGCAGGCTGAGCTGGACCTTGGCCACCGAGCGCTGCTGCAGTGAGATGCTCTCAGGTGCTTGGTCCCTGTGACAGAGGGGCACCCAAACCAGCCTGGGGCTGACTGAAATACTGACCTGGGGATTTCCCTACCCCTTCCAGACCTTTTAGTTTTAGTTGTCCCTGGCTGCTAGAGAGATGTCCTTGCTGTCCAGTTGTGGGGGCTGTACATTCCCATCCGCACGGATGCTGACCAGGCACTCGAGCTCCTGGGCATCCCACAGTGAGGGTTTACTGGGAAACTGTGCACCAAATCAGGGAATATTTCCCAGCTTTGACTCAGCATCATTGTAACATCTCCCAGCCAGCCTGCTGGTACCTTGTGCTAGGATTTGGCAGCTGCCAGGACACCCCCTGCCCATGCACGGGAGCTCCTGCCAGCTCCAAACACTCTCCCAGCTGGGTTTCACCCCACTGCACCCTTGGCTTGCACTCAGCCAGGGTAGGGGTGCTGGGATCCCGTTTGAGTGTGCCCACTGAGACTGCCTTCCCCCACCTCACCTTCCCTAAGGCAATCCCCTTCCTCAGTTTTCCCAGCTGCTATGGGAGGAGATGGCAAAAACTCACCCCCAGTTCTCCCTGATGGGTCTGGCAGGGATGTCTCTGCTGCTGCTGTTTATTTACCCTTCTTTCATCACCACCAAATATAAGAGATGAGCTCATGCCTCTCGCCAGTCTCTGACGACACGGGGTTTATTTCCACTGCAGGTATAAATAAAAAGCAGTGCCGCAGGCACCGGGGCGCCTCACGCTCGGGAGGAAAGTCATCCTGGTGGAATGAGCTTGCCCAGGGGAAACCAGAGCCCTTGGGGGCCTCCGATCCCCTGTGGCATCCCAGGGATGAGGATGGGGATGCGCTCCCTCCCTGCGCATCCACCCCGTGCTGACGGGGGCAGCGGCGTGAGACCCCCCAAGCCGCTTCTCACTGCCCGACCCTTTCTGCCTAGCAGCAGCTCCTGGCAGCCCCAGCGGAGCCCCGGGACCCACCGTGTGTCGCTAATCCCCACCGAGAGCTGACCTAATTCCCGGGCACGTGAGCGTGTCTCCAGGCAGAGCGCATGGGAGCGCGCAGGGACGGCAGCGCGCCCGGCACGCCCGGAGACACCGGCTCCAATCGGCCGCGCTCTGCCGCCGCCTTCCCCGGCAGCCCCGCCGCTGCCGCTCCTGCCCGGCCCTGACAACAGCGGAGCCGCTTCCCATTGCTGCGCTTGTATCTGGGGAAGGGTCTCCGTGCGTGTTTACAGTGTCCGCAGCTGCGCTCCAGAGCCCCGAGCAGAGCGGGGCTATCCAAAGCGCGGGGGAGGGTTCGGTGCTTCGCAGCCATCCCAGAAGGGTTCGGTCTCACCGGAGCCATAGGGAGCACCCACGGACCCTTGGGGTGAGGTCTCTGTGCACTGTCTGCCGCCAGGGAGGAGGGATAAGGACACAGACCTTCCCTGCTAAGGGGTGGCAAAGCACTGCCCAGACATTACACACAGGACTTTGCAGCCATTCCCAAGCCAAACCTTCGCCAGCTTGGGTCCCTCAGGCCTGAAGGGCTCCAGCACCCACCAGCCCACCCACAGCTCTGCTGCCACCACCCAAAGAATGTCCCAGGTGTCCAGCAGCAGCAGTGAGAAGGCTGCCTGCCATGTCCCAGGCGTGGACAGAACCCTGAGCAACCCTGGGGGGAGAAGACATCAGGTCGAGCACTGAAGGGGCTCATACACCTCATGTCCCCGGGCACTGTGGAGTTAGTGGGTGATTTGCCCCTTCCCTGTACCCTAAACAGCCCCTGAGCTGAGGACAGCAGCCCAGGGACACAGGGGACAGCAGGAGTGCTGGCAGCTGAAACTCGTGGGGTCAATCCCACACCACAGAAATACCCCAGGGCGTGAAGCAGCTCCCACCCAGGCACTGCAGGGAATGCTGGGGGCAGCAGGGTGAAACTCTGCTTTATTCCTCTTTTTCAGGCCCATACTCTTTCCCTGACACTGCAGCAGGGCTCCTGGCTGGCTGATCACCTCCCAGCCTTTGCTGATCACCTCCCAGCCTCTGCTGAGCTCCCTCCAGCCCCCTGTGAAGCTGCAGTTTTTCTTTAAGTCCCTTTTTGGTGCCACCATGTGACTCTGATTCTCATGTTCAGTGATGCTGCATGTCCCCCTCGCCTCTCTTAATTGTTCTTGCAGCATCCATCATGGAAATACCAATTTTGGTGCACAGGCTCTAGACAGCAGTCAGATGCCACTGACCTGCAGAATGTCACCAGTGCCAGCATGGGGACAGGCTCAGCTCAGACTGTAGAGCCATAAGGAGCCACTCTGCCCAATGCTGCCATGAGGATGGGAAACCTTCATCCCCAACCTGGCTGATGATCAGCTCAGGGACTGCCCACAGGTAAGATCCCCCACAGAAAGGGCTCTAAAAGGGCCAGGGTTGGGGAAAGGGTTCAATCAGCACAACTCAGACCTGTGCCTGCACTGCCAGCCCTGGGAACACAATGCCCATGGACTCCTAGGGACAGCCAGGAGCCAACTCGCACAGCTCCTTGTGTCCCAAGGCCCTCCTATTTCTTCCCACTGGAAATTCAGACACTTTCAGTGCAGAAAACATGCTGAGTTCTCCAACACATTGAGATATGGGGGTTAGAAAACCAACATCTGAACTTTTCCAGCCCTTGCTCCTCTTTCCTTGCACTCTCTAGCAGTTTTCCTGCCACCACTGCCAAACACCAGTGGGATTTGGGTATTCACAGGGACGCTGAAACCCCCAGTGGGTACCCAGGTTTCCCCCCAGCCAAGATGTGGTTTGGTTCCAGCAGCCACCAACCCGGGCTCTGATTTCTGCCCATTCCCCAGGATGAAGCCTGTCCTTTGCAGGCAGGCTGCTGGCAGAGAGGGGAGGCTGGAGGGACAAACCACCAGGAGCATGGGAGGAAGGAAAACGTGACTCTGTCTTCTCCCACACAAGGTAAGGAAATTCCAGTATTCCAGCAGGGCTGTTCTACTCCACCAAATGCAATGAGAGGGGAGACAAAGCAGAGATGCTCTCCAGCCCTCCCCAGCCCACAGTGGGCTCCAGCAGGGTCCTGGGAAGCACCACTGGCTCTGTGCTCTGCAGGAGGTTGCAATAGGAGCAGGCTGCCAAGCTTGGCCTCTGCTGGGATGCTTGACTCGGGCAGGAACTTCATTCCCATCCTGTTGCAGAGCATCCCTCTGGCATGGCTGAGCATCAGCCCCTTCAGCTGAGAGCCTATAAGTGTGAGACTTGTCCTTCCCCCTCCAGCTCTGGGGAGCTCTGGCTTTGCCCAGCTCTGTGTTGCTGAGCTCAAGGGGCAGCCCCCTGCAGAGCCCAATTAAAGATTTCAGTCCCAGAGGAGATGTGGGCTTGGGAGTATCAAGTCTGCCAGGGCTGCTGGTGTTTTTTAAGGGCTTTCACATGTTTTGAAAATCACAATTGCATTTCTCTGACCATTGCTGGACCCTGCCATGGGAGATGGACAGACCTGGACAGACCCACAAAGTGCCCAAAGCTCTGGCCAAGCCGGTGGGGTTTGCCCTGGGCTGGGAGGGTCTCCTAAGGCTGAGCAGGATTTTGGCAGTAACTGCAGTGGTGCTGCTCTGTGGGGAGCCCTGGACCTGCCTGGGATGCTGCATGGGAAGAACGGAGGACCCATAACTCCTGCGTGCTTGGAAAACAAACCGTGCTGGTACTGCTGCCCAAGCCCAGCCTAGGCACCAGTGCCCAGGGCAGCCCAGGGGATTGCTCTCGGATGCCTTCACCTTCTCCACAGCTCGGACAGTAAATCTGGCCCGGGCTACAAGGCTGTGAAGAAGAGAACCCGCTGCTCCGGGCTTCCTCAGCCACAGCTGGGGGAGAAGAGTGGGGTGGGGGGGTGCCCCCAGCCCCCATCACCGCCGCGGGGAGCGCAGCCCTTTTCGGGCAGTGGGGAAGGAGCATCCCTGGGAGCTCTCCTCTCCTGCATCCCTCCTTCCCCGCCCGGCGGGACTCGGCTCCCGGTGCGCGGGAAGCGATGAGGTCATGGTGCTTAATATAGCGATTTCATCACAGCCCTTCTCCCCAGCAACACCGCCCGGCTCCCGCCGCCCCCCCGGCCGGCAGCGCCGGGCATGCGGCGGGATGCGGGGCTGGCCCGGGGCTCTGTGGGGCCGCCCGTGCCTGGTGTCACAGTGCCGCCCTCTGGGCACGGCGGCCGCAGGATGGGGATGCTCCATGCACCCCCTACCCCCCCAAAAAACCCAGGTTTGAGCGGCACGCTGGATCCATCGCGTCCCTCCCGCCCCGCCGTGTGCCATCCTATCCCAGCCGCGGGTTTAGAAGCAGGTGTGGGGAAATGGTTTTCTCCTTCCCCCCGCCCTCCTCATGCCCCTAAGTCTGCAAACAGCTTCCCATTCTTGTAAATAATGAGCGTTACCTTTCCTCTTTCTTTTTCTCTATCCCCAAGACGCTTTTCCCCTGCCCTGCTTCTTAGACACAAACCCTAGAGATTTAAAAAAATCAAGTATTTTTGTCCCCCCCAACCCCCCAAAAAATATTCTCTTAAAGCGCCCCTGCCCTGCACCTGCATCACTTTTATCTGCATCACACGGGGAGAAGAGGGGGTCGGCATGCAGGCAGGGCCTCAGAGAGCTGGGATTAGGTGATGTTGGTGCTGTAACCCCTCCCTGCCAGGGCAGCATCGCCTCCTCAGCCCCCTTCCCTCCCGGGAACTCACCAGCCAGGAGCGCCTGTTTCAGCTCAGCATCCCCCAGCACGGCGGGGCCGGGCCTGTAGAGCACTTCGCTGTCGAGCCCTGGGACACAGCCGGGAGAGAGGGGTTAGTGCGGAGCCCACCTCGTCCCTCCCGACACGGGGCAGGCGGGAGGGGCCGGGAACACGGCGCCCCCCGCCCTGCCCAGGGGGCTGGGGAGAGCTTTGGCCGCGGGGATGCTCTCGGGGCGCCCTGGAGCGGGCAGGGCTGGGGCTCTGCGGGCACCCGGCTGTGCCCCGCGGCTGTGCCCTGGGTGTCCGTACCTTGTTTTTCCAGCGCCTCGATGAGCCTGGCCACGGTCTGCAGCGCCTGCTCGGGCAGGGCGGGGTGCTCGCTGAGCTCTGCCTGCCCGGGGAGTCCTGCGGCGAAAAGAAGGGGAGAAGGGGTTTGGAAATTCCTGCCCGCAGGAATTCCGCTTTCCTCAGCTGCCCCAGGACAGGATCAAGCTGCTGCTTTGGCACAGCCACAACCAACACTTTGGCTCATGCATCTCTAATTTTGGAGCACTTCTCCCTTTATTTTATCCTCTTTTTGCAATAAGAGTCACCGTTGGGGGCTCAGCTGCTTGCTGGGATGCAAAGACCTGCTCAGGCATGTGCCCTGCCCGTGGGGAGTGTCCCATCCTGGGCATGGAGATCCTCAAAGCCAAAACCCCTTCCCCACCTCTGTTCCCAGGGCAGTGAGACTGCCCCTGCCATCACCCACAGCCCACAGTGACTCGAGGCAGGAGCTGGGGACACAGACCCATGCCCAGCACAGACACGGCTCTCTGCAGCTCTCACCTGCTCGGGCTCTCTGCTGTGCACAGCAGGGTTGAGCACAGGCCCAGGGAGGAGCCAGCCTCCCCTTGGCTGGTGCAGGCCTCCCTCAGCCCCTACAAACCCTTCAGCCAAACAGGGGTCAGCACAAACCCCCGTGTGCTGCTCCCTCCTGGGTTTTAGAGCAAGGACACCTCAGTGCAGACCATGGCAGAGAGGAGCAAAGCCCTTGGCAGGCAGGAGAGCAGCTGTCCTTACCCCAGGGCATGTTGTATCCATCCATCCATCCCTCTTTATCACCCCAGCTGATAAACCCCTCCTGTGTGGGTTAAACCCAGTGGAGACCTTGGCAGGGCAGTGCTGGGATTTCTCCCTGCTCTCTCTTAGGTGGCCTTGAGAACCCAGAACAGCAGGAGGCAGGGGCTGGCAGGGGCTGCACACACAGGGCCGTGTGTGACTGCTGCAGCATGGACAGCCTGTGGAAAGGCCAAAATAAATATAAGAGGGACTTTGGGCAGGGCCAAGCTGCCTTCAATCTTTTGCAAAAAACACAACCTGGCTGCAACAGGTAGATGCAGGCTCTGATCCTCACCGTGGTGGTGCCCTGGGGCTCCCTGGAGAACAGATAATGATGCAAACCTGACACTGTGGGTGGCTGATCCAGGCAGGGCCATGACCCCCAAGCACAGCAAGGGGGTCCCCTCTGCCATCCAGTGAGGGTGTGTTGGTGCCTTGGGAACAGGGAAGATTTCAGGGTTAAAAGCAAAGCGCATCATGTGAAGCTCATGCAAAAATGTCCCCACTGCATGAGTGGTTTCGTAATTAAGGAAACTGGGCTTTTCCTCCAAATCAGTGGCTTGGGGAAAAGGTGGTGACTGCAAAAATATAACTTTCTCCTGACTAGGAATGGCAGGAATGGCCCCAAGCTGTGCCACGCTGGACCCCAGCATCCTGATGCCCATGGGGAAGTGGAGGTGATGCCTTGTGGCAGTGGTGCTGCCCAGGACAAGTCAGGGGCAAAACAGCCAGCAAGATCCCCTGGGACTCAGATCTGCTGCAGAGCCATTTTCGGGATGTTATTTAATTAAGAGAAGGACCATTCCTCCCTGCAGAGCCAGCCCTGGCATGGCTGGGACATGCAGTGTCTGTCATTCAGGGCTTCCTCCATGGCCTGAGCCAGCCCAGGGTCCCTGTGTGGCACCAGGGCTCGGAGGGAACTCAGGGAACTCAGGGGTGGGGGGAATGGGGTACGCTGCTGCTGCAGAAATATAAATTTGGGTGCTTTTTTGCCAGAAAAACGTCCCTCAAACCTCAATCTGGAAATGGAATCGGTATGGGAAGAATTAAAAAAAAAAAACCAAAACCCACCAAACCAAAAAAACACAAACCAAAAAATCCCAAACCAAAACAAAAGTACCTTCTCTTCCAAAGGACGTTGGAGATTTTTACTTGAAGGGGAAGCCTGTGAGCTGGGAGGTTTGGGTTTAAACTGACACAAAATGGCACACACTGCTCCTGTGCTGCAGGAAGACGTGGTTGTGGGACAAAACGTCCCCTGGTGAGGAGCCTGCACACGCTGGCATCATCCCAGGGAGGGGCACCCCATGGACAACACTGGGAAGGCAGCACCCAGTGTCCCCCTGGGCAGCAGGGCTGGACACCTGGCCATGGCCAGAGCACGTCCTGCAGCCTCCCCAGCCTACCCCAAAACCTGGCTTTAGGGCTTTTTCCCTACTAAAAACTATGGATTTTACAGTTTAAAAATTTTGTTATCCTTTCACCTGAGTGCACGCAGGGCTGGGGTGCCTACACTGAGACCTTCCTGGTGGGCCAGGCTCTCTGGCCAGGAGGCATTTCCTGCTGCGGACATTCCTCGGTTTGCAGGGAATCTCCACATCCCCAGCACCTCTGGGCAGGGGTTCCTGGGCACATCTCCCCCAGAGAGGAGCCCGAGGCACCCCCTGCATGAGGGGCAGCAAAGGCAGGAACAAGAAGGTGGCTTCACCTTCCCTGTGAGCAGGGCTGGAGAGCCCTGGGGTCTGCTCCTGTGTGCCCCAAAATCTCCACGCAGCACTGAGTTTTCCAGGGCTCTGCCTGCTGAACACTCAGAGGGCTCACCACTGAGCTGGACTGGCCAGGGGGCTCAAACCCCTCATCTGGCAGGATAAACACCCCCAAAAGTGGCTTCCACCCTCCTGCAAATCCAGCACGTAGCTGCACACGGAGCCTCACCAGTGCTGCTGGGACTGCGGCTGCCTTGGCGCACTGGTCGGGGAGGAGCACCTGCATTTTGGGGAGGGGAGGTGTGGAGGGGCCCAGCATCCTTCCCATGTGGTTGTGGGGCTGCACATCAGGAGCTGCATGGCAGCCCCATGCATAGACATGGATGGTGCTCAGCCCAGGAACCAGGTGGTCCCCCCTCAAATCACAGTGACAAGTGGGTCCTGAACCACATTTTGGAGAGAGACAGGCTCCTCATCAGTGAGTGCCCCTCTAAACCCAGACCTAGCAGCACAGGGGCTGCTCCAGACTGGCCAGGAGGGTGTCTGGGGTGCTAGACCAGCAGCTGGGCAGGTTCTCCTGCCATGGCTGAAGGCGATGCTGCTCTCCCAGCCCCAGGCCAGCACCGACAGCCATTTCTGCTCCATCCATCCCGAGCAGGGGAGCACCATGGCTTTGACTGGGGTCACTGGGATATACCTGGCTGGAAGGGGGCATTCTTACTTTGGTTTTATTTTTTTTTAGCTCATGTACACTGTGGAACTGCTGTGAAATCCCCCCTGGCCCCAACACACTTGGCCACGGTGAGTGGTGAGGGCAGAGCCGGCTGCACCAGCTGGGCAGATCCAGGCAGAGAAATGGCTGCAGGCCCCTGTGCCAGGAAGGGTCCTGCCAAGCATCCCCCCAGGGCTCTGCTGCAGCCCCCAGGGACACAGGAGCCCCCCAGGGACTCAGCACGCCGCTTGCCAGGATTGTCCCCTGTCCCAGCTTGCACAAAGTGACAGTGAGGCTGGGAGCTGGCCCAGGGCCAGCACTCGCCCGGGCACTGAGAGCAGCCTGAATCAGGTGCCGCAGTGGTGGGGAGAGGAGCACTTGCAGAAAAGGTCCCTGGAGACCACCACGGAGCTTTCTGTTCCTCTCTGAAGGGCCAAAGAAGCCTTGCATCTTCTCCTGTGCTCTCATGGATGTGGATCCCCTTGGACACTCCATGCCAGCACGGCAGCCAGCCTGGGATGCTGGTGAGGAGCAATCCCTGCAGCATGTTTGGCTGCGGGGTAACAACACTCTGGGCATCCCCTGCCCCTTCTGAGGCTGCCTCCATACACCAGGGCAGATAATTCCCAGGACAACTTCTTTTTCTGGGGCTGGATCCCATCCCGAACGTGGTTTCCCACCAAGCCACCTCAGCTGCAAGCATCCACCCGGCTCCACACCACCCTCACCACCAGGTGAGGGGACACCCACCCGTGGGCTCCCACCGTGCTGCTCCCCTCACACTCACCCCAGGGCGTGGGGGTCCCCGCGGGCGGCAGGGGCAGGGGCCGCGGCCGGGCCTTGGTGGCGGTGGTGGCGATGCGGGCGGGACCCAGGTACTCCACGTAGGTGCCGGGGAAGTCTCCGCGCTCCTTGGTGCGCTCGTTGACGCCGTGCAGCCACCCCTGGGGGTTGCGCTCGTCCCCGTCCTTGTAGTTGGGGCTGCTGAGCAGCCCGGCCCTGCTGACGGTCAGCACATCCCCGGGGCACAGCGCCAGGTCCTCCTCCCGGTCCTTCTGGTACTCGTAGAGGGCCCGGTACTGCAGCCCGTCCGAGGAGGCCATGGCGGGGTCACCGCGGGCCCGGCCCGCCGGGCATTGGGGCCGCTCGGGGCAGCTGTGCCTGGGCTGGGGCACTGCGGGGCTGGGAGCGCTCCCTTCCCTGCACACTCACGGTGAAAACCTCGCTGTTGGCAAATCTGCGGGATGGAGAGCGGCCGCTGACCCTCTGAGCCCAAAATTGCTGTGGGGCCCCAGCAGTGCCTGGCACCCGTTGGCTCAGGTGTGGGCAAGGAGCTGTTCCTTCACCGGGGCAGGCGGAGGGGAGCGAAGGAGGCTCTTGGGGGTGAGGGGACAGTCGGGGTCCTCGTTAGCCTGGCTTCATCCGCACCGTGCTGGGGACACCCCTCCCCTGCCAAGAGAAGGGCAGCGCGTTAGTGACCAAAGCTGTGCCTTGACCCGTCCCCCATGCCCGGCTCCCGGCTCAGGGAGAGCCCGGCGGCTCCCTCGGCTCCTGCTTCCCAGGGAGCTCCCGCCAGCAGGGCTCGGCCACTGCACGCAGGGAAAGTACCGGCAAGAGTCTGGAAAGTAGGGCAAGAGATCACGCCACGGGTTTTTAAAATAGACATATGTGCTGAGAAACCTCCTGCCGCACGCAGCTCCCCTCCGGCAGCTCCAGCCTGGCACTGCTGCACGGAGCTGGCAAATGAAGATGTAGATTTTTCATATGGGTTTGGTTTGGGGTTTTTTTTTCCTTTTTTTTTTAAATTTTTTTTGGTGCATTTTAATGTATTCCTCCAAGAGTGACATCATCCCTGGGGGGAAAGGCTGTGCTGCTGCCGACCCACTGTCCCCCAGCTTCCAGCAGGACCCCGCGGAAGAGGGATGGAGGGACGATGAGCAGCAGCCGTCTGTCTGTCCAGCCATCCACCCGCCTCCCAGAGCCCTCCCGCCGCCCCTCCAGCCTTACCGGGCGCGGTGGCTCCAGCGGCGGGAGCAGAGAACGGGAGCGGAGCGGAGCCGGCTCCCGGCCCCGCCGAGCCGCGCTCCGGCGGTGATGTCAGCGTCCCTCCTCCTCCTCCTCCTCCTCCTCCCGCTCGGTAGCCGGGTGGCCCCCCCGCCGCAGCGCGTCGGGGGGCGGGGGGCACCCGGCTACCGAGCAGGAGGAGGGAGAATTGTAGGAGTAGGTGGATGACTTCATTCCCAGATGCAGCATCTCTGCTCCCAAATTGCATCCTCTGTAGGATGGAGATCTCCCATCTGTGGGTCTCCATCCATCCCTAGGGGTGCTAAAGGACAGGAGGGGACCAGCGCCCCATGGACACCCCCCTTATGCCAGGCGGATCTCCCTGTGCACCCACACAGAATCCCATCCCTTAACCAGGCTAAAAAACACGCACAGGACAGGCAGGAGACGTCATGGAGAATCCCAGCTCAGGGATGCTCTGGTTCCTCACTCTCCTCCTGAGCTTGGACAAGCTATCCCAGTATTTGTCTGTCTGTGAGGCACAGGGAGATGGATGTGATGTTCCCAAAGGCTTGTTTTGGTTGTTGTTCTTTTTTTTTTTTTCCCTAAATCCTTGCTTCTCATGCTGACTTCTCTGAAATGGTTGTGGCTCCTTGTCTTTGCTGCAGGTTGGACATCCTAAAAATAGATGGTACCTAAAACACAGGCTCTGGGAAATGCATGCTGGCTGAATCCAAGCCACTGCAGGCAGCAGTGCAGGGGTGGCATGAAGTCCAAGGAGGAACACCAGGTTCTGGGAAAACTGAAGAAGCAGACTCAGAGGCCAGCAGAGCAGTGCAGGAGATGTATGACCCTTCTCATCCATAATTTCAGCAACTCCCCTTCCTTTCCCTGTAGTGCACGGCTGATGGTGCAGGGCAGCAGCATCCTGGGGGATTCCTCCTCAGCTGCACTTCCTTGGGCAGCACACAGCCCCCACTGCCCCACTCCCCAGCTGGATCCAGCCCAGCTGCTGGTCCCTGGGGTTTGGAAGGGAATTTTCCCTCCCTTGTCTCATTTCTGCTGGTGGGACGGGGTCAGAGGTGGCTGTGAACAGGCAGGTGCTGCCCTCCCCACAGTCCCACTTCCCCAGTCATGATCCCTGTGTCCCACCAGGGGTGAAGAGGTTTTACTGGGTGTCTGGAACCCCTCCTCATCTCCCCAGTGGGTCCCACAGGGCTGTGAAGTCAGCGAGGCTGAGCACAGGGCCAGTGGTGCTCTGGGGAATGCCTGGGGAAAGGCAGGGAGGTGTTTCCCTCCTGGGACAGGATGGGAGCTGGGGAGGCTGGTGGGCACATCCCCACCAGTGTCACAGCCATCCTGTCCCAGGATCCATCCAATGTACAGCCAGGAATCAGCACAGTCCTGCAGCTCAGGGCAGGGGAACAGCCTGGCATGAACCCCTCATCTCCCCTTCCCAGGCTGCTGATGGGATCCCTCCTGCCCAGGGCAGATATCTCCATTTCAAGGGAGGCTCCTGCCTTCCTTAGCAGACATCTGTCTTTTCCAGCCAAGACAATTATTTCCCTCCTGATGTACCCTTGATGTCCCCAAATACAGAGGCACCATTTCCTGCAGGAGCCAAGTTCCACTGCCCCCAACCCTGCAATGGCTGGGTGGGGCTGAGCATCACCCCAGCTCTCACTGGCTGGCTCCTGTCCCAAGAACCCCCAGAGCACCCCTGACACCCATTCCAGCTGCTCTGCACCAGGATCCTTCCCCAAAACTCTGTGTCCTGGGCTGCTGTCCAGGATCATTCCCCAAAACTCTGTGTCCTGGGCTGCCCCTCACCCTGTGTCACCCCTACCTGGTTAATTTAAACCCCCTCACCACTCCAGCCCAGGGTTTGGCTCATCCCCCAGGCTGGGCAGAGGGCCCTCAGAAGCACCCTGTGAAGGCTGCAAGAGGTGCTCCAGACCTTCACTGCTATTGACTGAGCCAGAGGAGCTGCTTGTCAGGCCCTGATTAACCCACCCTTGCTGGATTAATGAGCAGCGCTCATGGCAATGAGAGCTTTGCCGTGGCTTGCCTGGCCTTGGCTGCTCTGTGGAGAGAGCAGGAGGAGCTGTCCTTGCTCCCTGCAGCCCACAGCTCCCTTCAGGCCCCCTTTGCTCCCTGTCTGGGCAGCCCAGGGTGGGTGGCTCTGTGGGGAGTAGAGTGATGTGTCCCCAGTGGGGTCCCCATGCCCTTCTGCAGCTTCTCTCCTCCCCTGCCTGGAGGGACAACCCTTGGTGGGAGCATCTCCAGGGAATGCTCAGCTCACCTTGGCTGCCTGTCCTGCCTGGCCTTTCCAAAGTGGCAGGGGTCCCACTGCTCCCCTCTTTGCTTTTGGGGGCTGCCATGCTCATGTCCAGGGAAGTTGGCCACATGGCTGTGAGTAAATAGAGCAGAAATAGAGCTGTTGACATGCCTGGCTGCAGAAAGTGAGGCTGCAGAGTGGGCTGAGCCCTTCCCAGCCAGAAAAAACGTAGAGAAAAGGTTTTTGATTTCCTTTGACATTTCAGAGTTGGCTTTTTTGGTATCACCACTGTTTCCTCAGTTCGGAATGGGCCTTGCTTTGCTTTCTCTTTAGGAGCAGGAAAAGGCTCTTGGTTTTCTTCTGAAGTGCCCAGCATTGAGCTGTGTGGATTCTGATTTAGGGAGAGCCTCTTCAAACACCTCCCAGTGTAGCATCCATGGACAACCTCTCACCACTTGCTCCCACCACCCCAAACTGCCTGCTGGGCTGGGGCTACCCCAGCCTGGGGAGGCTGCACAAAACCCCAGGGACACAGGGAAAGGCTGGAGGTGCTGCTGGGGCTCTCTCCTGCCTTTCTGCAGGGCTGAAGCTTCACAGCAAGGCAGCTGCCAGGAGCTGACCGATAGCTTTTAGGGTCAGATCAGACAAGGACCCCTTTTAGGAGGGGGTGCTGGCAGGGCACCCCAGCCTGGGGACACGATGCCACCTCAATGCCACCCCTCTGGGCAGCAGGGCTGGGCCGGGTCCCGCACCCGACCTGGGTGGGAGCAGGAAGCTCCAGCGCCCTCCAGCCCTGGGCACCGTGGCTGTTGAGCCGGCACAGCCACAGCGGCCCCGGAGCGGCGGCGCTCGCACGGAGCCGTCCCGGTGTGACCCCTCCGCATCCTCTGCGCGGCAGCCGCCGCCCCGGCGCGGCCCTTGGTAGGTAATGCAAGGGGATCTGCCGGCCTGGACACGCGTGGGGAGCAAGGAAATGGGATCTGGGCTGGGGGGGACATCACGGGAGGAAGCCCAGCCCGGTGCAAAGGAGGGATGCTGTCATCGGGCCCCTCGTTGGTTATCAGCGCACAGCTGGGACAGCACGCGATTAACATCACATTATCATCCCTGCGAGGCACGGGGACAGATCCTCCCCTGAGGGACACGCACAGGGCGAGGCACTGCTGGCACACACTGGCACTGCCCCTTCTCACCCCTGCATTTACACCCCGGGCCCCACTGGCAGAGGTCGCAGCACCAGATGGGGCGGCTCTTGCTCTTGGCACTCCGGCCGTGGTTTTGCACATAACCACAGGAATGAGGAGGGTTCCCCCGGAAGCGGGAGCTGCAGCCACAGGGAAATCGGTGTGGTCCCACTGCCTGGTCCCTCCCAAGGCGGGGGAACTGGGATTTCCCCAGCTCTCCAGCCAAAATGCTTTGATTCCTTTCGAAGCTGAGAACTGAAATATTTCAAGACATCAAAAACTTTTGGCTGATGCAGATATTTATTTCTCCACATCAGGAGGTGGGAAGTGATGAATTCAGCACAAATCTGCAACATTCAGTAATTTCCATGTGCAAGCCCAAAGTCGGGTTCATCGCTGGCACATTGCAGTGTGTCCGTCCTTCCTGGCTGCCCTGTCTGGGTGCTGGACAGACAGCTGGGCAGATGCTGCCAGCCCAAAACAGACATGGGAAAGCCCTTTGCAAGGGACTCACCTGGCTGGGGATATCCCAAAATCCTGTCAGTCACAGACCTGGCTGGTCTCCATGGCTGGTGATGCCTGGGGCTTCTCACCCTGTGCTTTACCAGGAGGGAAACTGAGGCCACTTCCCTGCTCTCAGTGTCCCAGGGAAGCTGCTTGGAGGAGCTTTGCTGCCCCTGCCCTGGTGAGAGGCATCCCCATGCTCCAGGGAGGGGGATGCTGAGATCCAGCTGGCCTGTGGGAGAGGATGGGGACAGCAGGGAAATGGTGTGGCCTTGCTGGGCAGCAGGGACACGGGAATGTCACTGGACTCGTCCTTCTGTGGTCAGGTCAGGCCTTCCCAGAGAACCAGAAAATCCAGCCCTGGCTCCCTAATGGGGCTCAGATGGGGGATGCTGGGGAGCAGCTGAACCCCAGGCTGTGGCACCAGGCACTGGAGGAGATGAGGGGAGCAGTCCATAGCTTGTCCTCATTTTCCCCCTGTGGCTGGCAATGATTGGGAAGGAGAGCAAATATTCACATATTTGCCAAAATTATCTTTGGGGTGGGGTTTGTGTGCAGCAAACAGGGCCAGGCTGGGATGGGGCAACTTTTGGGAGAGGGGCAATATGAGAGGGGGTTTAGGAGCAGCTGTCCCCCTTTGGGAGAGGAATGAAGGCTTGGCCCCGACTCTGAGCAGCTTCCTGGCAGCTGCTGCAGGAAAGGGCTGAGGCTACAGGCAGTGAGGGGGCGAGGGCCACAGCCCCCAGCTGCAGCAGGGGTTGTGCTCATACCCAGGGTGCCTGGGAGGGTTAGAGGCTTCCCCCAAATACCACTGTGATTTGGCTGGAGCCAATGGGGCTGACTTCATCCTGCTGAAATGTATCATTACAGCCAGGCAGGGAACGTGCTGTGGGGTTTTGGGGGAGCTGGGTGTGGGGTGGAGTGTGCTGAGCACACAGAGCCTGGTTTCCTGCAGGATGAGGTCTCCCCTGCCTCCTGCATCACTTTGTGGTTTGATGACAAGTTGAAGGGACACGCTGTGGGTTCTGGTGAGGGGACCAGCACCAGCTCCTGCCCCAAAGGAGCCCTTGGACAGTCAGGGACCACTGCCAGGGCCAGGCCTGGGGAGGCAGCATCCCCCTCTGGGCTGTGTGCCTCTTGCAGTCCTCCTCTGTGGGAAACCAGCCCTTTTTCAAAGCTTCTTTCCAAACAAAATCACTTTTGGCAGCCCTTAGGCAATGGCAGGTCTCTGCTGACTGCTCCAGTGCTGGCATCTGTCATGGCTGTCACTGTCCTCTCCCGCCGTCACCCTGTTGTGTCCCTGCCAGCAAAAATCCACCTGGCTGTGCAGCATCGGGGACGGCCAGTGCAGCTTTGGGTTCTCCTTCGCAAAGCAGCTCCTGGGGCCGTTCCCCAGCGCCCTCCTTTGCCAGCCTCTCTTTTGGCCCAGGACATTTGGGGTTTGCAGAGACCCCTGCGGTGCTGAGGAGGGGAGCAGCAGCAGGTCACGCACAGAATCGGCCTGCGGGGATGGGTGCCCTGGCCGTGGTTGGAGAGGGAGGCCGTGACCCGGGTGTGACCCTGTGAGTGCTGGGGTGCCACAGCCGGGGATCCATCCCCGAGCACGGAGGAGGGCGCGCTGGTCCCGCACGGCTGCGGGTGACCGACGGGGCTCGAACACCGCCGGGGCAGCGTCCCCAGGGCAGGAGGGACCCCGCGGGAAGGGCCGGGAGCCGGGAGTGTCCCAGGGAGGCGGCAGAGGGCAGCAGGGCTCCGGTGCGGGCTGCCCGGGGGTGGCCCCGGCGGGGCGGGGGGCTCGGGCGGCGGGGGCGGCCCCGGCCGCGCCCCGTTAAAAGGCGGCACCGGCGGGGCGGAGGAGGCACAGCGGGCTGGGCGGGACGGGGCTGCACGCTGGGATCTGCTCTCCCTTCAGGTAAGTTGTGTCTGTCCCTCCCCGCCCGTGGGGACACCTGGAGGGGCTCTGGGCACGGCAGCGGCTGTGCTGGGTGGGGGCTCCCCCGGTAACCTCTCTGCTCTCCCCAGGTGCAAAGATGGGGTGCTTCACCTTTATCAAGGTCATGATGATCCTCTTCAACCTGGCCATCTTCGTGAGTGCGCCCCGGGGGCTGGGGTCCGTGGGAGGGGGTCCCGGGGAGCCCCCGGAGCCGGATGTGGGGTGGGTTTGGGTCTGGCCGCGCTCCCCTGCCCCTCCGGACTCCTTTCTGTGGCCATGGGGTGGAGAGTGTGGGCAGGTGGGTGCAGGTGGGACTGGCCGAGCCCAGCGGGCTGTGCCGTGCTCTGGGGACAGTGGCTGTTGCATCAGCTGCCCCTGTCCCTCGCTGTGCTGAAGCTTGGCAAGGTGGTGATGCCCCGGAACAGTGGGTTCGCTGCATCCCTGCTGAGGGTCCTGCCTCTGTAGGGGAGCAGCCCCCGTGTGGGACTGTGGCTTGGGGGCTCCTGGATGTCGGGAATTCAGAGCACATGCAGGCTCTGCTGCCACCCGGGGCAAAGGGAGTGGAGCTGGCAGGAGCTGCCCTGGCCCTGCAGGAGCCACCTGGAAGAGGCTGTGGTAGGACACAGCCTTGGGAAGGAGGGTGTGCAGAGCCTCCTGGCTTGCTCTGCTGAAACACTCCCTCTGTAAAGCCCCTGCCAGGATTTGAGTGTGGTGGGGAAGGTCGAGGGGGCAGAGGGAAGGGCTGGCACGGACTGCAGGCAGCCCAGAGTTGACCTTGCCCAGGACTGTCTGGGGCCAGGGGCTGCTCAGCTTCTCCTCTGGGTGGGCAGGCAGCCGCCCTGCATGGAGGAGCTCGTGGCAGTGTGATGGTGGCCAGAGCCTGCACTGGCCCTGTGGGATCGTGGTGGCACTGCTGGCTTGGCTGCTCCACTGCTGGCACTGAAACCCTTCAGCTGTGGCACTGCCCAGGGGATGTGGGGGTGTGGGGTGTGTTTCAGGGTACTGAGCTGTCTGGCAGTGCCCTGGGCTGCCTGCAGTGCCACAAAGTCTTGCTTTGGTGTGGGGAAAAACTGCCAAGGGGAGAAACACCTGTGCCAAGGCCTTGCCTGAGTATCAAATCTCGTGCCTACCTGGAAGCTGACATTGCCTTTCTCCTCCCAGCTCAGTGGTGGGACCCTCCTGGGAGTTGGCATCTGGGTCAAAGTGGATGGAGAGTCATTCCTGAAAATATTTGGGACGCTGTCCTCCAGCATCCTGCAGGTTGTGAATGTGGCCTATCTCCTCATTGTCATTGGTGCCATCCTGCTGGTGATCGGCTTCCTCGGGTGCTACGGTGCCCAGAAGGAGAGCAAATGTCTCCTGATGATGGTATGGACCTGGCTGACCTCCTTATCAAGCCTCATTTGAGCTGGATCTGTGGTGGGAGAGGCCTGGTGGGCAGATTTCTCTGTGGATATTTCCATGTGGTGGCAGTCTGGGTGGCCCTTGGAAAGGCAGTGCTGGACTCAGTCTGCCCCAGAAAGGGTGAGAGGAGGCAGGGGTCACGCTGAGCTGAGGGCTCTCTCTTGGAGAGTGTCCAGAGAGCCCAGCCCCAAGCAGGTGGAGGGCAGGAGGACCCCAAGGTTGTGCTGCTCCTGCCCAGGAGCAGAGCTGAAGGCAGTGAGGCAGGAGGGCTGGAGCCCTGGGGAGGCAGATGAGTTCCAAGGGCCCCTGAGGATTCTGGCTGTGGTTTGACCTCCCTTCCCTTGCTATGTCCTAGTTCTTCTCAGTGGTGCTGATCATCTTCATTGCTGAAGTTGCTGCTGCTGTGGTGGCTCTGGTCTTCACAGGTCTTGTGAGTGCAATCCCTGAGTCTTGGGTTGGGCTGGTGTGGGACGTGTCCTACCCCTTGGGAAAACAGGAGCCATGGGCTGCCCATGGGTGTGGCTGCTCAGAGTGGTCAGTGCTCAGGAGGAAGGGATTTTGGGATGTTGGTCACTGCTGGCACCAGATAGGTGGGCAGGCTGGAGTGGCCTGAGGGTGGTGGGAGCAGGGTTTCCTGTTATATCATAACCCTCATATTTTTAGGACAAGTCTTGCCCACTTTTTTCTGTCAAGCCCCTCAGTCCTGAACCAGCTTAGGCTTGACACCTCCCCACCTCTGAGGGTAGGAGCCACTGGAGGAGGAAGTTCCTATTGCCTCATGCTGAGCAAACTAACCCTATTATTAGCACCTGAGAAACCACCTGGAGAGAAAGGTGACTGCCTCATTAGGCACTGGAGAAGTCAGCCACAGGGCAAACTCATTCCTGGCTCCCTCACTTAACGCTGCTTATCAGATGACTCAGGGCATAAATGACCTTGTGCCATAAAGCATTGTTTGGTGGGGAAGAGGAAAACTCTCTGTGGGTCAAATGGCCATGGTGTGACTGCTGGCCATGCTGGGTCTTTTTGGTCTCCTCTCCATAGACTGAGACCAGTATGGGGGTGCTCAGCTCTGTGGTGCTCCCCAGGACCTTCTCTGATTGTGTTTCCCTGCCCTTTCTTCCAGGCAGAGACGTTACTGACAGGGCTGGTGACCCCGCTGCTGAAGGAGAAGTATGGGGTGGATGAGGCGTTCACACAGATCTGGAATGTCACCATGTCAGAGGTGTGCTGAGCGCTGTGGGTCAGGATCCTCCCAACATGGGCTTAGGTGGTGCATGTCTGGGTGGGACAGTGAGAGGGAAGTGGGGACACATCACAGTCCTGGATGTGCTGAGCTGTCACCACCTCCTCAATTCCCCAGGTTCCTGGGAACTGCCTGCTTGGGACCTGGTGGGGTGAGAGCTGTGTGTGATGGTGTGTGGGGCAAAACCCTGGTCCCAAGGTGACTACTGAGCAGCCCACTGAGGCAGGGTTGAGCTGGGTGACTCAATGAGCCAGTGGGGGTCCAGATGGTGTCAGAGCATGGAGGGAGACCTGAAGGATGCTCCTCCCATCCCTTCCTCTCTCTCCCTCTTAGGTTCACTGCTGTGGCCTGAATAACTACACAGACTTCAACAACTCCTACTTTTATGATACACACCATGGCTACCCCGGGCAGTGCTGTGACACGCAGGAACCCTGCAACAGCACAGTGGCTGCAGAAGTGGCTGTCCAGGTAAGGGTGTGCTGCTGGCAGAGCCTGGCTTGGGGTGTGCCTGGGCATGGGGAGGGAGACCTGTCCTGTAGCTCCAGCCCCAGCTCTGCACACAGTGGTCCCATGGGCTTTAAGTTCTGGGGGGAGGCTGTGGTGGCCTTGGCTTTTCCCTGGTAGAAACAAGTAAAGCTGTTATGTTTTTCTGGTCCTGAAGGGAATAGGGTGGCATGCTTGATGCTGGGCTTGAACCCAGGCACCACTCTGCCTTTTTGGGTGATTTTCCTGGTTCTTCCCTTCCTTTCCTTGCTCCCTACCCAATATTTGGTCTGAGAAGTGGCTGAGTTGCCCCTGAAGCCTCAGACCTTCCCCATGGCTGTGTGCTCTGGGTTGGAGAAGCAGTAGCTCCCTTCCTGGGGGATGCTGTGCCCTGGCAGTTGGGGTATCACCACCTCTTGCCATCCTCACCTGTGTGGTTGCCTCGTGCAGGGCTGTTTCAAACAGATCCTGGAAGAAATCAGGACCAACGCAGGGGTGGCAGGCGGCGTGGCAGCCGGCATCGCTGCCCTGGAGGTGAGTGCCTGAGCCCTGCTCTGTGCCTCTCCTTGTGCCTGGAGCTGGGGCTGGGCCAGCCTGGGGGCCCCAGGGGGCTGGTGCAGCTCCATGGACCACCTGCAGCTCCAGATACTGAGCCTTCTTCCCTGGGCACCTCCAGCCCTCCCACTGGTGCCCTGGGCACGGAGGGCTGTGACCCAAAGCCCTGCTGGGAAGGGGAGGGAGGCTGCACATTTAGGGGGCTGATTTGCACCTTGCCACCCCCAGATTGCAGCCATGGCCGTGTCCATGTACCTGTACTGTCGGCTGGATGAGAAGTGACCCCCTGAGGCAGGAGGATGACCTGCCACCCCCCATGCTGGGGTGCACCTGTGATGTGCCATGCTCTCAGGGCGACCCCATCCCTCCCCAGGTCTGATGCTCTCCTGTGCACTGTGATTTGTAGCTGTATTTTGATCTACTGAGCTGGGATCTGTAGAGTTTGTGTATATTTTTGTACTGATATGGTATACAGAGCCTGTACATAGAGATTTGGGGTGTTTTTTGATTGGGGGTGGGTGTTGGGAGAAGCTGCTTGGTCTGTTTGGCTGATGCCAGCAGGAGATAAAGCAGCACAGGGGCTTTTCAGGGCTGCTGATCTGGCAGTGGCACAGTGATGCCTTGAGAAGCCCCTGCAGGTGGGTGCTGTACTGCTCTCACACTGTCCCTGCTGTGTCCCCCTGCATCCCTTTGAGGGGGTAACTACACCCTCCCTGGGGATATATCTACTCCTGCACCCATCCTCTGCCAGCCCTGGCCTTGCTGCCATGTGTCCCCTGAAGGAGGGGCTGGCTGGGTGCTGGCTGCTCTCTGCCCTTCCCTGGCTCTGCAGGGGCTGAGGCTGCCCTGTACCCTGTGCCAATTTGTGCCTGAGCCCCTCTCCCTGCTGTAAAGAAATGCAAATAAATTTTTCATCTTGGAAACAAATTATTTTCTGTAGTTGATCTTGGTTGCCTTTAATAAATACCCTCTGCTGGGTTGGGGGTGCAGGGGTGAGGGCTGCCTCACCTCCCTCTCCATTCCCTTCCATGTCCTTGCAGGCAGCACAGCCCTGCCCACAGCCTCCCTGCCCTCCTTGCCTGTGGCTCCCCACCTGCTCAGGTGCTTGGAAACAGAGCAGCCCTGTGTTTGCACAGCAGACAGGGTGCTGGGAGGACACCACCCTTACAGCCCCTGCCCTCTGCAACAGCCACTGCTTGCTCACAGCAAGGGACTGAGCAGCAGCTTGGCTTGAAAGGCAGGGCTGGCTGGGGGTTCCTGTGTCCCCATCAGCTCCAGGAACCTGGAATGGGGTGGTGGAGAGCTGGGGGTGGCAGGATCCATCCCTCTGACCATCTCCACCCCAGTGCTGTCCTGCACTGCCTGTGTCTGATGCACCTGCCCTCCCTCTGTCTGTGGGAGGTGGGTGGGCTTGGAGGGTTTCCAGATACTTCTACTGCTACTCCCTCTCTGCCTCAGTTTCTCCACTCCAAAAGCACAGCTGGGGTGGTGCTCCCAAGGGCTCCTTCACCCTGTTGTGGCCAGGGCTGTGGGGCAGGGAGGTGAAGGACAGGGGTGGTGGCAGGAGGCCAGTGTGCACACAGCCTCCCCAGCCCTGCCTCGCTCTGTGCCTGCTGTGGCACCCCCTTATCAGCTCCTGCCCGGTACGAGGCTGCACCGAGTGCTGCTGTGGTCTGGCATCTCCCTGGTGCCATCCAGTTCCTGTCACAGGGGCAGGAGCAGGCAGGGACAGTGGGACAGGCACGGGCACCCACTCCCCACACTGGGTCACTTAGCCCTGAGGAGAGGGCATCTGGCCCTGCCCCATGGCAGGGTGTGGGGGAAGCTGTGAGAAAACAGCCTTGTCTTTCCTGGCCAGGGGAATAAATAGGTCCCAGTTCTACCATAAATTGGTGCCACCTCATGGGTGGCGTCAGGACTTTTATGCCTCTTATTCCTCTCCAAGGATGCAGGAGCTGCCAGGAAGCCCTTCCTGGAGGTGTTGTGGTGCCCAGGAACCAGCTGGCACAGAGCTGGGCACACCTGGCCGTGTCCTGCTCTGCCCCTGTTTTTGGGATGCCTTGCACACACCCTCTCACCATCGGCCCCGTGGGGCGGAGCAGGCTCAGGGGTGAAACTGCTGGCTTCCACCCTTGCAACTCCTCCTAGCCAGGGGTTTCCATGGGTCAGAACAGGCTGTTTCTGTGGCACTGAGTTTTGTAAATAGCCCTGCAACCACTGGCTTGGTCCCTCCCCTCCACCTGCTGGGAAAACTTGCAGGACCAGTTTCTCCTCGCGGATGCGGATGCAATTCCTCCCAATTGCCCTTTGCGGTTCTTGGCTGCCCTGGCAGCCAAAATCAGAGCAGTGGGGGGTAAACTGGACCGGCACAGCCTCCCTGTGCTCCCACTGTGCCCCTGCCCTCCGCTTCCACTGCCCAAGCACTGCCACAGCCTTTGGGCTCTCCAAGGAGATCCCATTCCAGCTGCTCCCCCACAAGCTCTGTGGCCCATCCCAGCTCACCATCCACCCCCACCAGCTCATGTGGGTGCCACCAGGCACCTCTGCACTTTATATCCCTTAGAGCTGCCCAGTTCTTACAGACTGGCACGCTGGGGCAAACAGAAACTGTCAGCATAAGGCCAAGAGGTCCCTGAGGGATTATGGTGGCAAACAGAAACTTCCTTATTGCCCCTGGAAGATGGCAGGAGATGGCTCGAGGACCTGGCACATCTGGGTGTGTGCCAAAGTGGGGGTTCTTCTTTTCCACCTGGGATACAGAGTGAGGGAAGGCAGGAGGGCAAAGTCTCCCTGCAGGGACGTTGAGCAAACATCAGCCAGTGCCATGATGGGAGACGAACAGAGACCAAAATTCCTGGAGATTTGCAAGGTGCACTCTCCACCGGCATTACTTGCCCCAGGGCACAGCAGGCAAAACCCTGTGTGGTGCAGGAGCCTGTGCTGGCAGGGAGTGGGCAGTGATCGGTAATTAGGAAAGGAGCCGCCCCCTCCTTCCTGGGAATTAGCATCGATGGGAACAGGTAGATGAAAAGAAGGAGGAGCTGCACCTCTTTGGGTTTGTGCTAGTAAAGGGGGTAATAAGAAGCAAAAGCAAATTCATCCAGCATTAGTTGTCAAGGAGTGCCTGCTGTGGGGAATTACCCCTGCCTGCTGTAAAAGCTGGGACAGGATGTTCCCAGACTGGGGACAAGAGAATATCCTTGAATGGCTCAGGCTGGTCCTGGGGAAGAAGTGAGGCAATGCACACTTTCCCTGGCACAGACTGCCTGCCTGACTCCCCTCCTCCTCAGAGATAAACCATCCTGAGCGCCAGCCTGACCTCAACAGTGCTTTCTAGGCAGCTCCCTGCCTAATTGTTTAGTGGGGATATCAGAGGAGGCGATGCAAGGGCTGTTCAAGAGGCAGCAGGCAGGAGCTGCCATTGAACTGTGTGTTAATCATTAATGCTGCACCGGGCAGGGACAGCACAACAACCATCACAGCAATCCTGGTACCCAGTCGAAGATTAATTTTCCACCTACTTTAAATGTGGGAACAGGAGGTGGCAGCCCTGTGTCTGCAGGCACAGCAGGGAACAGGGACAGGAATGGGCTGGGTGCAGGGAAAGGACCCCTCTCAAAGCTGGGAACAAAGGGAGAAGCCAAGCAGAGCCCCTTCCTGGGAGCAGTTTGGGCACCTTGGCATTTATGACTTTTTATTCATAAATGCTTTTGGCATTCATGGCTTTTTATGAGGCAGAGGGTGCTGAAAATTTAGGATCAGGTTTCTGGGCTGGGATGCAAGTGGCTGGGCACAGCATCACTGACTCCCTCCCACGGAGGGAAGGAGATGGGGCCAGCAGGGAGCTAGTGATGACATCTCTCCATTCAAGAGGACTGGGTGTGTTATCCCAGAGGACTCTGGCTGGAAGGCTCTTCCCTCCATCTGTGGGGCACAAAGGAACCCATGTGCCATAGGAAGGGTCAGCCTAGACCTTGTCTCCCACATACCAGCCCGTCATCAGAGCACAGGGACTTCCTGCTTCCTCGGCACAGAGATCTCCAACAAAAAAAACTATGATGCATAAAAATAAACACCACCGGAAATTATGCAAAATTCCCCACCCCCCACAAGCTCTGGAAAGGTCAAGTTTCATGCCAACACTATTTTGCTTTTGTTTAATTATCAGCCAGCTCCTGGGAGGTGGGGCAGCCCGGACAGGTTCTGCTTTGTAGGGCTGCACAAAGCCAGGGAGGCCGGGCTGGGGGGGCTGCAGGGGCTGGGTGAGAAGTGCAGCTCGGGCAGCACGTGCTGCAGTGCTGCTGCATGGGGCTGAGCTGGGACAGCCACTGGGTCGGACTTCAGGGTGGGCAGGTGAGGGGACAATGGCCTGGCCAGCTCCTGGGACAGCTGGGAATGCTCCAGCAGCAGCAGGAGGCACCAGGAAGTGAGCGAGACCCCCCAAAAAGGGCAGGATGATGATGGCTCATCTAACAAGCGCCCCGGGGTGATGAACCCTGGCATCAGCAGCACCTGGAGGGCTGAGGCTCTCCATCAGCCTCCACAGGTTCTCCCCTTCAAGGGGTTAACCTGCTTCTGCTCTCATCCCTCTGTTTCAGGAGGGAAGGCTCCTATAAAGGCAGCGGTTTGGAGGTGTCAGACCTGAGCCCAGTCGCTCTGCAGGGCTCTGCCCCCAGCAGGTGGATCTGCCTCTTGCCCTCGGTGCCCTGGCACAGACTTGGTGCCGCAGGGCTTGGCTGGGCAGGAGGCAGATGTGGAGGTGAGAGCCCCTCACCAAGGCCCTGGGACTAAGTAAAAAACTTCTGCCAGGGTCTTGCCCTGCCAGAAAGGTCCTGGGGAGGGGCTGTGAGCCCAGCCTGGCTGCAGGGATCAGGCAGGGGAGCAGGATGGAGCTGGTCCACACTGGTGGCTGACACTCTCCCACTACCACTTTATTTCAGTCCTGTGGTCTCTGCCCCAGAAACGGGTGCATCCCCAGCCCCCCAGGGTTCCCTGCCCCATAGGGCAGACATTTGGAGTGGTCTAGAGTGTGACAAGGCTGTAGATCTCAGGACACAGCACCTGGACGTACCAGGAGGAAGACAGGAACGAGTCACCAGGCAGCTCGTCAGAGTTTCCATCAGTTGATGAAGATAAAAGTGATAAAGCTTGAGGAGGAAATAGCTCACAAACCTGTGCCAGCCCTGCTGGCACTGCATGGCACCACACAGGGGACCTCTGCTGGCACAGGCCTGGGGCCACTGTCAGCCCACAGCCAGGCCTGTGCAGCCCTGGGCAGAGCAAGCCACCAGGGGACAGGGGTCTGTCCTTTCCAGGCAGGACCCAGAGCCAGGGACCCCAGCCCTGTACCCTGCACAGGGCCAGCTATGAAACACACGAGGCTCAACAGCTTTGCAATGTTTACTCTTGAAAAAATAATTCCATTGAGAAAGCATCAAACCCTGGTGATGCCACACACCCAGCCCTGCCACAGCTGCCACTCCTGAGCCTTGCTGGGGGGACAGGGAGGGATGGAGAACAGCACCCCGTGGGCCTGGCCTGGTGTGTGGAGAAGGGGGAGCCTAAAGCCCACCAGCTGAGTCCTGCTGTCACTGAGAGCAGGGAGCCACAGCCCTGTTTGGCAGGGGAGGAGAGGGAACTCATGTTTAGCCATCCCCTATCCCTAGGACCACCTTCCCCAGCCCCAACAGGAGCTGGGAAGAAGCCAAGCCTGAGCCCTACCTGAGAAGGGCAAGAGGATGCATTTAGTTTCCAGGGGAAGAGAGACTGAGCCTTGGGAACAGAGGTGCCAGGGAAGGGCAATGGAGAGCCATTGGGAAGTTCTTCCACAGCAGGGCATGGGGAGCAAGCTACTTTTCCTCAGAAAGAAGTCAAATCCCTTTTCCTTCCTCATAAAAGCCCTGCCTTAACCTGAGGGCTAGCACAGGGGCCCCCTGCCCACTGTGCCAGAGCACAGTCCCATGGAAGGGCAGCACTGGGGTGGCTGGGGAGGGCAGGGCTGAGCCCTAGGCCAGTACTGCAGCCTCAAGGGTGCCACTCTGCACGCTCCTGTTCCCTCCTGCATCCATCCCATCCCATCCCATCCCTGCTGCTGGGGCAGGTATGCAAAGGACTGTGAGGGCCAGAGTCCCTGCAGTCATGCTAGAGCTGTGCTGCATCCACACTGGGACCATCCTGGCCAAGAGGAGCTCCCTGCTTCACAAGTTTTCACTCCTATTTTGGGCAAGGGAGAAAAGCAGGGAACAGAGGGTGGAGCCAGGGGAACAAGAGACAAACCTCCCATGACTGCACCTGTGCAGGCTGGGGGCTGCCAGCTCTCCATGCTGCTTCCTGTGATCCATCCCTTCCCCAGAGCAATAAATAAATAACTTAGTGTAGTGTAGACCCCAATGCTCAGTTCACAGTGAGAAAATGAAGGGGAAGAGCCCCTGTTACCTTAGGGAAAGGGCTGAGCAGAGAATGGATCTCCTGCTGCACGGATGAGAGGAGGAGCTGCACTGAGCAAAGGGACCAGGACTGCCCCCCGGGGTGCAGGGGCATTAGTACCAAATGGCTGGGGATGGGAGGGGGCCCTGGGATCCTTCCTAAGGCACGGAACCCCCTCCCTGTCCCTCTGCACGAGGGGTGTACCACAGTGGGAGGGCCAGGCAGCCCATCCCAGACCAGCTCATAGCTTCCCTGCCAGCAACTTACCAGAGTAAGGGTGGGAATTCAGGAGAAGAAACTCCCTCTGCCTTCAGCAAAAGCAGGGGATGCCAGGGCAGGGAGGATGGAGAGGCAGGGTACAGTACCACAGGCAAGGACCACAGTGCAGCCTCTCCTGCTCCAGATGACCCTGGCCCACCTGGCCCCTGCAGCCAGGGCATGATGCCTGCTGGCTGCTCCCTTCTCACTCTGCAAGGCACTTTCACCCCCTCTCCCACCACCCAGGGGCAGGGCTGCTCCCCACAGAGAAGGTGGGTGAGGACAGTCTGAGCCAGAGCACACGGCCTGGTTCACTTCCACCTACAATCACCTCCAGCTTCCAGAACTGCCTGCCCTCGTGCTGGGTGTGGGGTGTCCCTCTGTGTCTGCAGCAAGTCCAGCTCCTCTCCAGCATTCCCTTTTCTGTCAGCTGGGCTGCACCAGTGCCTGCAGCCCATGCAGCAAAGCCAGTGTGCAGGAAGATGTCCAACCCAGCACACAGTCTTCAAGGTGCATCCATCGTGCAGGTAACAGGAGAGATGCTGGAATATCCCCTCTTCAGCACTGTGTTCACCATGGGGCACAAAGCCAGCAGGCAAGAGTTAATAAATAACACCCAGCTGGCAGGCTGCAGCACTCACACCATGCTGCCTTCTCAGGACTTCAGGGCCAAAAAGGAGAGCAGAGGTGTTTTTTGAGGCCCCCTCTAGGCTCCAGTTGAGCATCTCCTTCCTCCAGCCTTGCCCAGCCAGGGGGCAAAAGGAGCAGCGTTAGTAGAGTGTCTGTGTTATAAAAACCAAGTTCCTGGGATTGGGGTGGCATATCTACAGGGAAGGACCCTGTCCTGTGCAAGGGAAAGGGAGACCACAACGGGGGGCTGGAGGGAGCCCAACATCTGCTTTTGCAGCCCAAAACAGGAGTCTGTATCCAGTCACCAGCCTCCAAGAGCTGCTGCCAACTGTGTCTCTGCACTGTGGGGGTCTCTGTGCTCCCCCGGTCCCCTTTGCTTCCAGCTGCCAGCCTCATGTCTGCTCTGCTGCTGCCACCGCTGCTGGCACTGCCACTGCCCCCTCCTCCTTGGCAGGGGGCTCCATGTAGATGGGTGTCACCGACGAGGGCTTCTTGGACCTGCAGGTGAGGGGGCTGGATGGGAGCAGGCACAGCTGATGGGCCCCCTCAGGACCCCAATTTCCAACAGCACTGCCTGGCACGATCTCCTTCCCACTGGGACATCCTCCAACCCTGGGAATGTATCCTGTCCCCCCTACCACCACACCGACTAAGGAGTGAAGCTGGTGTCCCCCAAGGATTGGGCTGGGACAGAAGTGCATGATGGTGTGTGCCAGGCAGGGGACAGTGCCATAAGGATGGGGCATTACTGAGCCCTTTGTGTCCCTGATACTCACGAGTAGGGGGAGGCAGGGACCCCCACCACAAGGAAGTGGTTCTTCTTGCGGAACAGCCGCCACAGCCCCTTGTGGTTCCCACGGACGTCCAGGTCCCAGATGTGGAGGCACTGGGGTGGTGAGGAGGGAGGAAAAGGCATCAGAGCCTGAGGATGGACACCAAGGCCAGGTGCCCCCAAGCATGGGAAGAACCACAACCCCTGCCCTCACTGAAACACAGCAGAGAGGGCTGTACCCCAAGACTGGGGAGGCACAGGACTGCATCCCTCCAGCCACACCAATAGTTTCAACATCACCCAGAGACAGCAAGAACCCATTTGGTGAGCTGTGTCAATGCCACAGGAAAACCCAAAAACAACAGCCAGGTGTTTTCCAGCAATGCAGAGACCAGTGCAGGGCTGAGGACAGACCATGTCAGGGCCCTCACCTTGGCAAGTTGAGTCCAGGTGGTGAAATCTGCTTCCTGCTCCATCCTGATGAACATGACGTAGACCTTGCCCTCGGTGTCGGGCACGAAGGAGTCCTCACAGGGGTTCTTGCTGTGGTCCAAGACCTCAGCCTCGCTGTGGAAATGGAACAAGGAGTGAGAGGGGACCACATCTTCTCCCTATTCCCAAGTCAGAGTACTTCAGACATGCAAGATGTGGCTGGGGCCACCAGGGCCACCTCCACCCTTCCTTCTGTTCTGGCTGGTTCACCCAGTGTGTCTTGTGGTCTCTCCACCTTCCAGCAGGCACTCACCCCAGAAGCCGATGAATTTCAGTCTCATAGTTATCCTTCCTCAAGCTGTTGGAGAAGGAGAGAACACAGAGATCAGGGCAGAGTCAGATAGTTTGATCCAAATTTAAGACTGTCCCAGTGTAACACTAAAGGCAGCTGGAACCAATAAATGGAGAGCAGGGACTGCCACACATTCTTGAGATGTGGCAGCAAAACCACGACCCTTGAACATGTCCACCTGGAGCCCAGGGTAGCCAAACACAACCTTGCAAAAACCACTGCCAGAACTCCCCAGCAGAGGCCAGCGTGCTGATGCAGGAGGTTATGGCCATTCCAGATGGGAGATGACTCCAGCACAAGGAGACAAAAGTCAAACCAAGCAACTTTTTCATCAAAGTCTCATTGTGATCAGTACTCACCTCTCCACATTTTTAAGCTGGACATTTGGAACAGTGTTGAACTTGTGCTTCTTGAAATAGGCTTCCTGGGAGAAAGAGAGAGGGTAGGGAAGGAAAACCAGATTTGATCACGGTCAGCAACACCTGGAGATGACCTCAAGCATCCCCAGTACTTGGGGAGGTGTCTGAGTTGGTGTCTGGGGGCTGCAGGAGGTCACTCACATGGAAGTAGCCGTTCATGTTGAGCCCCACGATGCCGAAGTGGTAGGAGCGCGAGATGTCCGGGATGATGCACTCCCGGCCCTTCCGCTGCTCAGGCATCCGCATCCACATGTCCCAGTCCCAGAGCTGGGGAGGGGAAACTGCTGCTCACACGCAGCTCTGGGGCCATCCAGGGACCCTTCTGGGTGCCCACACCAGGTCCAGCCCCTTTGGCCCCAGCGCTGTGGATGGTTATGTGCCTCCTCAAGTCGCTGCCCATCCCAAATCCATTCTGCTTGGGCATCCTTCCCAGCATAAGCACAGGGACAGCCCCTCCAGGAGCTGTACACCCTGGGACTGGGTGAAGATCAGGGCCTGGTGATGGGCACAGATGGGGGTGTAGATGAAAGGGTCATTCCAAGGTACTCACCTTCTCAGGGGTTGGCCACTTTGGCTCCAGCTCATCCTTGTATAGGCTCTTCCGGAGCACCCATCCCAGGCCTGGCATGGTTTCCACACGGTACAGGAGTGATGGGTCCTCAGCTGTGTGCTCATAGCCCTGCAATGTTATGGGGAGTGTTCAGCACCCATCTCCCACCAGAAAAAGGAGGCATTGTGCTCCATTGTGTTCCTCATTATGTAAAGAGGGGAACACCCACTGGGAAGGAAGCACATGGCAGGGACAGGAGGGTGGTTTTCAGGGACACTTCTGAAGAGTCCAGGGCTGGGGAGACAGACCCACTTAGGGTGACAGTGGGGACACACACCCTGCTTTAAAGATGGAACCTGGACCCCAGTCTGACATGGAAACAACACAGCCAGAGGTGGCCCTGCTTCACCATCCCTCCCTGACCCACCTGGTCATTCCACGCAGAGATGCAGTACAGGCTCTCATCCTCCTCCAGAAGGTGTATTGACTGGCTCAGAAAGCTGAGGAAAGAGTTGGCCCATGTCAAACACCCTTTTACCATGCAAACTAAGGCAAACCCTCCACCAAGAGATGAGCCACCCCCAACTGCTGGAACTGCTTATCCCAATTTTTGGCCTGAGATAACTGGTGGAGCACCCAAACAAGCTAAGCTGCATCTCAGCATTGTCTCCTGCCCATCAGTCTCCTCTCCTTAAGAAGAAACAGGAGCCTCATTAGACACTGCTCCTGTCCTCTGGCTATGGGGCAGCTCCAACCATGTGAATGGATCAGTGTCACCCAAAAAGCCTACCAGGAAGAGATCCCCAACCCTGAAGTCACCCTGCACTGATTGCCAGACTCTGAAGGCAGAGCTCAGTTATGGCTTTTGCCTGGAGTCTGCTCAGCCTTAGCTAAGTGAACTCCAGCTGGAAGGGATCTGGCCTCTCCTGAGCATCCAGAGAGCTTCCAGGAAATGACCCCACACAGGAACCGCCAACTTTACCTGAAGAAGTCAACAGAAATGTCAAGATCTTCCTCCAGAACCACAGCAAATTTAGCATCCTGTAGGGCAAGGAGAACATCAGGAGGATGGAGAGATGAACAGGACAGAGCAGAGACACAAGCAGTGTGCTGTGTCTGTGAGGCTCCCTGCCCTGGAGGACTGATCCCAGCTGCTGTGGGACAGGGATCAGAAGTGCCAGGGGAAGGCTGTGCTGCAGCAGTCTCACTCACCGGGAACAGGTTGAAGGTTGCAGTCAGACTGGCTTTGTAGTGCTGCAAGAAAAAACAATCATTGCCTGTGTTAGCATCAACCTGGCACAGATCTGGGGCTGAGCCTGCCTCCCTCAAATGCTATTCCAGGTCCCTGGAAATAACTGTCCCAGGACTTGAAGGTTCTCTCACCTGGGAAACTCTGGCGTTCTTAATGCTGATGGGAGTGTGCTGTATTCCTGAGAGGCCAAACAGCTCCACGACATCCATTGGCTCCTGCAATGGAAAAGTGCAAAGCTCATCAAACGTGTGGGTCATTCTCCCCTCCTCTGCCAGTCTCAGCTCCCCAGGACAGCAGGAACATCCCCTGCATGTGGCTGTCTTCTTGGAGACTAGTGAGGCTCAACACAGACCCTGCAGCACAGAACTTGCCAAACCCTTGTGGCCCTTCAGCATCACCATGACTTTGTTAGCCCTTTTGGCAGACACAAAGTTGTATCCAAGATATTTGGGAGGTCCCAATTCCAGCCCCCCAGAACAGTGCAGAAAGCAAACAGGTACAGCCAGGACCTCCTAACAGCTGCTTAATGGCAGGACCACAATCAACCCAACTTTCTCTCACAGTTGCCAAGAAAAAGATCTTTCTGACCAAGGACAGGGGTCAGAAGTAATACAAATTTGGGCTGAGGTATCCCTGCCTCAAGAAGGAGCCACCAAGGCCTTCTCCAGCCCCCTACTGTGCATCCCACCTCCTGGCCACAAAAGAGAGAAGGAGGTCCCATTGGACCAACCCTTCCCCCTTCCCCAGGTATCCACCATGGCAGCTTGAGCATCCAGGCTGCCCCCTCGTAGCTAAGGGATGCTGCTCCAGTTGCCATGGCAATGGATGCTGCTATCTTTAACTGCTCTGATGTGGTGCAGCAAGAGCCTGCATAAACAAGCCAGCTCCCCCAGCCCCACAGTGTGGAAGTGGTGGGAGAGACCTGCAAGGGAACAACTGTCTCCATCCCAAAGCAGTACCTCACTGGATGCTGCAGAGATAAGGCCTAGCAAGGTCCTGAGATCTATTCAGATCCCACATGCCTGCCCCAGAGTACATTCCACTGCCAGACAGACATGGCTTTAAATGGGACTCTCCAGGGCTATACAGGGTTGAGTAACAGGAAGGCCTTTGCCTATAAAGGTCCAGTTCTCCTCCACCTGGCCCCAGCTTTCATGAACCTCAAGCTTTGAGCCTTGGGAAAACACTGTTTTGTGTCTCTTCACCTCTTACTGAGAATGGAGCTGGACAGGCATGGCTGGACTGGTTTGTTCCTCTCCGTGTGAAGCAGCTGGACAGGTGATGTTACACCCAGAGCAGCTCAAGGGGCTGGCAATGCTCATCAAGTGAACAAAGGGGATGGGGAGAGCCCAGCATGACCACCACGTGCCATTCCTGCACACCAACCCCCTTCTGACATGGGGATGTCAGTCCTGGGCTTTGGGAAAGGCCAAGGCAGCTTTACCCACACCCAAGGCTTGGCTAACTTTGGCTGGCTTTGTGTAGGAGCAGGTGAGGAGCAGCGTGACGCACAGCAGGAGGAAGGTGACGAGGCTCTCAACTTGCCACCCTCCAAGGATTGGGCCAGCACTGGGCTGGGGGAGCAGGGAGCTGGCCACAGGGATCTCTGGCAATGCTCTCACCTCGTAGTAGCCATCAATGAAGACTGTGATCATCTGTGGATTGACACCCTGAGCTGACAGCAAGGAACGCAGCATCCTGCGGAGAGACAGAGGGGCCTGAGCGCAGCACAGCCCCAGTGGGCACAGGCCCCTCAGCACAGGGCTGTGGATCCCTCAGGATGGGCAAAGTGTGCACCATTAGGGAACAGGACCCACCTATGCCTTCCCTTCCCCTCCCCAAGGTCTGCCCTTGGTGCTCACGCAACCCCTGGATGCTGCCAGCAGGAGAGAGGGAAGGGCCGGGGCCATGCCTGGTCTTGTGGCAGGGAGCAGAGGAGCTGTGCCCTCTGGGAGTGCTTACCTGTACAGGTAGTTGGGGCGGTTCCCTGCAATGACAGCTACTGGCACATCAAAGACTTTATTGTCTTTGAGCTGGAAGAGAACAATGTGTGTGAGTGGGGGTGGGAGAGGCCACGCAAGCCAAAATGATTCCATGCCACTGAGAGTGGGATCCAAGGGGTAGGGACCCACTGTTAAGACAGCAGAGCTGCATAGTCCTACCTCTTGGCTCAGGGCCACACCAACCAACCAGGATGCCCTCAGCATGACTGAAAACCCTACCAGCCTCCTTTCTTCGCCTCACCTCTGACCCAGCTCCAAAATCCCAGTTTGCATCCACTCAGAGACCTGTGTCTGAACCCTTCAGCACCGTGCCAAGGACAGCCCAAAAGTCACAACAGCTGCTCTGTCTGTAGATATTCAGGCTCTGCTGCTTACACTGATATCCCTAGAATAGGGTAACTATTCCTGGCAACTCAGAGCAAAGGAATTTCCCTGCCACAGCATGACCTGCCCCCAGATATTCACCCCACCTTTGCTGGGGCTGAGGGCTTGCCCAGGGGCAGTTTGCATCACTCAGCTAGTGCTTAAGGCCAGTGCTCTGCATCAGCTGCAAAACACACCTGGTCCAGCCCAGCCCTCCCTCCGGGAGCCTTCCTGCACTCACAGGGTCAGGGTTGAACTCGATGGGTGTGGGGTCCTTGCAGCTGCAGACGCTGCCATACCCTTCCACTTTGCTGCAGAACCGCTTGCGGCGCCGGTTCAGCTCCGTGTCGGGCCAGTGGCACTCAGCATCTGCAGGCACCAAGGAGGAAAGACAGACCTGTCACCCTCACACACTCACCCTGGGTGCTCCAGGCTGGGAAACCACACACACGGCTCTCCCTGGGCTCAGCCAGCAAGCCAGTCCTTGCTGAACAAGGAACACTTTGGACACCAGACACAACCCCAGGAGCCACTCAGAGCCCAACCCCATCTCTGGCCTCTCTGAGCAGCAGCGAGTTGCTCAAGGCCAACAGTCAGAAAACTGACCAGACCAGGTCTGGAGAGGAGACAACTGGCCATGATCCCTCTTCTCCATCCTCATCTTTCCCAACAACCATGCCTGGAATTGCCATGGAAGTAGGAAGAAAAGGAGCTAAGCCCATTTTTAAAGTTACTATCATCATCTCAAAAAGCCTTAAATGACTTTGACTTAAAACCAGGCAGTAGGGAGACATCTCCCAGAGACACCACAGAGCAGACTGTACTTCTTACCTTCCACAGATGTCAAGTGGACTTCTGTCTTCAGCAGAACGGGGTCACCCCACGTTGAGAGAGCAGGTGACTTGGCATGCTTCTCCCCATACACTTCTCCTGGAGCAGGAACACAGGGTCAGGACTGCCTGGAAGGGCCCAGCCCCCCTTTGTCATGGCATGACAAGGGGCTGTCAGCCTGGGGGACAGCTTGGCACCTTTTCCCATTGGCCTCTGGCAAACTGCTGAAGGAACATGTTCTGCCTCCATACCCCCAGGTATACCCTCCTCACCCCCCGGAATGGAGCTGCCACTCTCTGGGACTTGTTCCCTGCTCATAGAGCCTGTTGGGGATGGGCTGGGTTTCTCTTCACCTGGCTTCTCCCAAAGAAAGAAGCCACAAACCCTCTCCCAGCCTGTGCAAGACTCACCCCCCTTCTTCCCCACAAAAGTCCACATGTCTCTCCAGCTCAAGAAAGGTGCAACTTGGCTCCCCAGGCTTTTCAGGACATTCTTGGCTGTCTCCTTGAGGTGAAAGGAGCCTTCATCCTGGAACAAAACACAACCCTGCAGCTGAGGTCTGGCTCCTGACAGGGAAGTCTCCCATCAATACCAAAGGGGTACAGGGCCCACTCCTACCCTTGAACCAGTTGAGCCAGAAACTTTCAGGGTCTCTGTGCCACTAAAGCTGTCAGTGGCTTCATAATGGCCCACAGGCAGGTCAGAGGAATCATGAACTCCTGTTTCCTTGAGACCATATTGTTCTCAAGCAGGGCCATGTGTTAAGCAACACTTCACACAGCTAAACACAAAAACCTTGAAGCAGCACAGTGTTGCTTGCACAGCAGCCCAGACCTAGCACAGTCCATAGGGCCCCTGTAAAGCCTGGAACTGGGAGCCAGAAGGATCCCACCACATCCTTGTATTTCCTCACATCCATTCTCCACCTAACCCCTTGCACATGCTGTGGCCTCTGACACATCTGCTTTTTGCTCTCCTGCTTTGCTGGGCACAGCAGTACCTGCAGCAAGAAGGGAGAGCAAGAGGACAAGGGAGGTGATCCAGACAGGGAGTCACAGCTCCATGGGGATGTGACATTTAGTCCTGGGAATGCTTGATGACATTTAGGAGGCTACTACCCAGATGAGCTTCAGGACATCCTGACTCAAGATGACTTTTTTTTTTTTTTTAATATTAGGGTCACACCTACCTTAATGGTGAAGATTAGGATCCGGCCCCGGGCAACCATGTTGAGGAAAAGTACCATGGCTTCATCTTCGTGGGGGGAATAGGTGTCAAAGACCCTCTTGGCCATCACATGTCCCTGTTGGTATTCACACGTCAGATGGATCTTAAATACGACATGGTATGGGCACACAGAATTATGGAGATCTGCCCTGGAAGCCTCACTCCCTGAGCAACACAGGAGTGGCTTTTCTGGTATGCCAGGGAGTCAGTCCCAGAGTTAGTCCCCAGGCAAGCTCAACCCTCAGGCCTTCCTGCACAGAGGTTCATGGGCAGCATCATCCAGCCCCACAACTCCTCCCCTGCCCGCTCCCCAGGGACAGCAGGCAGCATGCAGGGACTCTCTGGATGACTGTGCCATGCTCTGCAAACTGCACACAAAAAGCATTCAGGGCCTTCCCTCCCTCCAGGCTGCCCCTGGCCTCAGGCACCCAACAGTTCAAGAGCAAGAACAAACTGCCCAGTTTAGAAAGACACAGGGATGTTTTACTGTGGCCTGATTTAAGACGATGACATGGATCCCTCTTCCCTGCTCCCGAGCCTCATCTTCCAGGACCTGCAAGTGGATAAATGATGAGAATCATATACCAAGACCTCTGCTTATTCCCTGCCCATTCTGTGCAGCAGAGCCCCCAGACAAGAGGCAAATCTCTTTGGCTTTGCTGACGGCAGTGATGGGTGCCAGAGCAGAAGTCCTGGAAACAGAACTTTTTGCCAGTCCCTGAAGTGCTCTCACCACTGCTGTTTGTGGCTTCACCCGTTCAGCTCTGCCCACCCTCTGCTCACAGGACAGCCAGCACCTGCCACTCACCGTTGTTCCATCCACAGCCACATAGACCTTTGACCTGCTGGAGTACACCTCGACATCCAGGACCTTCTTGTTGTTGACAGGGTGCCTGGGGACCTCCACATTCAGCATCTCGTCATCTACAGCAGAGAAACTCCCAGTTTCAACCAGTCAAGGCACTTCTAGCTCGTCCCTGCTCTGTGCTAACTCATCCAGAAGGGTGTGCCCAGCAGGCACCCCAGCCCAAGGAGTCATGGGTGGGAATTTACAGGGATGGTAGGTAAGGGGAAATACCAAATGACAACAGCTCTGACCCCAAGAGATCTCTGCAGCCAAATGTGCTAAAGCCTTCAGTAAACAGACCAGGAAGGGAGCAGCATTTTCTATTAATTTTTGTTAAACCCACATGCACAGACCTGTTTTTTGTGATGTAGCTGGTCACAAGTTAGCCCTGACTTAAAGAAACCCTTAATTTCCTTGCTTTCAAACCACAACAGGACGCTGCCCCTCACCATAGTCCTGTGCAGACTCCTCTTCCTCCTCATAAGCAGCTCTCCTGGTGTCCAAGATCAGCTTGATGTTCACAATTACGGTCACAAGCAGGAAGAGGACAGCACCTGTCTGCAATGCAGGATGTTTTGTGTTAGAAATTTGTAAGTAACAACCCCAAAACCAGCCTGCCTTGGCATGGGCTGCAGGGCATCCCAAGGAGATCCTGCATGGGATCACAAGCATCTGACATTTCCTCTGATTTTCTTCTGAGGAAAGCAAAGAGAAAGAAATACAGGTGACTGAGTTTCATGATGAAATGCATTCATCAGCTGGAGAGCACTGACTCCTTGATATGTGAGAATTAACCCACTTCCAACGTATCCCTGCTTCCAGATCTGTGAGCAGATTCCTGCTAAATTATTGCATCAAGCTTGAGGGTCCCTGCAGGCAAAGAGTTTGGTAATTCAGAGTTACAGCTCCCAGGGTAACCTTAACTTCTGCCTCTGCTGCAGCATCACTACTCTCACCCATCCCTCTGGAACCAGAGGAGGCACTCAGGGTGTTCAGAGGAGAAGAGATGCTGTGCAGCTGAATCAAACAAAGGGAAGTAGCTGAGGTCTGATTTCAGGAAACTGCACTGTATCACAGGCTGCAGAGAGCAGCCTGCAGCCTTACTGTCTGCAGCAAACTTCAATTGCAACCCTTGTGGATGCTGAGACAGAGGGCTTGGGAAGGTCCAGGGGCTGTGGAACAGACCCATGGTTCTCTGAGGTTATGAATGGGGCTGGGATCACACACTGGCCTGCCCTTGGTGAGAGGCACTAAAAGGATTTCTGCCCTATCTGTCCAGCTACTGCCTCAAAGCTCTGTGCTGCTGCTATCCCTGCCAAGCAGGTCCAAGGAGTAACTGAGGAAAATGGAAAACCAGCAATAAGACAATATGATGGTATAAATGTCACTATGGCATTTTGGCTTGTTAATTTGCTGTTGACTCAAGACTATGAGCACCTTTTGGGATCTGTGCACAGAAAGCTTTTAATTAAGCACGAACAGAGCTGTGGGCTCATGGAGAGGCAGCAAGGCCACCTCACCAACCTGCCCAGACCTTCTGCCCTGATGAGCATGAGGGAACAGCCCTGGTGACCAGAGTGAATAAGGCAATAAGGAATAAGAATTAAGCAAGACCAGCAGCCAGGTCTAGCAGAGGTGGCTTGGTCAAAGCTAACTAATGAATGCTTGGCTGCTGTAGATCTGGCTAATCCATACCTGCAGCTCTGGTCTGCCTATTTTAAGCCAAATGTTCATCTGTGTTTTAAGCAGTGCCACAAAGTACAGAGATGTGTGCAGGCTCTAGCCCATTGCCCCAGCATGGTGAGCAATGCCTGCCTGAATCACCAGACCCATTTCCAAGCCCTCAACACCTTATCAGATACAAAACTGAACAGTCTTCTTGCCCAGGGAGCCCTCACGACCCTTTGTCCTCCCAGGCAGATGCAAAACCCTCCCCTGCTCACTCCCACAGCAACCAACTGCCAGATCTCATGAGCTCCTCTCAGGAAAGGCCCTTTTTCTGTGTTTTTCTGCCATGGGGCCAAACCTTCCTGTCCTTACAGCCCCAGACTCCCCCCAGGACGCCGCCGTCTCCACCAAGGATTAGCTGTTTTACAGCACAAGCAACCAAGCCTGAGGCTTTCCCAGACACCAGCTGCCTCTGGGGCATGAGATCCTATTACCAAGCCCTATTTTCTCTGTCCACCTGTTGTGCCTTAGACCAGGCTTGGTTTGCAAATCAAACAGCTAAAGGCTGAGCCTTGCAGCGATCAGCATGAGTCCAGAGCCAGGTTTCTAGCTGAAAGCTTCCAAGGCCACCTGGATAATTGTATCTCCTCCCACAGCCAGGTCTCAACAGGTCTGCTGGCAGCTGAAAGGAGCTGCTACACATGGCAGACCCTTCCACACACAGGCACTTGGAGGCAGCTTCTTGAGAAGTTATGCTTCCTCAGCATGTCAGGTCACCCAGACTGCCAACAGACGCACTTCCACCCATGCAGCTGCTCCATAAACTTGTAAATCCTGTAGATTATCCCTCCTAATCTGCTGCAGGGCCGCGGGTGACTCACCTGGCACAGCTTCCGCAGCGCGCGCTGGTTCATCAGCTTGTACTTCCAGGCAAGGTACCAGCTCCGCTTCTTGTGGGGCTTCACAGGGGGGTTGGGCTTCCACTCCTCCATAGTCCCGGGGGCTGGCAGGGGCAGCCGTGTGGGGCAGGGGTCAGGATGTGTGCTGCTCTCCTCTCATGTCCATCGGGGCTCCCTGCCGGGGGGAGAGAGCTGCCTTCAAACCCGCTCCTCAGCAAAGACAGAGCCTGGCACAAACAGTGGCCATGGAGTGCACTGATGTGCCATGAGAAAAGCCCTTTGGAGCAGAACTCCTGCTGGGGGCAGTGCAGGAGGCCAGGCTTTGCTGCAGGGTGAGGGGAAGCCCCTGAACTCATCGGCCAGTGGCTGCCTCTGCTCCAGGCCAAACCCTCAGCGAGGCTGCGGCAGTGCCATGGGCCCGCTCCCACGCTCTGGGAAAGAAAAGCAGCCCAAAGTCACAAGCGGACAACAGATCCATCAGTTGTTATGGAATGGGCCTCACTGGCCGTATGTGCCAGGGGTGCCTGGTGGAGAGGCACCCTCCCCACCAACAGCCCCATGCCCGCTATCGGGGTGCAGCCAGCCGGACACGGGGAGCAGCACCGGCCCGGCGTCCTGCCGGAGCTTCCAGCAGCCCCAGGCAGAGGAGCTGTGCCAGCGGGAGGCCGGGCGCCTGCGGGGAGCAAACCGCGGGGCCTGGGCGGGATGTGGAGCCCCGGCAGGGCCGGGGACCTGTCTGGAGCACAGCGCGCCCCAGCCAGGCCAGGCAGGGGAGGGGGAGAGGAGCGCTCAGGGGCCCAGAGGCACTCGGGGGGCGGAGGTGGCGAAGGGCCGGGCGGGAGAGCCGGGTGTCTGAGGGCGGCAATGAGCGGCGGCGGGGAGGGGGAGACCCAGGCGCTTTGGGACCGCGGGGAGGGCCGGGAGGCGTGTGCCGGCCACGCTACTCACGGGGAGGCTGAGGCGGGGCCGGGCTGGGGCGGGCAGGGCAGGGCCGGTCCCGGCTCGGCGGTGCCACCGCCGCCGCCCCGAGCTCCCTCCGCGCCGCTTCCGGCGCCGCAGCGACACCGCGGGGGGCGTGGCCAGAGCTGGGCCCGCCCCCAGCCCCGCCCCGCGCCGCTCCGCGCGCCCCGGCGGCCCTCGCTGGTGCGCGGGCAGGTGGCGGCGGGGGCGGGGCCAGGGGCGGGGCCGCGGCGGGGGCGGGGCCGGGCGCGGGCGACGGTGACAGCGCGGCTGCCGCTGCCCCACCCGCATGGAGGGTGGCGGGGAGGCGCTGCCCGCCGACCTGCGGGACCTGGCGGGCAAGGTGGGACGGCGCCCGCCCGCCGTGCTGCTGCGGGGGCTGCGGGCCGACACCGCCCCCGCGCCGGTCGCGCCGCCCGCTCCGCCCGCGACACCCGCACCGGCCCGCGGTGCCCACCCGCCGCTCGCCGAACGCCTGCGGACGCTCCGCCTCGAGCTGGTGAGTGCCGCGGTACCGGGAGCGCTGCTGGTAACTGACCGGCCCGACCGCAGCCGCCTCGGGCAGCCCGTTGCCACCCCGGTGACAGTCCCCAATAGTGCCCGCGCTCTGCCTGCATTCCGGGGAACCCCCCTTGCTCCTCCGTGTCCCCGTTAACAGCCCCCAGCTCACAGCCCTTTTCCGGCCGCTCTCTGCCCCCGGCCCACGCAGCATCCACCCCCCGGAGTCCCCCTCGGCCACCTCCGTCCTGCCCCCCTCGCAGCCCCAGCGCCGGCTCCGTCGGGGATCGCGGTGTCCGGGATCAGAATTTAGGACCTTCGCCAAGGACATGGTGGTGGATCTCGTGTCTCCCGGGTATGACCCCCAGGGTGACAAGGCACAGGCATCGCTGGGAGCTTTCCCGGGGTTCGGGGCGTCTCGGGTGGCTCGTAAAGGGCCGTGCTGCGGTGGCAGCCCTTCCCGGGGACCGGGGCAGTGCCGGTGGCAGCGTTCTCGCCTCCCTCTTTCGTGGAGGGAGCAAAGACCGGCGATGCCTGCGCCTCCGGGAAACGTGGCGAGGTTGGGCAATGGGTTCAAGTGCAGCTGGGGGAAGGGACTCTCCCACGCACGAACATGCCGAGCGGGTGGGAATGAGCATTGTTTCCATAGGGAAACAGGCTAAATACGCCCGCATCCCTGCGTGCCCCGGGGGGCTGGAGCACCACCCAGCCCGAGCCCTCCGCTTTGGCTGATTCAATATCCCCATGGGTGCGAGAGCTTTCATCCTCCCTCTGCTTTCATCGTCCCTCCGCAGCGGAGGCTGCACCCTGACCGGAGGAGAAAGGTCTCTGGGGCAGTGCGGTGTTTGCCCTGCCCAGGTGCAAGCAGCCTCAGCCTATGGCCAGCAAGGCCTGCCTTGGGCCGGGCTTTATTCACCTTGGCTCAGAAAGGCATTTCCTTGCCCTGCCCTGGCTCTTCTTGCTGGCCAGTGAGGAACTGGGGACACCTCACACACAGATCAGCAGCTTGGGATTGGAACCCAGGTGCCAAAACCCAGCACAGGGCTCTCCTCATCGCCCCATCCCCGCGAACAGGGACCAGAATTCCCCCCCCCCCCCCCCGCCCCGAGCAGCAGGAAACCAGCAAACCCTCAATGCTCTGAGGATAAGCTGGCCTGGGAGTGGGCGGTGGGAGGAGAATTTAGCAAATTCCCACTCTCGCCTCCTGATCTGAGGAGGAAGATTTATCCCCAGGGCTAGATATCTTGAAAGGAGAAGGCGCCTGAGGTTTCCTGCGTGCTGGGGAGGGGAGCAAGGCTGTATCTGCCCGTGGAGAGTGTGAGGAGGAGTGTGACAGTCCCCTGTACAGCCGTCCTTGCTGCGAGGTCGTGCAGTGAACTTCAGTGCATCTGGAGGAGTACAGAGAGCAGCCTGTGCTGGGTCTCCTCCCACAGTAACCATGTCTTGCTGGAGAGGGGTGTTCTTGGAGTGCAGTGGGGAGGTCAGGCTGGTGCGAGCTAGCAGCAAATTGATGGCTAACTCCTTCCAGCAAGCAGTATGGAAAGCAGGGAGTGTTATCCCACCCTCTGCTTTTGGGTTGGCTCCCTGGGCATCTCTGACAGCTGCAGTTCTGCACGAGGCAGAGAAAAATGGGGAACCCCCCCACCAGGGGTTTCCAGCTCTCCTCCTCCTCCGTCGTCTCCCTGCCAAGGCCAGATGCTTTAGCAGTGCGTGCAGAAAAGTCCATTGTAGGCAGTTTTTTAAATAACTTGCCTAGAAAGGAAATTTCTGTACTTGGAAGCTGGCTCCTGCCCCAATCCGGGCACATCCCTGCTATTTTTTATTTAAATCCAGCTTGAGGAGCATGAGGAGGGGGTGGAAGGGCTGGTGTTGAGTCTTTACAAATCTTTGACTCTTTTTTTTTTCTGTCGGCTGGAGTGAGAGGTGTCACGTGCTGAAATCCTGGCTGGAGTTTTCCCAGGCTCCTTCCTCGGATGCTTCTGTGGCTGCTCTGGCTGTGGGACCGGAGACAGGGGTCTCAGGAGGCTGTGGGGTCACCCGTGGGCGGGCGAGTGACTCCCAGGGTACCGGATGCTGAAAAATGATCCCTGGGGAGCGCATGGACTTCTGTCCCAGCTTGCTGATGCTGGGCACAGGATGTGTTTGTGAAGGAGTCCGTGGGCATCTGCAGCCTGCAGGCTGCCTGTATGTGCCCTGCAGTGGGTTTTCCCCCTTTCCCCCCATCGTGGCCTTATTTCCTTTCCTGGCAAAATATTTGTGTCCTGTGCAGGGGAAATCCAGTGGCTTTTGGCGGCCAGTATCATACAGACAGGAATGTCTTGGCACACGGGGCTTTCCATTAGGAAAACAGATGTTTCTGCAGCAGCTGAGGTTTGCAAAGAGCTTCCCCAGGCTCAGAGGGGCAGGAGGAGTCGGTGAGGCGAGTGGTGTGATCAGCAATGCCTGTCCTCCTGTTCTGGGAGTGATTTGGGTCTCCAGATCCTGACATGTGACATTGTCACCAGGCTTGGTTCAGACCCTGGAAGGTGAGAAGTAAAGGCATGAAGGGACCAGCCTGGGGAAGCGCTGATGGTCCAGCCAGACCGTTGCACTGAGCAACGCCTGATCCTCTTGCCCTGCCAGCAGCCTCCCAGGTCGCGGAGGATGCTCTGGGATCAGATCTGCATCCAATACCTCCAGTTCCTTGCTTACTCCTTGTTCCCATAGAAGATAGCGACACAAGTGCCCTGGTTTATTTCCCTGAGGGGGTTGGTGGCTGGTGGGAGCCATAAGTTGTTGGTCACCGATGGCCGTGTCCCCGGGTCTTGGACAGGGCCCCCTGGGATGGCTCCCTGCGGGATCTTCTCCTATCCCATGCTCTTCATCAAGCAGCTCAGGAGACCTGAGGCCACCACAGTGACACCTCAGTTGGGCTGGGACACGAGGCCCCTGGGTCACCTCAACGCCCCTGTGCTGTCTGTCTCCCCCCAGGCTTACCTGCGAGCTGTGGACGTGAAGATCCTGCAGCAGCTGGTGGTGGTGAACGAGGGCATCGAGGCGGTCAAGTGGCTGCTGGAGGAGCGGAGCACGCTGACCAGCCGCTGCAGCAGCCTGGCCAGCAGCCAGTACAGCCTGGTGGAGAGCCAGGAGGCCTCCCGGCGGGGCAGCTGGGACAGCCTGCAGGACCCCAACGACAGGCTGGACAGCATCTCCGTCGGCAGCTACCTGGACACCCTGGCCGATGACATGGATGAGTACTCCCACAACGCCGCTGAAACCGCTGCCGCGTCCACGTCAGGCAGAGCCCTGGCCAGGGCAGAGCAGGATTGGGTCAGGATCGACCTCGAGAGGGGTCCTGCAAAGCAAGAGAAGGACACAGAGGAGCACGAGTGGCCCCACGTGGACCTCTCCCCACCTGGGTTGCCCCAGGATCACCGGTTGGCTAAAGAGCCCCAGGTGGCCAATGGGTGTTTGGGCCAGCAGTCCCCCTCTCTGGAAGCAGACAGAGACACCAAGTCACCACCAGGGGCCAGGGAGAGGCTGGGGAAGGGAAATCCAGATGGGAAGGCTTGGAAAGCTGAGGCTGACCTTGAGAACTGCAAACTCAACAGCAAACTGCACCTGGAGTACGATGCCCACTGGCGCTGGCTCCAGTCACAGGATGATGTGACATTCTTATAGCCCGTGGCTTTGCCTTCCCAGTCCAGCTCTCCCAGCTGCCCACTCTGCTTCACTTCTCTGTGCTTGGGAGAGTTGGGGTGGCTGGAAAGGGGGGCCAGGCTGGCTTGGTGGGTTGCACTGTTCCTCTGACAGCCCAAACAGCATTTGGTGGTGCAGCCATAAGGGACTGGGTGCCTGCCCTGCAGCACATTTCTAGGAGAGGACGGGTGAAGCGGGTCCTGGTAGATTTAATCCTTTGCTCTAGGGTGTTGCTTGCAGGTGGCTGGACAGCCCTCTGTTGTCCTTGGTGGTGGTGGTGGGGAAATCTGGGACAGTGGTGTTCCTGGGATCTCTCTCTCTAATCTTCAGCTTCGTTTGTGCAAAAACTGGGGACCCTTGCCCCAAAATGACTACCCTGAGTGGACAGGAGGCACTGCCATGCAGCCACAGCTTGGTGGCACCAGCATGCTCAGTGTGGGGCAGGACCATCAGAAGGGCATCCCTGTTGGATCTGCTCATTTCCATCATTGTCTTCAAGGCCAGTGTCCATCCAGGGCAGAGCAGAACTGGGGTTTGGCCCCAGCACGTGGTGGATGCTAAAAAACCCTTCCTTGAAGGTGCAGCCCTGCCTGGTTTAGATGCCTCTGTGAAGCCAGTCTGAGGTGGGGCTGGGGAGCCTCTGTCTATGCTCTGCAGTGGAAGGATGATGGTGCAGACTTCCCAATGTGGTGACATGAGAACAACAAAGCACTGGGTGGGAAATGGAAATCCAGTTCTCCCAATCTGTTCCTGGACTGTCTTCCACCTTGGGAGCAGTCCTGCAGGATCCCTGGATGTGGCAGCACACAGGCAGCCTGGCAGAGCCTGCAGGGCTCAGACTCAGAGGGGCTCCTGCTCTCCCCTGACACGGTGTGATGGCGGGGAAGGCTGGGTTTCTCCATCTGTGGGATGAATGGTGCCAGGTCTCTGCCTTCTGCCAGCAACCAGAAACATTTGGGTGCTCTGTTGGGGTGGATTTGCAGTGACTCTGCCCTGGAGACATCTCTTGTTTTCTTAGCCTTGGCTTCTGCCTGTGCCTTTTGCTGTCCCCAGCATGCCCCTCGCTGGCTTGTAGAGCATGGCTTGCAGCTGGAGCTGTGTGAGAGCTTGGGCAGGACCTTCTGCCTTCACCAGGTGATGCAGGAAAGGACCTGAGCATCCTGATCCAAGGAGCCAAGCTTTTCCACATTTATGGATAAGCCTGGAGTGTCCTGACCTCAGAACCCTTGGGTACATCTGTCCCCAGCCCCGTGCTGTGATGGCTTTGCTCTCACCCTCGTGCTGTTGTTCCCTTACCTGCGTGGGTCACAGCTTGGATCTGTCTGTGCTGGGATGGCAGAAGTGAGGACATGGTCTCGGGGTGTCAGTGGGAAGCTAAGAGAGAGGGAGGTGACTGGCTGTGATTTCCAGATGACAGATGTGAGCTGGCTGTGCTTAGGAAGGTGGCTGGGTGCACAACAGGTTAGGCTTGGTGTCTCTGTAGCAGCACCTTCAGTGGAAATTACCCTCTGTTCTGAGAGCCCCAAGCACCCTCCCTTCCCCTGCAGGTCCTCAGAACCCCCCTGGATGGATGTGGAGAGCAGGACAATACCCAAAATTCTCAGAGATGGTACCTGCTGAGGACTTAGGCGGATCCCGGCAAAATGGGAGTGGGTTTCCTTATGCAACAAGCATCCATCTGCCTGCCCTGGAGCAGCTGTGCTTGCCTTGCCATTGCCTGTGAGTAGCTCGTGGCTCCCTGCTGACACTGAGCCACCGTGTCCCCAAGGCTGGCTGTCCCCTGCTTCGCTGCTAACCCTGCATGCAATGAATCAGCTGAGGGTCCCTGGGGGGGACAGGGTAAGTCCTTTGGCACTGTTAAAATAATTCTCAAAAAAACCCAAAAAACATCGCTGGCTTAATAAATGTTTGTGTTTCTCCCAGGCCACGCTGTCGGTGCTTTGCTGAGCTCACTGGTGTTTCTAGGGAAAGGGGAGAGGCTGTGGGGTGGAATGCCCTGGAGCCTCTGGCAGTCCTGCAGAAGGGCAGGTTTAGCCCCAGACCTGAAACAGGCACAGTCCAAGTGTCTGGGCATTTATCCCTTCTCACATCAGTCATAAAAGTCACTTTTCCTGAAGCAGCTGGGTACTGGGGCACATCTGCTAGGAGCAGGGGTGACTCTCAGCTGGACTATGTGTCAAACAGCACCTTCACCCTTCCTGGCCCATATTTCCAAGGAAGATCATTTTAGGTGTTTGCCAGCTCTGTTAGCTGTGCTGGAGCCTTTGCTTCCTGTGTTCTGCAGTGGCAGCTCTGGCTCCCATGGCTTCCTCCACCCAGGACGTGCAGCGTGGATCTGGGTGTAGAGCAGAGACTTCTCCAGCCCAGCCGGGCTGGGAGCAGCACAGCTCTGATATCAGCTGCTGGGATTTGCTCCTGGGTGGATCCCTTTAAAACCACTAGAGCCAGTGCTCATGCAAACATCAGCTTTTCCAAAGCAATGCAATCAGCTTACCCAGCCCTGCCATCCCAGCCTCAGCATCCCTTCCAGCTCACAGCCTCGACACCGAGAGTGTTTGCAAGGGGGGAACTGGATGCTGGAGCCAGCAGGACTCAGCAGGATTTCCCCAGTTTCTGCTGGGCTGAGGAAAGAATTGAATAATGAAGAATACCTTAGACATAAAATGCCCAGCCTACTTCTCTTACAAACCTAGACTCAGCAGTTGGATAACCCCATATTGCTGCAGAAGAACTTTTGCTGGGGCTTCCCTGGCCATGGACTCTTCAGCCTGGCTCACATCAGCCCGAAGTGCCCATACTCACAAAATCTGTGTGTCCCCCAGATCCCAGCCCTTGGAGCTGGAGGGGTGGATGGGACCTCGTGGTTGTCTCCCTGCTGTCTCTGGGCTGCCTGGATGAGGGATCCCAGGCATGTGCAGAGCCAACTTCCCAAACTTCCCCTGGGGAAACACCCGGGGACCTGCATCTGGCTGAAAGGTGGGTGCAGCAATGGGGTGCAGAGCACCTGTGGGTAGGAAACAGCCCACAGCACAGATCCACAGCCTTCCTCCTGGCCTGCCTGGCCCTGACCCTGCTGCTGCTGCCCTTGAGCTGCTCTTGGGCTGTTCACTGCTGGTATCAGGTAAGAAAACAAGCAGATAAAACAGGCGGGATCCCAGCCGTGCCAGAAAACACCCACCTCTGTTACAATGAAAACACCAGCCAGCCAATTTTTTTTTCCAGATATACACAGAGATTAGAGTGCCTTAACGAGGCAGTAAAACACTTCAATAGCTCTCCTTGCTTGTTATTAAAATGTCCCCTGGGCTTTCCCTTGCCTGTGTGCAGCTCAGCTCCGAAAGGGCCTGTCCCCAGAGCCAAGCAGCCATTTAAGCAATTTCTGTTAGTTCCTGTGGGGAGGAAGCATGAAAATATCCTTTTCTCAGGGGAAAAGGTCCCCATGGTCGGAAGGGAGGTGGCTGAACTCCGTGTCCTTTGGTCTGGTGGCCCTGTGGCCCCACACCATTCCATGGGCTGGCTGGCATGGGGAGCATCACTGTGGGGTGACCCTGGGAGTGGGTGCAAGCACAGCCTGTGGGGCTGGATCACAGTGCCCCCACCCTCCTCTTCCTTGGAGATTGACCTGGTTATCTGTAACCCTTTCTGGGGAGCAGCACTGTGAGCAGAGCTCTGGTTTTCTGCTGCCTGACCCACTGCAGACAGTGTGGGGCAGGAGAGGCCAACCAATGGGACAGGAAAGGCTAAGTGTAGCCCCCAACCCCTGCTCTCAGCCTGCCCTGTTCTGGCAGTGGGGATGTTCTGATGGTCTCCTGGGCAAGGCTGAAGTGTTGGTGCTGATCCCAGCACAGTGGTGATCCCCAGATGCCCAGGAAGAGCTCCGTGATGCCAAAACTGCCTCCAGTTTAGGACAATTGAGTTCAGTCCACTCCTTTGGGGCATGGTAGCCAGGCTGGCCCCATCAGCCAGCTCTCCAGCCAGCACCCCACAGTGCCCAGGAACCCCCAGTGCTGGGTTAAATCAGCCCAGTGTGGGATTATTGTGAACTGAGTTTCCAGCTGGCTTCCAGCTTTTCCTTCCCACTGCCCCAGGTTCACAGGTCTCCAAAGAACCTCCTACAGCTTTTGTGCAAAGAGGAGAACAAGAGACATCTCCCTTCCTGTGCCTGTCTTCTGCTGAACCTCTACAAACCCTGGAGAAGCCACACTGGACAGGGGATGCTCTGCCCAGGGAGGCTCAGACACCAGATGGGGTCTCCTGGGAGCCTCCTGCCTCCTCTCCAGCTTTGGGAAGCTCCTCCTGAGGTTCTTGGTGTCTGCAGCTCAGTGACTGTGAGGCTGCTGAACGGGGCGCAAAGTCAGAGTGTGAACCTGGAACGAGCTGAGCCTTTGGGAAATGCCTCCCCAGGCTGTTTGTTCCCTGCCAGAGGCTGGCAGCAGGCCAGGCCTTTGCTTTGGAGAATAATCCACTGGCTTTAGAGCTCCCAGCACTCCTGGGGAGTGAAAAACAAGTGTGACTGCTCAGGGCCTCGTGGGTGTGTGGGCACGGGTGGGTGACAAGGGCAGGCTCAGGGCTTCATTCCCTGCCTGTTCCAGCCCAGCTGGGGGCACAGCTGTGCCCTTCCTCCTCACTGGGTGCTGGCCACCCCCCTGGCCCATCAGCATCCCTGGTATGCCACCTTCTTCCCACTTCCATCACCCATTGCTGGGCAGGAATCCCCTACGCCTCCCACACAGGACTTGGATCTGGGGACATCCTGCTCAGTGGCACCCCAGGGGTGACAACCAAAACACCCAGTGTGTGCCCAGGAGATGAGTGTGCTCCTGGCACCAGCTCTGCCTCAGTCCCCAGCAGGGAGCAGCAGAAAAATCTGAATTGCTCTGCTGAGAAATTAATCTTCTTTCCCTGTCTTAGCTCAGCCTGACCTAGAAGAACCACCCCCCCCCGTTTGTTTTTTTGTTGTTTTTTTTTTCCCTCTGTGGGGTGTTTAAAGGGAAAATTACAGCAAATGTGTTGCAAAGAAGCTGTGGGAGACAGGGCCAGACCTCCAGCAGGCAAAGTGGTTTCAGACAGGATTTGCCAGGCTGCCCTCTGCTGAGACCCTCTGAGCTGGGGTGGGTGGGCAGAGAAAATTTCATCTGCCCAAGCACGGGCAGTAGAACAGAAACAGTAAAAGGTCAAGAGCTGTGTTGGGTTCCTTCTGGCAGGGTGCAAAGTCAAGGGGACTTTTGGCTGGAGAGAAGTAAAAGCAGAGCTGCTGGAGAGAGAAATGGCAATGGGAACAAAGCAGCTGCAGTGCCCGTGCCCTCCCTTGGTGGCTGTGGTCCTGGGGTGCTCACAGGGACTGGGGCTGGCTGGAAGGACAGCACTGACCACCAGGACAGCCACAGGAGGGGAAATATGCCTCTCCCAGAGCCTGCTCCTGCCCCACACCAAACCTCCCACTGCCCCCAGAAGGTTTCACATCCCTTTTCCTCAGTCCCTTCATGCCCAGGGATGAAGCCTGCATGGCTCAAATGTCATCTGTGGCTTCCCAGGCACAGGCTGGGTGAGGGAAACCAGGCAGCCCAACACCAAAATGATCCTGACAAAATGCTGAAGCTCACACCCTGGGGGTTGCATCCAAGGAAAGGCTTCATCTACCTTGAAAGCTCATCAGCTGCCTTCCCTCATCAGGGTTAGGGTTAACCCTGCTCCCTCCCTGCCTCAGCTTCCCTTTTGTAAAGTTGGGGAAATAGAAAGGAAAGAAGCCCCCAGTCTCCTCTTGTGCCTGAGGACTTTCTTGTGCCTGTGCTGTGGGGTTGGTTCCTGTTCCACAAGCCTTGGAGGAGAGCAGGGAGGCCAGGCAGTTGTTCTGGTGCTCATCCATGTGTCTCTGTATGTGTGTCTGCCTGTCCCTCCTTGTCAGAGTGCAGCACCTGTGGCTGTCCCACCCCTCCTGAAAAGGGGTCTTGAGGCCAGAACCACCCCCAGCTGGGGTCTGTGTGCTGGGAGAGGGGCAGTGCTGGGAGCCAAAGGGTTTTGAGGCAGTTTTTGGGCAGCAGCCCCGTTTTGGAGGCTCAGCCCTGCGTCTCGGGGCAGGAGGTGCAGGCAGTGTGAGCAGCAGGGATTATGGCTGCTATAAAAAGCAGCAGCATCTCTCCTCTCTGCTCCCTAAGGCGCTTAGGGGAGGAAGGAGGGAATTAAAGAGCAACCTCCTGCACTAAAGAGGTGCAGTCAGAATAGCCTGGCATACTCGTGAGACCCCCTCCTCCTCAGCATCTCCAGAAATCCTCCCCTGGGCAAAGCAGGCCCTCCATGCTCTTCCTGGGTCCCTGCTGTTGGATCACTGGAAACTTGTCCCCTGCTCAGAGGTTGTGGGGGACAAGGAGAGGGCTGAGGAGGACAGCTGAGCCTGCAGAGGGGGTCCTGGTGGGCAAGAGGAGCATATGGGGATGCTGTACCACTTGCACACCCCAAACAAAAACGTGGAGCACTCCCCCATCCTCACAGCCTCACTCATCTGCCTGGTCCTGTCCTGCCACCCTGCTTCCAAGGTCCTCTGAGGGTACTGGTGATGTCCTACAAAATGCAGCCAGCTGCATGGGTGCATGGCTGGACAGAGAAACACTGAGGTCTTGGAAGGACAGGGGTTGCTGCAGCCCACAGCCATGCTCTGCCTCCAGTGTCTGGAGGCAAAAAGGCTCCAGGGTCTTGGGACTCACAGTCATTCTCAGAGCTCAGCACTAGTGTGGGCTCTGCTGACATGTCTGGGGACAAAGCAGGGGGGAGGCAGGTGCCAGATGATGGCAGTGGTGCAGGGAAGGGGGGATGTGAAGGGAGGTGGTGTGGGGAACAGCTGCCCTTTGTGGTGTCCCCCCGTTCATGGCAGGTTCCAGCGGGGTGAGTTCCACAAGCAGCCCCTGCAGAGCTCTGGTGCCAGCCCTGGCTCCTGGCATTGCCCAGGTTGGTGTTTCCCCTCGCTGTGGGCACTGCTGCAGCATCACCCAGTGCTTGGTCAGTCCTGGAGGTGGGCAAAGCAGCAGGACCCCCCTGGCACCCCGCAAATGGGGATTTCAGAGAGGCTGAGCGGAGGGCTCGGGGCGCTGCCTGCCAGCCCTGCCCGGCTCCGGCGGCCACAGGAGGGAGCTGGGCTCCTTCCTTCGCCTGGGCTCCTTCCTTCGCCTGGGCCCTTCGTTCGGCTGGGCCCTTCCTTCGCCTGGGCCCTTCCTTCGCCTGGGCTCCTTCGTTCGGCTGGGCCCTTCCTTTGCCTGGGCTCCTTCCTTCGCCTGGGCTCCTTCCTTCGCCTGGGCTCCTTCGTTCGCCTGGGCTCCTTCCTTCGCCTGGGCCCTTCCTTCGCCTGGGCTCCTTCCTTGGGCTGCTGCTCCGGGGACAGCCCCGCCAGCGCTGCGTGCGAGCCGCTGCCTGGTGCGGGAGCATCTCCTGGGGTCAAACCGCGTCCTGTGGGACCCCGAAGGTCTCCGGGAGGCAGCGAGAGCCCGGCTGGAGTGCAGGGGCTGCCTCCGTGCCCAGGGAAGCCTCCACCTCATCCCCAGCAGCTGATGGGTGATGGGGCTGCGGTGCATCGGTTGTGCCCAGGGCGTGGCGTGTCCCCATGGTGAGCAGGGCCACTGTGACACACGGCGTGTCACTGTCCCTCACCTGCGGGACCCCGGTGTCCAGCCTGCTGATGCTGAGAGAGCAGGGGAGCAGCAAACCCTGCACAACCCGCTGACCCCCGGGAATCTGGAGCTTCCCGGCTTCCCCAGCCCTCAGCCAGCTCTGGTGCTGCAGGGGGTTGTGCCCAGGGGGTGACAGTCACTGGGGGGATCATGCCCCAGCATCATCCCCCCCGTGCTGTCCAGCTCTCCATCCCTGCCCAGCTCCCCTCGCAGCCCCAGCAGCACAGGGGAAGCCTGGCAGGTGCCAGAGCAGCCTCGCTACAAACCCAGGATTAAAAAAAAAAAAAAAAAAAACCGGAGAAAAATGACGGTGGCAGAACACAGAACACTGTCAGGTCGGAAATGGTTAATCACGGGGGGAGGTCTGAGGTACTGTCCTTGCCTTTGCTTGCTGAAAAGACAACAAAGCCTCAGCCCAGGGTGGGACTGCTGGGAATGGCTCTCATTAAAGCCCTTGGAGCAGGAGTTTGAAACCACATCCATTTTCCTTAAGCACTTTCAGAAGGGGAAAATGCTGTTCTGGCCCCTCTGTTCGTGGTGTGCTGGGTACTGCGGGCTGGGAAAAGGCAGAACTTGTCTCCCTGAATGCAGAGGCACAAGTCTGGACCACGGCCTCATCTCAGGACTGGCTCTGTGGCACATCAGCATAACCTTTTGGATCTTCATAAAGAAGAGGCACAAGGAATGAGCTTTGTCCCAGTGCCTCCACTCTGCTATACAGAGAAATTATGCATCCTGGTTTAAAACCCATATTGAGGTTTTAAAGAGCTGATCTTAAAACAGCAATGAAGCCATCAGGATGTTCCTTTCCCCACATGGTTTGAGAGCTTGCCCCACACATTTGCTGTTGCTGGCTTCCCCTGAGCCCCTTAAACAGTGAGGAGCAGGGATCTGCCTGGAGTTACAAATGGGAGAGGGTGTCTTTGGGCACAGAGAAGGGCAGCTTTGGTTGGTGGTGCTCTGGCTGGGAAGAGGAAGGTGTCCAGGGAGAAGAGGGAGGTGTCCCTGCTCCATCAGTGCTCATGGGCCTGACCCCAGCACAGAGCCAGCACCCTGTGGGTGGCAGGAATTCTGGGGGTGATGTAGGAGGTGCTCACACTGGGATGAGTCTGAAGGATGCAGATATACAAGGGCTATTTTCCCCCACAAAGAGTTTGGATTTCATGCAGATGGGTCCCTGTCCTCCTCTCCAGCAACATTTCCTCAGAAAAAGGGATTGTACCTGGTCCCAACAGGGGTGCTCCCTGTCAGGGGGTGCTGGGCTCAAGCAGAGATGTGGTGGAGGGAATGTGATAGCCCTGGCTTGGCTACAGGCCCAGAGGAATTAGGCTCCCTGGGCAGTTTGGGCTGTCACCCTGCTGTCCCAGAGCCACAGGACACACCTGCTGAGAAGGGCTGTGAGCTGGAGCTGCAGAACTAAAGGCAGGAGTGATGGCCCAGGCAGATCACCAGTGTGCTGGGGGATTTGGCCCCTGCCGGCCTTTCTGTGCCTTTCTGCAGCTCCCAGCTCCCTGCTGTGCCCTGGGCCTGTCCCCAGAAGTGCAGACACCACATCTCTCCTTTGCCCTTCTCCCCACCCCATTCCCACACCACTGGACAGCCACATGCCAAAGGACTGCCCAGCCTCTCTCTGCAGCTCATTTCTCTTGCAAGCTTTGTCTGGTGGGTGTATTTTGCATTTGCTTTTTCTTTTTTGCTATTCATAGGGAACAAAGAGGGGGTCACAAACCCAAGGGCAGACGTCAGGACAGGGCTGACAAGCCTGGGAGAAGGGGTGATGCCACCCGCCCCCACAAGGTCCTTAGAGCCTGGTAAAACCAGGGGGAGGAGGGCTTTGCTCCAGGGCGCCGGCTCTGCCCATCCCTTCCTCTCCCCGCCCGGCCCTGCGGGGCGGCTGCTGCTCTGTTGCACTGCTCCATCCTCCTGCTCCATCCCTCCTCTGCATCCCGCTGCTCCATCCCGATCCCGCTGCTCCATCCCGCCCGGCCCGGGCGCGGCGCCGGTCACGTTTGCTGTGGCAGGTGACAGGTCTCGCTGATGGCAATGACCACGTCCTGGGGCTGCCGCTCCCGGTGCTGCCGCTGCGGCGCCTCGGGCATCTCGCTCATCTCGTTGACGCTGTTGCTGATGCAGTTGATGTCGCTCTTGTTGCTGTTGTCATCCGGGTTGGGGCCAAAGATCCAGTCTGGAGGAGGGAAAAGCACAAGACAAGCCCCTGGTTACCTCCAGCTCTTTGCCCCAGAGCTCAAAGCTCTGAAATTGTTTGAAAATTGCTGCCTTCTGCTACATCCTACCTCTAGCTCTGGGTGCTTCCCCCTCCAGGAATGTCCCTTGCCCATCCCCGCCCCTTCAGCTCCCTCCACTCCCCTGGTGCTGGGATCTCTGCTCTTCCCAGCTCCGGGCTGGTTTCAGGCTGATGGTTTCTGGAAGCCCTCCCAGCTTAGGCAGATGAAATCACCCTGTTAATCCCAAAAATGAGAATGAAGTGCCTCCAAAGTGAAGTGTGCATCTGGGGTCTCTAGCAATCTATTTCCTAAAGTGGGATTTTGCTGTCAGACAGAGTAAGTGATTAAATAACTATGTTGTCATCCAAATGGGGCTGGAGACGTGGCAGGGACATGGCTTTTCTGCCTTGAGAGTGTATTACAGACATGCCAGGGCCTCAAACCCTCCATGGCAGTTCTGTGGCTGTGCTTCTTGCACCAGGACCTGGCTCTGAGCTGATTCAGCCACTGCCACCACCCTGGGGGTGACTGGTGCCCCTCCAAAATACAGAGTGACTGCTGGATGCCAGCGTGCCTGAAACATCCCCTGCAGCACAAGGGACTGCAGCTGAGTGAAAGCAGGCAGTGCTGCTTCCCAAACTGCTGTCTTTTAAAAAACTTGGCTGTTTGGGCAGTGAGAGGCCACAGCCCACTGAGATGGGAAGGCACCAGCAATGAGGAAACCAAAGCTGGGGAAACACAGGTGAAGGGAAAGTAGCCCCAAGAAATTGTGGCTGTGGGCAGTGGAGCACCAGCATCCCTCTGCTTTAACTCTGCTACCAAAATAAAGCAGAGGTGGCTACCAGGAGGCAGACAAAAGGACCAGCCTAGTTTTGTTGTTCCTGGGGAACTCTGCTTATTTGCCACTGGGTCTCACAGAATACAATTTATCCCCTTTGTGCTGTGGGGTATTTTCTCTCCCCACGGGACATTCCAGTTGTGGTAGAGGACACAGGTTTCCTGATGGGGCAGGGACACAGAAATGCCATCCCAGTGAGATGATGTCTTTCTCATGGGCTGTGGAAAAAAGTTTTACAGCAAAACTAGGACCGAATAATGGCAAATGCCAGGTGCCAGGGTGGGATGCCAGGTGTGAAGTGAATGGAAGATCTCATTTCTCAGCTCACCAGTGGTGGCCAGACATTTCTTCAGGTGTGAGCAGAGAGACAGGAATGACCTGTGGGCCTCCCTGTGCTCAGTGTGTGCACTGTAAGTCAAACTTTGGGCTTTTTTTGAGAGACCTAAAGCTTATCTCTCTCTCTTTTTTTTTTTTCTTTTAAGAAAACCCAAAAGTTTTGTTATTTTGGCAATGCAACATTTGAATTTTTTTCCCAACCTGAAGCCATTTGGCCACAGCATCCCCAAGAGAGCAGAACATGATTTTCAGGATGATGCTTGTGCTCTGGAGCCAGGGTAGGTAACCACCCTGGCAGGGACAGGGAGTGGAGGGGGTTGTGCCCCACTGCCAGCATGGTCTGGCTGGAGGAGGGGCTCTCTCCAAGGAGGGCAGAGCTCCCACCACACTGGGCACTGGCAACATGTCCAGAGAGTGACAGTTTTTCCTTGGTTTTCCTATTTTCTTCACCTTCATCACTGTGCCAGCAGGGTTTGCTGGTTGTCCAACAGGAAAGGCAGGATAACCACCACAGCTCCCTCAGCCACTGCTGGGCTGGCAGGAGGGGTTGGGAAACTCAGCAAAGAAGTGGTCCAAAGGTTTTTGGGGAGCCCTGAGTCTGGGTCCCAACCAGGACATTTAGCTTTCACTTGCATCACCCACCTGAGGCTGGGCTACCCATCCCAACCCTTCCCCAAGGAAAATCAGCCAAGCCCAGCAGGCTCATTTGGGGCTTTTTTCCTTCACAGCTTTGATTTTGCTTGGATTTACTGGGTTTAGACTAAAGGCCAAACACTCCACCACCTTCTCTGTGGTCTGGTCCACCCCAGCCAGAGCCTCTTGGCCCCAGGACCTTGCAGGCTGCTGCAGCCCCCACACAGAGAGCTGCTTGCTGTGAGGAGAAGCTGAAGGCAGTAACAAGATTGCCTCCTACAAATACTATTACAGTTCTCAGCTTGCCTTCCTTGACGTCAGCCGTAAACTCCAGTGGGAGCAGCAGGGAGGAAGGGGAATAATCTCTAGAAAAAGGGGTGATGGGTCCTCAAATATCCCAGGAGCCACTGGATAAGGGTTGCTGTGTGCAACGAGAAGCAAAGAGCGTTGCATGCCTGTGAGCAGGGGTAAGTGGCATCTGGTGGCCAGGTGATGAACCCCTGGTGACATTTGTGGGCACAAGAAGAAGCAAGAGCTGGATGAGGCACTGTGGGAAAGGCAGAGAAATGTAGGGGATGGGTGTGCTGGGAGAGCACCAAGGGCACCAGCAAAAGCCATTTGCACGGGAGAAGTGACACAGTGCAGAAGTGTCCCCAAAGGGGATGTGGCTGTGTGGGGCTGCCACAGTCCAGCTCCTGGGTGAGAGCAGGCTGGATTGTGAGTGCTAATCCGAACCACCGCTTCCCTGGGAATTATTTCTGGAGCCTGCTGGATCTAATTACCCAGTAATCTGCAGGAAGATGTAATTAGGCTGTCATTAGAGGGTATTTACTGCGATGCCTTTATGATTTGACTGTGTAAGTAAGGAGTGAAGTAATTACACAATTACATGTTATTTGTGGCCATTTATGGCCTGTAACTTCAGCGTGTTGCCATGTGTGGAAGAGGGGAGTGAGGCCCCGTGGAGCTGGCAGAGGATCTCCTGCCAGCAGGACCCTGGAGAAACAACCAGAAAAATGTCAGCACCCTCGTGTCCCCTGCCAGGCACTGCCAGCTCCCTCCCAGCCAGGCTCCATCCTCCCCAGCAGCTCCCTCTGGCTCCTCTCAGTTTGAGGGTGAGGAACCAAGGTCTCCTGGGGTCACCCATGGTGTGTCTGGGGAGGGATGAGGGGGAAGAGAGAGGAGACCTGCACATCTTTGGCGTCAATGGGATTAAACCTCGCTCTGATGCAGAAGGAACTTTGCAGGGGATGGGAGGGACAACCTCACGTCACGTGCCAACACAAGCTGGAAACCTTGGATAATGAACCCTGCACAGGGGTGTAATTGGGTAATGGGGGTGGCCAAGGGCTGGGAGCCCAGGGGTGGTGGTGACCAGCCAAAGGAACCAGCAGCCCTCAGCACTGTGTCAGGTATTTCTCTCTCCATCCCTTACAGCTGGCAGGGAGATGCATGAGCCATAAAAAATAGGCACACAGAGGAAAACAAAATCCTCTTTTGGATCTAAGTCCACATATGGGTTCACACAATCTCCAGCCAGAAGGTGAGCAAAATTAGGCTGAACCTAATGACACCTAATGGATCTTGGACAGTTACAGGCAGAGCTGGGGTGAGGAGGGATCCCACAGTGTGCTCCTGGGACATTCACACCCAGGACAGTCACACTTTGGAGATAAGAAAAAGCATTGCCTGTCCCTACCCAGCCACTGGAAGGAGCTCATAACACATGCTGCAAAATCCAGGGCATGCCCACGGCTGTGTGTGTGTGAATGTCTTGGATAAAAGAGAAGAACAAAGTGACTTTCTCAGCCAGGCTGAGGAGCAGCATCTAACCCAGAGGCACCTCTTCCAGCTGGCCAGGTGCTGCCAAGGCTCAGTGTGCCTGCTGGGGTCTGCAGGGCCAGTGGAGAGGTGGGAAGTGCTGAGGTGGGGCGAGATCGATACGGAGCGATTGATCCAAAGCAGCTGGAGAGAGGAGATAGAGCAGACTGGGCAAATCAGGAGCTGTGGAATAGCAACTCTGTTATTGTAGTTATTATTATTATCCCCAAGTAGCAGAGTGATGTGGCACAAAATGCCCCTGCCTGTCTCTGTCTGAGCCTATGACAGTGCCCCTGGAAGCAGGACCCCTGGGATATGCTGTATTTTTGGGGACACAAAAACACTGGGGATGTCACAGCATGCCCTTCTTGTACCAGCAGCATGAGGGCTGGTCCTTGCCCAGAAACCCCTGACAGGGCAGGCAGCAGGGAGCAGCCTCCTGTTGTCTGGGTGCAGAGGGGCACAGGGTTACTGTGTGCCCAGTGTCACCCCCAGGGGGTGGCACGGTCCCCTGCATTCACTGGTGGCAGGGTAGGATGTCTATGAGGCATTTCAGCTGCTGGAAAAGAGACATCCCAGGCAGAAAGAGCAGAAGGGGGTGGGAGAAAGGGCTGAAATTTAAATGCAGCCTGGTGAGTGAGACATTCACAGTCCCTGTAGAGATGGAAACAGGAAAGGAAGGGGCGACATGTTCGATGAACAATCAAACTCGTGCTCTAGTTTTGCTTTAAATGGAGCTGGGTGTGAAAGCAGCTGCTAAAAAAGCTCTTTTCCCATCAGCAGGAGCAGAAGCACCTCTTTCTTTGAAACAAGTCCTGCCCCAGCAATCACATTGCTCTGCAGCAAGGCAGGGCCAGCTCTGGCTGGAGCATTCCCGATGGACACGAGTTCAAGGGTATCCCTCGTGTCTCTGACATGATGCAGCAGTCACAGCTGGATGTTGTAGCTGTCTCACTTGCTGGACAGATTCTACTTATCCATTAGCAAAATCAACAGATAACTCCCAGGTTTGTTCTGATGGAAAATCTGTGTCTGCCCCTGGCAACAGTAATTTGTTAGAAACCCTCCTTTTTCCCCTCAGATTCACTTCTTTCTAAATGAATTTGATGTTAGGGTTTGTTCTTCCTGCCCTGTTTTGCAGAAATTTCACAGCTTTGCTGTGCTGGCTGAGTGAAAATTGTCCTGCACCCCAAACAGCATGAGCACTCTGCTTTGCTGATGGACAGGTAAGGACACTGCTCCTCTGCAGATCTGTCACCAGCATGAAGCATCTGGTGGGAAAAGGGGTGATGTGGAAAAGGCACTCAATTAATTATGATATTCTCTTAAAAACAGCTTCTGTGCATGCACCAGAGCAACCCTGGACCAAGCCTGCATTTGATCCCAGTCCCACCCATCAGGCAGCATTGCAGCTCCAGAGAATGGGTCTCTGAGAGGTGGTGACTCAGGTGTGGTAGGTGGGAGGCAGGCATGGTCCTGGGGGTGGATATTTGCTATCCATGTCTTCCAGAGGCAGAGTGAAGGTGACCAGGGAGTGAGGAGCCCTGCTTGGTCTCAGCTCAGGGGAGAGCAGTGCTTGCAGGGCAGCAGACAAACACAGCCCTCGCCCCCAGGACCTGACACAGCCCATCCCTGGACCACATGCTGGCAGGAATAGGGAGGCTGCTGTGGGATGGTGCATCCCTGAGGCCTTGGTCAATGCCTGGCAGCGTGTGCTGGAAGCCATTCCTCTCTTCCAGCTCTGAGCTTTAAAGGTTTAGCCTCAAATGAAGCTGTCCTGAAGTGGGTCCTTTTTGCAGGGCCAGACCACTGTGGCTTGTTGTTCAGCCCCAGCCTGTGAGGGGGAGTGGTGAATTATCCTACAGCAGTCACTGCTTCCCCAAACAACACCTCAGGAACTCCTGATGCACCCCCATGCACCAGAAGGGAAACAGGCAGGGGATCACTGTGAGAGCTGGGTTGGAACCAAGATAGAAGAGCAGAAGGGAACCTGACGTAGTTTCTTCCCACAACTTTGGGAGGCAAAGGAATTATCCTCAAAACAGAGCTGGAAAATAAGAGGTATAAGTCCTCTCTGATGGACCTAAGATACTGTCTGCAATCCCTGCCATGGGCTGAATTATCCTCAGAGCCCTGAGGTTCTGTGTGGAGCAATTAAAAGTGGATCCCGTGTCCCTGCAGGATCACACAGCAGCTATTTTCAGCAATGCCACATTCATGCACAGTTTCTTTGTTCAAGGAGACCGTTTCCTAAAGAAGCCTGAAATGTGGTGGCTGGAGATAAGGCTGAAAAACAAAAATATGGCTGGTGGGTCAAAAGGGCAAAGAAAAGAAAGACCCTGCTCCAAGGATAGCACAGGGCTTTGAGCATCCCAAAGCCATCGACCAGCACAGTCCTGCCAGCGCCAATGAACCGGCTGGGCATCTGCCTTGGGCCCATTCCCGAGGGAAAAGTTCCCTCCAAGGTCTCCTCTGGAGATCAGCAGCCCGCAGGAGCCCTTGGCTGAACCGGGTGGCAGCAGCCAAGGTCTCCTGCCAGGCGTTGCTCCCACGCAGCCCAGCGGACCCTTCCTTCCCGTGCGGCTCCCGTGCAGGAGATGATGGAGATGATGCTTTCCCCTTTCCCGGCGACCACACGCGTGCAGTCTCCATGGCAACAGCTTTGTTTCCAGTCAAACTTTTTATTTTTCCCCCTCCCCCCTTTTTCCTCTTTTTTTTTTTTTTTTTTTTAATTTTAAATAGGAGCGATATTCAGCGAGCTGCTGGGGCCGGAGGAGGGAGGGCGGGCAGATTCCCGGGATTGCAGTAATTAGGCGCCTCGTACGGTGGTGACAGCCTTGTCATTTGCCAAGCCCGCTCCTCGCCGCAGCGCCGGCTCTGGCAGCTCTCCAGCGCTTCAGAGTTAAGCAGCTTTCCAAACGCTTCGACCCAATTTGCCTTGACTGCTGGTGGGGTCTGAGCCGTGCTCACGCAGGAGCCTTCCTCCCACCCTCCTCGGGGAGCTCACATCCAACCCCAAGCAGAGACATCTGATGAGTTTTGGGAAAGCCAAACGTGAGACTTGGTCAGCTCAGAGCCAGCAGGAGGGACTGGAGAGAAGTGAAGGTGTTTGGGGCTCTCCAGGAAGAGCTGAAGAGGGGCTCTTTCAGAGCCCTCTTATCCATATCCAGGTGCTCTGCCTTCCTGCTCTCCAACAATGCATCTTTCCTCCTTCTCCTATGCAGTTCCCATTTTCCACTCCTCCCCAGCCTGCTGGGCATCACAGCAGTGCTCATGTCCCCCTGGGGATGCCTGGGCAAGCTCTAATTGATTTTTTAAGAAGCATCTGCAAGAGAGGTGTCGGTGTCTCAAATACCCGTTCAGATTTCGCAGGGAGAAAACCTTGGCAGCATCCCAAGAACCCCTTCACCATCCGAAACTGAGCCCAGCACCTGCTCCTCATTGCTCCTGTGGGAGCAGAGGCCTGGCTGATGCTTTGACTCCCCAAGCCGTGTCCCACAAGCTGATTTTGAGGAGTCACAATCATCCCTGCTGCCTCCGAGTGACTGTTTAAAGCAGCGATTAACTATTCCCACTTTAATCTCCCTGAAACAGGCTCCAGCCCTTTGGCATCTTATTTCCATCTCTCCCTGTGTATTTCTGAACATGATTAGTGCAGAAATGCTGATAGCAGAGGCTGGAGCTGCTGCTGAGTATATCAATCCGGGCATTGTGTTAAGGCAGCTAATAGAGCAGATTCTTATTTACTGTCCCTTGGTCTCTCTGTCCAGTCCCTAGAGTAATTTTATGCAAACTCATTCAAATTAAACCCCTTCTCTTTAAAGGCTGTTCCTTGGCAGTGTTAACAAACACGGTCTCATCCGCTCTCCTCTGAGGACTGGCTCATTTTAAGTGTAAAAACTGTGGGAAGATGGGCCTGGAGTGCTAACTAGGATGAGCTGGAGGCAGACTTCAGCACTGAGGGGTGCTGCTGGAGTTTGGGAAGTGTCTTCTCCTCTCTGCCTGGAGGAGGAAGAAGCTCACATATGGATTTCTGACCCTAACTTGGAGAGATATTACCTCACCCCAGGGCAGGGAGGATGCTTTGCCCTCAGCAAGGGGTGTTAAACTGGAAAAAGGCTTCTTCCAAGGTGGCAGGGAGCAGGCAGACCCCAGCACTGTCCCTGTGCTTGTCCAGCCTCTGGGATGGCCGTGGTGCTGTGAAAGGCTGTGGCAGTCCCTTTGCAAAGGGCTTTGCAAGAGAAGGGGCACCCTCCTGACCTCGTCCCACACAGAGGCTCAAGTTAAAGGTCAGCAGGGAGCCCTGGTGCCGAGTTGGAAGCAGCACACCTGGGGCCCAGGTGTCCCTGCCTGCAGCTGCAGCCCCCCTCTGTGCCTGCAGGGACGTGGCATTTCTGTGGATTCTGCCCTGCTTTGCAGCACCCACCCAAGGGGTGGTTTGAGCGCCCAAATCTCTGCTCTCCTGCATCAGGGGCCACAGCAATGGGGACAGGGGTGTCTGCTCTGCAGGGACACTGGGACTGGACTGGCCCTCCCTCGGGGGAGTTTCTAACCTGGCCTGACCTGGTCCTTTGAGCTTCTTGGGGCAGGAGTAGGTATATTTTTAGGTGCTGTCCCCACCGCCTACCTTTGTGGGGAAGGCAGCACTAAATCAGATGAGCAGCAGAGCCAGGTGATGTTACAGCCCCAGCAAGCTCCTGATTAAGTGTTAAATTTAACACTTTAAGACAATATATCCATTTCCTTCCATCTGGAGTGAAGAAAAACTCAGCAGCAGCAGGTCCCTGCTATTTTCTAGGCTCAGCCTCATGCGAGACCCCAAGTACTGCTCCCTGCAGGAGGTTTGACCTTCCTGTCCCAAATAACCCCCCTCTAAATCCCTGTGCCCTGGACCTGCTGGCCCTTGCCCGGTCATGACCCTCTGCCCTAAGGCCTTGGCTTGCCCTCCCCTCAGCAAGGCAGGGGTGCTGCCTACCCCCAGACACTGGCTGGAGTTTTGGCTGCTCTGTGTCTCCTGTGTCCCAGGAGCAGGGAGATAAAGGAGAATCATGAATGAACACGTGGATTTTGTTCCAGATGAGTGTGATCTCCCTCCCCCTGCAGAGATGGAGCCTGCAGGGCTTCAACCCTGATTGGGGGTCAAGCTCAGAGCAAGGCTGTGCAAAGGGATTTCAGCCTCGTTTCCCTGTGCAGGGCATTTTTCCCAGAGCTTTTGGGGATTGTGCACATCTGCAGGAGCCAGGAGCTCAAATCCCTCTGGGGATCCCTTCTGGATCCTTATCCAAACTGGAAAACTGTAACCAGCACACTGAAGCATGGCCCTGACCCCCAGAAGGACACGATGGCTGTCAGGGTGCAGGGGCCAAAAGCACCAGGGGTTCAGATGGGAATTGGGCACATTTGCACTCCCCAGCATGACCAGCCTTACAAATTATGGGGCAAAGAGCAAGAGTATCATTGAAGGCTTATCATAAGCAGCCAAGCACCTGTGCCTGACCACAGCAGCCAGAAGTGTTTGTGCTCTCGGCCCCGATGGAGAGGGACAGCGTTCATCAGCAACAGGATGAAAAGAGGAGGAAGCCAAATCTCAAAAAAATGTACCCTCTTTGGGCTGTCATTGTGTGGATTTGTTGCAGGGGCTGTGATGGCTGTTCTAAGGCAACCAGACTGCTGAGCTGTGTTTCCTAGGAGTTTGTAGACTCACTGGTGTCTAACAAGGGGTTAAGCTCATATGGCAGATTTTCTTTCACTATGCACTAGTGGGTTGTTAACCTGTGCTCAGGTAGCTGTTGCCATGAAACTTTTTGTGTTGGAGACCTCTAATCCAAGCTCAGTTGAAACTGGCCAAGGGATTTTACAGTAATTTGGCAACCCAGACTCATGCACACACATTTATGCACATGCACACAAGCACAAGATTTGCTCCTTGAGGAAGGGGGCTAAACCCAAGGATTTTCTCTGGGAAGATGGTCAACACAGAACTCAGTTTGGAGAACCCAGCCCATTAAATAAACCAACACTCTTGCAAATGTGAAAGGGTCAAAGCTTGGTCTAAAGCCCACCCAAATCAAAGGAGACACGCAAGGCAGCACGTCCAGCCTTGGCACCACGCTCTTTTTGGCCGCAAGCACACAATGCATGAAGCCCACACTCACCTACAAAGTCGTAGATGAGGTCCTTGATGAGATGCCCGACGATGGCATACGCCACTGCCACCACCACCAGGGCTGCCATGAGGAGGTAGAGGACAGCCTTGGGCAAAGGAATGGCATCTCGAGGAGGGGGTTTGTACTCCTTGTAGAGCTGGTCATTGTCTGAGTATGAGTACTGGAACAAGTGGTCCAGGCCAGCTGTGAAGTTGCTGGAGTTCATGGACTGGCTATTGGACAGGTAGTTGTCCTGCTCGGGGTCCTGGAGGACACTTACCACCGAGCTGGTGGTGGCTTCCACTTGCTGTACCAAGTTCAGAGTCTTGTTAACGCTGGGAAGGATTTGGGAAAGGAAAGTGCTCCAATCTTTGATGGCACTGATGTTGCAAATAATCATAATTGCAATGAGGAAAGAGGTTTCCAAGCTCAAGAGACTTAAAAGGGAGAGAAAGAGGTGAGAATTGCTGTGCTTACACCAAACCATGTACTGCAAAGCGGGCAGAGGAGGTCTGGATGGGGTACGTTTCTCATTTGCCAATTCTTACATGATCCGGTACGGATGCATCTGTGGTACCTCGTCTCACTCCTGGAAATGTCCGCAGAAAACCCCTATGGGCATGAAGTTCCTTAGGAAAAAGTAGGTGCTGGAATGATTTTGACCGATATCATTTTTGTTCCTCAGCCGCCTGTCCCTTGTGCTACTCACCGATGAAAACCAGAGAGACAGGGTCCTGTAGATATTTTCAGTCATCTGGAAAAGAAAGATAAATCGCCCTTCTCCAGGTTTTTTTTTTTTTTTCAGGGGCGATGGTCCTTGGCGAGACAGAAATCCCCCCTTGGCTCTGCCCCAGGCTCGGTCAGGCTCGAGGTGCGCGGTGCGGTCCTGGCTCTCCCGTTCTCAGAGGAGACAAATGTTCAGACCCCACAAAGTTCAGCTGCTCCGCTGAGCGACGGGGCCATTCCAGCCTGGCTTTCAGCAACTTCTTCTACCGGCATCTCCCGATCGATTCCTTTAAAAACAGAACCAAGTCAGAGACAGCGAGCACGCCGGCAGAGAGCCCAGCACCCGCTCCCCAGCCCACTCCAGAAGCGGGTTTTACCTTAAAGACTTTTCCAAGCGAGCAGATCCTCTCTCCTGATGCTCCAGCTGGTTTCATTGCGGGCTGGGTCCCTGCGGAGCTCCCCGCACGCAGCCGCCGATGCGATCCGCTGCCGTGTGCGGGGTGTGTGCGTGTGTGTGACACTCCTCCCCGTCCCCTTCCCTGCTGTCCCTTCACCTGCCGGCTCTTCCCAGCCTCCCCGGCTCCGGCTGCGAGCGGGATTAGCTGCCGGGAGGTCGGCTCCGAAACTCCTGAGCGTGCTGGAAGCAGGCTGGGAGCGTGGGCTCAGCCTCCGCCGCCGCTCCCCGGAGAGTTAATCCTTGCGGTGACAAAAGATGAGCTTTGATCCGTCTGCTGGATGTTCCCGGGGAGGTGCAGGGGAAGGTGGGGAGCGCTCGCGTGGGTAGCCCAGGTCCAGCCGCCCGCGGGCGCTGAGCTCAGCCTTTGTCTGGGAGCGGAGCCGGCGGCAGGCAGGAATAATCACATGGCGGGCGCTGCCGGCAGCGGGGCGGACATCATCCATCCCACCGCCAGCATCCCGCAGGAGCGATGCTCCCCGCAGCCCCGCTCCCTCCGCCCCGCAAAGTTCGGGCATCGGAGGGATGACTGCTTTGCAGAAAGCACGGAGGGCTTGAGGCTGAGCTCCCGCACCGTCTCCCCTCCCTGCTAAGCTGTTTGTGCCAACTGGTAAGAGCCAGCCTCCTTGGTCACCTTGATAATGGTCCTAAACTGGTTCGTGTTCCCTACAAACACGGCTCATCCGCCTTAGTGGTGGGATCTCTGCGATCACTGAGTTGCTGGCTTGGTTTAAAGGCAGTGGGACACATTTAAAGAGGAGGAAGAGGAAATCTTAGAGAAGGGGAAATTGTCTTTCTATATTTTGAGGTGAAAATAAACCACAGGCACCCCCCCCTTTTTTTTTTTTTCTGCTTCCCCGTGTAAGAAACAGCTGTCACAGGGGCAAGAAAATCACCACAATAAGCCTGAAAGCAGCCAAATGGAGCTTCTGAGAAATAACAGCAAAAGATTAACTTTGTGTGTGTGTGTGTGTGTGTGTGTGTTACCAGCCAGCAGCAATCCTGCCAGCTGCCTGGGGGTTGGAAGAGTATAGAATAAAATGGCAACATCTCCTGTGCAATAATATCACCAGGTTTTGGGTTGGTGACGGACAGAGTGTACCAGCCCAGGAGCAAAGAAAATGTGGAGGAAAAAGCTTTTCTCCCTGGAATGTGCATGGACCATATCACAGTCACTTCTGGTGCCCAGGACCATTGAACAACATCCTAAAATTTCTTCTCACAAGTGACAGAGCTGTGACTGGTTACAGAAGAATATCTGGGCAGCTGCATGGATACACATCCTGCAGTGAGATAAGTCCTCCTGTCCCCCTGCCCAGCATCTTGATGTCCAGAGTTGGAGCTGCTACTCTGCCTCCAGAGCATGAAGCTGCAGAGATGCTTTGAGGGCCAGGGCAGGAGTCAGGAGCTAAGGGCAAATGGCTCCTCTGTCAGATTCTCAGTGTTTTCACACCAGATTTTATCCTTCCAAGGTGTAAAGTATGGCAATATTATTTTTCTTATAAGAACTTTTCAATGTGAAGTGAGTTTTGGGCTCTGTGCAGGGGTGGCACAGTGCAGTCTGGCTTTGCTCTGCTCATCCTTTGCCTGGGGTTCTTAGGAGGAGAGAGCAACCCCCAGGACATGGCCACTGGTCGTTGGGGACCGAAGCTGCTCCAAAGCTGTCCTTTCACCACAGCTGTTTGGTGCTAGCAGTTGCCATGGCACCAGTGCATCAACCAGAGGGAACAGGAGAGCACCTGGTGCAGCTGACCCACCCCTGTGCCTGGTTTCAGCTGTGGCTATCCCAGGCAGGCTCCCACCGTGTTGTACCCCTTTATTCCCAGGAGGGGATGGAGCTGAGTGATTGGAGGCAGAGGGTTTGCAAAAGTGTGGGTACCTGGGGAGATTAATCAGAGCTGAGGGCAACAGGGGCAGCTCTCTGTGTGCCTGGGGACAGCTGGTGACAAGTGCCCAGACCTTGCCCCAGTGGCACACAAGGCAAACGCCCTCAGTTTCCTAGACCTCCACTGAGTACTTGTGGGAAAAGGCTGGAAAGGCACTTGGGGAAGCTCTGAGCTCTGCTGCAGACACTGACTCCATTAAAGGGGCTTAGGGCAATACCACAAAAACACTCCCCCACCATTTGTATTTCTCTGCAGCGGAAATCAAGTTGGCTCCTTTCATTTTCATTAACACCCTTATCAATTCAAAGTGACTAAATAGATGCTTAACTGTTCATTATACACTCTCTGCATCTCTGGTCTGAAAGGGAGCCTTTATTTCCACAGTTATGGTTTCCAACCCATTACAGAGGGAGAGAGCATGGAGAGATACACAAGTGTGGATTTTAATAACCTTATATTTCAATCTCTCTATTATTAAAAAAAATGTTTGCATTTACTGTGATGGGGGGAAGATTAAAAGGATTGCCATGGATTCCACTTAGGGAACATTGCTAATGATTTCAATAAATCACTTTAAATAAAAATCACAATCTCCACAATTCCACCCAAATGCCATTTGGCAGAGGGGTTGATTATGGAAACAAAATGAATTTTGGAATTAGCTGCTTGTCCTAATGCAATTGGACAAATTAAATTTAGGGATACACACATATCCAATGACATATATCTCATGCAGAACAGTGGTGTTTTGGCCCCTGGGAAAAAGAACAAATAATGTTTTAGTGGGTTAAGACAGATCTTGTCCCTCATGATGGATGTCAAGTGTTTGTTACAGCTATTTCCTTAGTATTTTTATTTTATGGCTTACCCTCTGTGAAGCTACAAAGCACTGGTGTTTTATTTCCACCAAGGCAGGATCCAACTGACCACTGGGACACGACTTTGGTAATGGTTGTGTCCATGCAGAGCTGAAAAACCACTCTGACACATCACTAGCAATGCCCAGAGCAGACAGTCTGGACTCCTGTCTGTGACTGGGACCAGATCCCAGGATCTCTACAGAGGGTGAAGCCCAGGTTCTACACCAGACCTGGAGATCTGATGCTGCTCCCAGCTCCACTGCTGGCTGCGTGTCCTCTGTTCTGACATGTGAGGGACCAGGAGGCCACAGGCTGTGGATGTGGCAGCACCTGTCAGGTGCAAACAGAGCTGGAGGGGTGGAGAGCAGAGCTGGAGTTTATTGCTGTGCACTGTGCCGTGGCTTGGGAGGGCTTTGTGTCTCTCCCTGGCTCAGAGCTATGCAGAAGTTGGCCCAAAATGTAGTCAGGAGGTGCAGCTCTAGCAGCAGTACCTCCATCTGTACTTCTGAGTGAGACATTTGTCTGCCCAAGGGTCATTTTTACAGCCTGAAGGGGTTTTTGTATCTCTTTTCTGTGCTGCTGATGACTCCAAACCCTGATCCCCACCAGAAAAACCTCTGCACCTGGGCCAGAAGAACAGGCACAACAATTAACACCCTCATATGGCACAAGGTAGAACACTCACCGCAGGACTCCTTCAAACCACTCAAATTTCAGCTATGCAGGGGGACATTCCTATCCAGATGCTGGCTCATGGGGGCTGCACAGCTCCTGCTCCAGTCCCTGCAACCTTCCCCTGGAGGAGGCAAGCTGACCTTCATTCATCCCTGCATGGGCCAGATGCTCTTCCCTGCCTCCCTGCCTGGCTGTGCTCGGCTGCTGCACTACACCCAGAGCTGCGACTTCATCTCTAAGCAAATTCCAGACCTGCACCAAAGTTTTGACAGCAACCTTCCAGCATGACAAGAAGTTGTGAAATTTAGGCTTATCCTGTATTCCCATTCCTGGCATTCATCTTGCCCAGCGATTTCTGCTTGAACAAAACAAACAAACAAGGAGCAGCAGCAATTTTTAGCAGATGAATCACAGAGAGCTATCTTTATCTATCTATATATAAAAGCACCTTTTTAAAAACTTCTTTTTTTGATGCTGTATTATTCACGTATCCAAAGCTGAAGAAGTCCAGATTATAATAATAATAGACATAATAAATATGCCCTATTAAATGCAGTGCCTAGGAAGACTGTTCCCTGTCTGCTGTCTCTGGTAAGCAAAGTAGGGTTTTAACTCTGCGTGTGGCACCATCTCATGGACAGCTTGGCTTATTCAAAGGACTTGAGAGGCTGAAGGCAAGCACAAAATTATCCAGCATGAAAAGCTTGCTTGATGAAAGAAAAGGGAACATCTCCCAGACAAACAAACCCAGGGCAACAGGAGTAGTTGCAGTGGAGATGAGGTGAGGAGAATGAATTACATGTTTTGTTTGCATCTCTAGAAAGTGCTGCTTGGACAGAAAATAGGTAAAAATAGCTGAAAAGCATTTGTGGGAGTTATCTGGGTAAGTCTGACAAAAGTAGAACAGGAAGGCCTCATCCCAACAGGTGGGAAAGTGCTGTTTTTCCACGTCTCCTTCCACTCACAGCTTTGCTGTCCTGAAATCCAGTGAGAAGGTGAACCAGGCTGTGTGCATCTGACACCTCCCAAAGCCTCTCAAAGGGATCTGGAGGGAGAAGCTGGCAGTCTCTACATTTTCTATCTTCTCTGCCATCTTAAGCTGGACATGTAGATCAAAAAAAAAAAAAAACAACAACCTTACCTGGTGTTTCTTTCATAAAAAATGGAGAAAAAACTGTATGGATGCAAACCTGTTGGAGTTTTCAGAGAGCTTGAAAGGGCAGGACTGAGGTGCTGGTATCTGGGCTTCAGGAGGAAACTTTAAGCATCAACAATGGTAGAGGAAAGGAAGAAATTAAGGAATTGAGCAAGGCCAACAGGAAAACTTACCTCTTTCCCTGAAATATCCCCTTATTGCAGGCAGAGGTACAGGAGCAGAGACCTCCCCAGGTGCCAGTCCTCATTCCCTACAGACACACCCAGGAGGGGCTCTGCTGCCTGCCCCTCACCACATCCTTGCTCCAGTATTTTCTCCTCTCAGAGCAGGACCTGTTTTAATGAGTGAAATATAAAGTTATGCTGGCTTTTCAGGTGTGGAGAGAGAGCTGGGTAGGGTTGAGAAGCGCTGCTGGGTTGCCAGGCAGGTTACAAATGCACTCTGTGACTCCTGATTAATCTGCCACCTCACACGAGAGGTGATGCAGTGCTCTCTTCTGCATTGCAGATTGTGCTCCCGCCGTGCCCTTTCCCCAGCACCTTTCAGAACCCTCACCTGCTATTTCCCAGGCACTCATTCAGTGTCTCACAGTGCATTCATTGCATGCCTGAGCCCCTTGTTGCTGCCTGCCCAGGTTGTAACTGTGTCTGCAGACTGATCCCAGCCTCACAGGTAGGAAAACAGCCCCTGAGGCCATGTCCTGGCCATCCCTGCCACAACAGACACACTCACATTAAAGGAACTGATGGCAGAGGGGGACTGGAACATGTGCCTGTGTCCTGAATGGGAGTGGGTAACACTCCTTTTCCTGTGCTCCAAAGCCATGTGTGCAGATGCTGGATCCCAGATGGGAACATCCAGCCATTGTGGGTGCTGGAATAGAGGAGAGAAATGGGCACAGCCCTCCTGGGTGGAAGGCTGACAATGCCTGAGAGCATCCCTGTTCCCCGTTCAGGTCTGGCAAGGTCAGCCAACTCCTGGTGAACTGTAGGAGCCCTGGACTGAGTGACAGGAGCATGAAACAGCTCCAGTCTGGACTGAGCTCTGCTGCATCCCAGCAGGGGCATTGCCTGGAGCATCCCGTGGTGCTCCAGCTCTACAGCAAGCTTCTCTTGTCAGCAGCAGGCAGCTGTGATTGGCAGGGGCAGCAAAACGCTTGATTACTTTGGGATAGGATAAACTCAGGAGCAGAACCAGGAAAAGAAAAAAAATGTTTTCAACAAGTATGGAAACCACTTTTAACCTGTGCACAACCAGAGGTGGGATTGCATCCCTTTCATCTTTTTATTTTGTGATGGAAGTGCTGCATGTTGTTGATTTTTTTTTTCTTTGCTACCAAAGAGTAATTTAGCCAGGGAAATGTTCACTTGAAGCTTGAGCTGAATCCCCAGGAAAAGTCTGAAATTAAGAGTGAAGGTGACATTCCTAATGAGCAGGGCAGGATTTTTTTAGCATAGGCTGTTAACTACATGGAGACAGAATCCTTTGACTATTGCTATCCTTTGACTTTACTGCTATGAAGGAATTAAATGTCTACCAATGCTACATGAAATTTTCCACAGCTCACCAAAGCTCTTGGTTTTTAAAATGTTGGTTGCATGGTGTGTTCTTCTGGCTGAACCTGCTGTTCCCCAGATGAAGGAGGTCTCCCATCAGTGAGAGCTCTGCAGTTGGTTCCTGTCCTTCAGTGTTGAGTTATGGCTTTTCCTGGTGAATCCAACTTCAGTCTTCTTCACTGCAATGGAAATCCACATCTTATCTGTCCCATCAAGCACAGGGAACTTCATATTTCCTTCTTCTCTGGAGCACTCTTTGATGCTTTTGACAAACAGAACGATCTATAGATAAGTCTAAAAATTACTTTACATGCTTTATTTCTTTCATCAGAGAGAAGAGCAAAAAAGCTAAGCCACATCCACTAAGTCCATGCATATTCAGACAATTCAGGGAGAGCAGGTGAGTGATGGAACAGCAGTTCATGGGGTTGCTGAGCTTCAATGACATTGCACCAGACCTTTTCTCCAGGAATGAACTCTGCTGATGGTGACCCTGGGATCTGGGTAGTGGGAGAGCCCAAATGAGGAGGTTTCTGTCTCAAAACCAGTTCTGTCTACGGAGCTGTGCCCCAAGGAAAGGAAGCCTGACCCCAGCAGACAGACATCTTATAGTTCCCATCCTAAGCTATGACTGCTTTCAGTTACCCTGTGTACCTACTGCTTGCTCATGCCAATGAAGCAGAACTCTCCCCTTTCAATGTCTGAATGCACTCTGCTCCTCTGCACATCTCTTCCTATTCCCTGACCTGCCTTCCCTGCCCCGAGGCATCCTGCACACTGACTTTCTGTCCTCAGATTTGTTTTGGTGTTGTGTTCTGTCTGTGCCAGCCTCTCGGTCCTTTAACACCCCTTGCATGATTTATAACCCTGCCATCACCTCCAGGGCTCCCAGTCACCACATGGGTTAATGGCTGCTACCAGAAGACTTTGCACTTTTAGGCTTTCTTTAACAAGTGTCCAACATGCACCTGAAATGTAAGTGCTTTGTTTGATTATTCTTTTCTGTTCAGTCCAAGGTCAAAGCCAAGAACAATACAAAGAAGCAATAGTAAAACACACAAAAGCCCTCTGCAAACTTCTCTGCAGGGCTCCAAAGCACGAGTGTATTTTTATTCTCCCTGTGGCTTTCAGAGGGAGGCTGGGAACAGTGTCCCTATGTCACAGATGGGGAAGCTGAGGTGCACAGCAGCTGAGCACCAGAGCCCAAACTCATTCAAAACAGGGATTAAATTCTCCTTGGTTTCAGCTGACTTCAGTTCCCAGAAATTTAGGTGAGATGCCCAGTTTGTTCATGATAAACAAGCTTTCCTAACCAAAGCCAAGGTTGTTTCTTTAATGCAGGAAAGTAGCAGTGCTGGGAGGGAAGGAAGCATGGCAGTGGAACTGAGCTGCCGAGCCTTTGCAAGGAGGGAGAGGCAAATAGAGAGATCTCATATCTGAGACCCTAGCATTAATTCATATGTTGATGAATGCCATAAATTAGATTGCAATCAGCCTGCATTCTCCAGGGACCTATTCCATGTAACGAGGCAGAGCCAAGTCTGTTCCAAATCCAGAGAACTTCTGGAGACTCCGAGCACGGTTCCTTCCTTCCCCACCCTCAATAAATAAATGACGTTGAAAAAGAGGAAGGTATTAGCTGTGAATGGATTTTAATTGACGCAATGGTAAATTCATTTCATAATCTTTAATTAGCAGAGATGCTTGCCGGAAATGTAATTTACAGGAAACTTTCTCCTTTGCTTGGAAATCACTGGAATGTCCAGGTGATGGTAGTGAAAGGGGCTGTGGATTCTGTAAATAATGCAGGAAGGCCCAGGATGAAGGAGTTTGTCTCTGAAGCAGTCAGAGCAGGCAGATTCTGATCCTGGCTCCAGTCAAACTTCAGTCCAGCTTCCAGCTGCAGCTGAGAATCAAGGAGGAAAAAATGATTAATGTCAGATGAAGGCTGGGCTTGATAGTCCGAGCCTGTGGTTATCCAACCTTCACACACACAGCCCCTCTCCAGCTCCTGACCTTATCCTGAACCTCACTGCTTCCTGCAAGCTCTGTCCCCTGTCCTTTTGTTTTTCTCAGTCTCCTGAGATCCTATGGATTCCCTCCTCCTGCTGTCTTCCAAGAACCCTGACCCACACAGGTCCCAGAGTCCATCTCCTGGCACAGTTGACTTGATGAAGAGGACTGAGAAATTTTCCAGAGCAGACGAGAGCAGGCAATTGTTGAAACTACTCTTCTTCCTCCAACATATTCTCTGTTGTAGGAAGCTTTCTCACCTGAGGACACATTCAAAGCTCATCACTTTGGGAACAGGACAGATCATGAGGGAACCCAAGAAAACTCTGAGAGCAAATTATGAGTGGTTGAATGGGAGACATCCAGAGGTCCCTTGCAGCCAATGTGCCTCTGCTCCTCTGAAACCAAATTACCCTGTCTGGAGCTCCCAGTGAAAGAAATGGCTATGAGTCATGAGTGGTGATTAAGGACAGCTTTAGGTGCAGAGACTCAGAATAAAATCACAGTGCTGGCTTCTCTGCTTGTCTTCTCTCTGTTCATGCTCCACTTCTTGCCTGCTTATGCTGGGATGAAAGCAAGCTTCCTTTTATCTCAATTCCTAGCAGAGCTAGAGTTGTCCCAGCAAAGGGAATGTGAGCCGGTTCTACTCCTGATGTCTGTTGACATGTTGCTATAAAAAACCCCAATTATTAGGAGAGGAGAAAGAGAAAGGAAAGATATTCTGCTTTCCATGCTGAAAACTTCATAGGGTGTAATTGAGAGATCAAAACTACCTTGGCAAATAATTGGTGCCAGCTGGGAAGAATTAGCTTGACGTGTGAATCCCATATTGGGTTTGTTAAGCCAGTCATGAGAAACCAAGTCCTTCCCTGGTAATCTGAATACACCTTGCAAGGAAGCCATGGGGAAAGCATTCCTTGTGCCTTTTAATCAAGCATGGTTTTATAGGTGTGTGTAACACATCCCCTGTCCCTCAGTTCCTCCTTAATGGCACTGAATTTCTGGTGTGGAGCTCTTGGGGGGTGTGGATGTGGTTGGAAGGGGGTTTGATCTTGGTATCCCATACCTGCACCCGTGGCCAGCAGCCTCTACCCACCGGGATGTGGGCACAGGGAGTTATCCCATAGCTGGGGAGGAGGGAGCCCAGCAGGGACTGTGCTTGTGGGTTCCTGTCTGCAGGCAGATCTTCACTTGGATGGCCTTGAAGCATCCCTCTTGAGACCCAGGGATGGGCTGCTACAGGGATGGATAAGTCCAGCCTCCCTCAGTCCCATAAATAAAGGGAAAGAAGCAAAGCTGAAAAGAGACGGCTTTCTGGACGCAGCAGGGAGCTCCAGTTTTCTTTCCCCTTCATTAAATACTGTGTTTTCCTCTAATGAAGGGGCCATCCAGAGCAATAATGAAACTCTTCTCACATCTCAGTGCCTCAAATGCCACTTCCTCTTCCCGCGCTGAGAAGAACCCAGGCTTCAGCAGCTCCGAGGGTGGGCTCCTTGCTGCTGCCTCGCTGTTTCTCTAGCAAAATAAAAGCAAAATTAGTTCCCCTCCAAGAACTGCAAAGCACCCGTGCAGGGGGTTGTTTCATTCATCCTTTCTCCTCCTACATCAATAATGCCTTAATCTCCTCCCTGCTGGGCTCTGCCGTGTGCTGCCTCGATGGAGAAGGGCAGCATGGTGCTCCTGCAGGGCTCTAGGGCTGCCTTTTCCACACACAGCTGCTCTGCCACCGTCCATGTAACCCAGCCGGGAGTCACCACTGGGACACACACAAATCTGACTGGCTGTGCTTCACCTAAGGTGTTGGTTTGGGGTGTGTTTCTATAGGGCATGTCGTACCCAGGTATAGGGAAATCTTACATTTCCTGGATTACCTGGGACTCCTGGTGACACCTGAGCAGCTCAGCTCTCCACAGCACCAACAAATGTCCCCTCTTCATGTCAGGGGTGATTTTGTCCCCTCAAAGCTAAGAGCATCCTCACTCCTTTTAGAGTTACAGCAGCTGGTGCCTGCCTCCTGAGAGCTTCTGGGAGCCGCAGAAAATATGAACAAAAGCGATGTGATGAGCCAGAGGGTGCTTCAGGAAGAATAAGTGCCAGGTATCTCCTCAGCTCCAGGCATCCCATCAGCTCCAGGCATTTGCCCCTCAGATATTCTTGATTTTGCTCAGGATGGGGCAGCCCCTCTGCTGTGAGGATGGGCAGGGATGGCAGCAGATCCAGGAGTGACTGTGCAGACACAGCTGATGGCCTGTGAGTGTCTCCTCATCTATCATCAACACGAAGTTCAATTACAGCCTATTGGGGTTTTCTCGATTTGCCAGTTAATTAATAAAATCTGCATCGCAGATGAGTTCTATTTACATAAGAGCTGAAGGAGGCAAGTCTTCATCTTAATAGCAGTGCATATTCAGATGTGAGATTAACTCATTGCTCTCTGCTTCAAATTGTTATTTACTTGGTTGTGTTTTAAAGATTAATCTAGATTTCCACTTTCTTATAGTGAAAGAGGCAGTAATGGGATGTTTGTTTTCTTGAGCCCTGGTTGTTTTATTGAAACAACTTCCAATAAGCTGCAAAATTGGTTCTGTGTGAAGGGAGGACCCCCTGGCTAGAACAAGAGATGCCTGAAGGGACAATGACAGAGACCTCTCATATCATGGACAGTAGGGAGCTGTGAGGGAATGATTGCTGCTCTTTCCTCATAACTAGGTATTTCTGAAAGCAGGCAAGCACTAGATTTGATACAGACAGAAGCAAGTCCCTTTTGCATTTCCATGGAGTGTGATTGATAATTGACAATGCATTGGTGAATGTTAAACTCCATAAGCTGAGTATGGCTTCGAAGTGATGAAGACCCTTGAACCACAGACCACCAAAGATGGAAAGAGTGGGCCAAGACCACTTTGTATGTGCCCTATTGCCCTGGATTTCTTTGCATGTGCTGCAGCCCCTGAACAAGCTGGGTGAGCCACTGGGATAAGCCATAAAGCCATTTCTACAGCAATTTGGCTGATAATTTGAAGAAAAGGAAATATGGGGCCCTTTGCTTCTACAGTTGCTAGAAATCAAGAAGATATGTCTGAGGAGAAGAGTACCTAGGAACGTCCTGAGTGGTGATGGGTTTTGATCTGCCTTCACAATTGTCATGAGCAACATTTTAAGGTGACCATGCCACTAGCCAGCCCACTACAAAGATTAACACAGTTCAGGAGAAAGCTTCCCTTTGGCAATAACCCACATCTGACCTTTGCTACTGCCTCAGCATTGTCCTTGTCTGATGAGCTGCTTGAAGGACTGAAGAATTAAGAGGTTGTGGCAGTGCCAAAAGAAATTAGGGAATGTGATTGGGAAGGAAACCTGGGAAATGAACCTTGCTTTTTAATCAACGTACCAAGCAAAGCAGGGCTAATCAGCATTAATCAAGTGGAGCGCTGTTGTTAGATGGAGGCCCTGCTTTAGAATAGGGGGCTCTCCTAATGACCCAGAAAAAGCAGGAGAGCCTTTCTAGCTAGAATTCCCTTGCCCAAGACAGTGATTGATCTGCTGATTAGGTATTGATCTGCTTTCCCAAGTGCACAGCAGCTCGGGCTCTGCATCATTTCTTCTTTTTGCAATGGAAGTGCCTGGTGGCCTCCCCTGGAAGTGACTCACATGGCAGCAACCACCAGTCAGGCAATAAAACAGCATCCAGTGGGAGCGAGGCATTTTTGTTTTCATTATTCAGACAGCATGTGGGTGTGTGGCTCTGCCCCAGCAGCAGCTGTCATCTCATAGGCAGTACCTGCACTCTGCTGGAGCAGGAATTCCCTTGGAGAACAGCCACCACCCCACAGAGATGCCCAGGTGGTGTGGGAGAGGCTGAACACAGCCATGCTGAAACCATTTCCCTCAGAGCTGCTTTCAGCTCAGCTCTTCCTGAGCCCAGGTTGGACTCCTGCAACCTGAGCTGCAGCTGAACAGGGGGGACAGACAGGAACCTCCTGTTAGCCCCAGGGTGTAGAGACTGCCCCAGAGGGGCCATGGTGGCCATATCCACACCAGGCCTGGGAGAGCCAGGGCACAGGCCCACAGTGGTCTGCCCTCTTCCATCACTAGCACGCTCCCAGTTAACATCCTCTGGCCAGTGGCTCAGCCCAGCCATGGGGACAGGCAGGCCAGGACCCCTTCCTGTGTGACAATATGGGTGAAATCACCTGGCTCTGAGAGAGCTTTTGGCTTGACCCTCGGATGGGGGCTGTACCATGGCCACTGGCCAGCAACCAGGCCTGTTTTATTTGGGTAGCTGCAGATCAAGGGGCTTTTGTGCTGGATGGTCTCCTCCTGCATAGTGGGAGTCATTGCCAGGTAAAACAGTGGGAAACTGAGGCACAAACCAGTTAAAGGACTTGCCTGCAGTCAGCAGCAGGAGTAGGATCTCAGGCTTTTGAAGACGTGTCACATCCCTCTCCACACGTAACAGGAACCTCCAAGAGTGGATTTCACCTTCTGAGGTGATATTCCATGCTGCCTTTCAGTGAGTGATGGGGGTGGTATCTCTTTCACTTCCACAATTAATTGTTTACAAATGATTACTGTCAGTGCTGCTGGGCCTGGCCGTGTGGGTGATAACCTGGAGGGTGAGTGCAGTGGGGAGGCTGAGACATGCTCTGCTTTCCAGATGAGGCAGCTGTAATTTCTGGAGCCCTTGTTTCACTCCATTAGGAAAATTTTCCCCCTGCCTTGCTGTCCCTGATGTTTGAAGTGCCAGGAATGAAAGCAAAGGCAAGTCAATCAGATGAGCAGAGGCCTACTGGAGATAATTGCCAGGCTCTCTCCCAGACAGCTGAGTCAGCTGGGGAGAGGAACATCATAGAAGTGATGTCACCAATTCCTCTGTGATCTCTCCTTCTTCCTGAGCAGAAATGGTCTGAAAAACAGCTTCTGAAAAAGCCATGGGGAAAAAACAAAGTTGGTCTTAAGGGAGTTGGGCAGATGGGCCCATCATCTGCCAGAGAGGAAAGGGAGGGCTGTCTGGGCAGTGTGAGCAACCATGGATGTGCTCAGGAGGCTTTTGAAAGGAATTGATGGGGAAGTCAACTTTGGGCTCTTTGCAGTGGAACACAGCAGGAGAATGAACAGCAATGGACATCCTGTGGAACAAGAGAGGTTCAGGCTGGTTATGTGCACATCCTCCTTATACAACACAAACTTTTCATGTGAGGGCAGTCAAACAGTGGGACAGGTGCCCCACTGTGAAGGCTGTGCAGTCTTGGCCTTTGGAGAATTTTAAGCCCCAGTCAAAGCCCTGAACAACCTGGTCTCACCTCAGAGCTGACCTTGCTTTGGGCAGGAAGTTGGACCTAAAGACCTCCTGAGCTGCCTTTCCACTCAAATTGTCCTATGGCCTTAGGAACACATCCTTGTTGGAGCCTGAGGGGACAGGGAAAGAGGAGGTTCAGAGACTGAGGCTGTACACCTTCAAAGAAAACCCTTCCAGAAATATGGGAAGGTAAATACAGAGATGCCTTGACATGGAAAAGTGCTTTTACTCTTCACTGAAGGTTTCTTGGAACAGACTGGATGAATGTGGATCAGGCCCATGTGGGCAAACTTAATGTGACCTTGTGTGCCTTCACGTGTGAACCTTGGTCTCTGAGGTGACAGTCCTGATCTCCTGCCACCCAGCACAATCAGCATTGCCAGAGCTTTCCAGCAACATTCCCAGTACTTTGTAGGAATCTCCATTTCATTTCTTGACATTATCCTGGGTTCTTTCCAGGAATTTTCCTCATTTCTTTTCAACAATTTCCACATTGCCTTCTAGAAATGTCCCAACACATTTTCCAGGAATGCCCCATTGATTTATAGAAATTTTGAAGCAATTTCAGCAACAATTTTTTTTCTTTCTAGGAATTTCTGCTTTTTTTCTGAATGTTCTGCAGTGCTTTTTGGGAAAGTATCATAAGTTTTCTCTGAATTTTCCAGAGTTTCCATAAGTTTTCTCTGAATTTTCTTTCTAAGAAGAAAATGTTGCGAAAATGTTGCAAAAATATTGCTTTCTGGAAAGTTCTCAGGTTGTTTTCCATTAATTTTCTCCTTGCCTTCTAGGATTGTCTCCAGTTGGTTTCTAGGATTTTCACATTTGACCTTAGAAAGTTCCCTGCTTTTTCTAGACATTTTACCACAGGAGCTACTTTCCAGAAATTTCTTCTCTGCTTCATAGAAATGTCCCAGGATGTTTTCCAATAACTTTCCTTTTCCTAAAATTTCTCCTTTGATTTCTTTTGAATTTTATCAGGATGCTTCCAAGGAATTTTTTTCGGTTCCTTCCAAGGAATATTTCCATATAATTTCTAGAAATTCTCATATTACTTTCCAGGATTTCTTGCCTTTCTTCCCAGAAATTTCCACATTGCTTGCTAGAAATCTCCCCTTTGCTTTTCCATGTCAGTGTTGTTTTCAAGCCATTTCTTGTTTTGCTTTCTAGAAATGTCCTCGAATGGTTATCAGGAACTTTGCAAATACTTTTCCAGTTTCTTCTAGGATTATTTGTAGAAAAAAAAAATCTGTTTTCTAGGAAATTCTTTTCCTTCTAGGAATTTTGTCACTTCATAGGATTTTGCCTGTATGCCTTCTAGTAATTCTAAAAATCCCTTTTTGTTTTGTTTTACTAGATCCCTTCCCCCTTTTTGAGGCTATTTTCCCAATATTTGTGTGGGGAAGTGGCTGAGGTGGCTCCGTGGAGCCAACTTTGCATTTTTTTTCCTCTGCTAACTCTTGTGTGGAAGTGAGCTTGTGTACAACAAGCTCACTTTCTTTCTGCCACTGCTGCCTTCGGCCTCTCTCCTGTTCCTCAGTGAACACAGATCTGCTGCTTGCTCAGGAATCTGACAATGCCTGAGGCCCCTGGCAATAACTCAGGTGACAAAGCATCGTTTGTGAACATGGTTCTTGGGGTTCCAAGCTGCTGCTGTGAAAAGCAACACCATCCTCTGCTCTGCCTTAGCAATTGAACCAGTGCTGAGGGGGTCTCTCTTCTTGCACACAAAGCAAAGGTGGTTATTTATCACTTCAGTTGTGTCCAAGCTGCCCAGGTGGAGTGGTCATAAAACATGCTGGGTCAGCAGTGTGGATGATGAGGGAACCACCAGTTCCTGTGCAATAGGGTCCCATTAATCTCCTACAGAGTTAATGCAGCTTCCATGTAATGCCTGCGGATGAAAGATGGGCTGGAGATTTCAAGTCATTAGTGAAATCCTGGTGTTATAAAAGGCAGATGCCAGTGAGGAATACAGAACTCATCCTATAGTTTCAATCCTTTGATGTGATGGTGATTTAGTGAGTGACCTTGGTTATGACCTTGGTTTCCAACCAGCTTTGGGCCTTACCTTTCTCCTTGTCTCTATTTGTGTCTAAAAGGTAGCAGATCTATTGAAAACTTTTTTCTTGGGTAAAAAAAGAACAGCTTTGACAAATGTCTTGGTTTAAAAAAGAGCCTTCAAATTCTTGAAAAGTCTCCCTTGGCAAGCAAGATTTTTAGTT